>NC_090436.1:270692564-270995594 GCF_031143425.1 Pleurodeles waltl | reverse complement strand
CTTGGGGAGTTTGGAGAAGGATATTTATTAGGTACTGGCGAGTACACTCTGAAGCCGTACATACATGTCACCTGCTAAATTTGGTCAAACAGGTGACAGTGCATTTTCCCTGAGACCATGAATACTTACCCCATACCTAACACCTGGCAAACAGAATGAGAGGCGATACAACATTGCACATCGGTGGACCAGAACTGTAATTGAGAGGACGTTTGGCTTGTTGAAGTCATGATTCCGATGCCTGCACAAAAGTGGAGGAGCACTTCAGTATGCCCCAGAAACAACATGCAAGATAGTTGCCACCTGTGCCATCCTACACAACATTGCCACCAGACGTGGGCTATATCTCACCCCTGAAGACACAGATTCGGAGGATGAGGAGCAAGAGCTACCACAACGACAGCCTGGGGATATAAGAATCGCAATGGAGGGCAGACAGAGACGGAACCACATTGCAACCCACTACTTTGGCAGGTACGTAGCAACTGTGACAACATTCACTAATATAAGACACACATAGCCCAGTTGTGTAGTTAAACAAACTAACCCTTTAATTGCAGGACTGTAATGTTGAAATATTTGTTAACTATACTACAGTATGCAAAAAAACAAGTGTAATCTGACACATTGGCCCTCATTACAACATTGGCGGTAAATGCCGCTTACCGCCGTGCAGAAGACTGCCAACACCCCGCCGCGTCTGCAGAAATCCGCCACAGCTATTATGACCCACAGCTCGGAATCCGCCAAAATTCAGACACCCACACAAGTCCGCCACACCAAAGGTCAGTGATAAACTGCCGATAACAAAACCTCCACCGTCACGCCAACAGAAATACGCCCACACTATCAAGACACACGAATCCACGTGGCGGTCTTTCAACCGCGGTATTCCATTGGCGGTACACACCGCCGCGCTCAAAATACACACACATTTACAAAACACAGCCACATTGGACAACTCAAAATACACACACCTGATACACATATACACGCCACTCCCACACACCCATTACAATATAAAACACACACCCACATCACCCACAAACCCCTACAACCACAATTACCAAGAGAAGGCCAGAGAGAGACACTACAAACAACTACCAAGTATCCACAGGCACACAATACCATCACCCACACAACTTCCACGCACCTCACACAACACACCACTAAATACCACCCCACTTATCACTACACACACCACCGCACACATCACCCACACCACCCCATGGCACGGCAAAAACACCCCAGGTTCTCTGAGGAGGAGCTCAGGGTCATGGTGGAGGAAATCGTCCGGGTAGAGCCACAGCTATTCGGATCACAGGTGCAGCACACCTCCATAGCTAGGAAGATGGAGCTATGGCGCAGAATAGTGGACAGGGTTAACGCAGTGAGACAGCACCCAAGAAATAGGGATGACATCAGGAAGAGGTGGAACGACCTACGGGGGAAGGTGCGTTCCGTGGTCTCAAGACACCACCTTGCATTTCAGCAGACTGGCGGCAGACCCCCACCTCCTCCCCCACAACTAACAACATGGGAGGAGCAGGTCTTGCCGATTCTGCATCTGAGGGCCTCGCAGGAGTAGATGGAGGAATGGACTCTGGTAAGTCAAATCTTAACTATTACATCCCCCACCCTACCTGCATGCCATCACATACCCCCACCCTCACCCTCACCCCCATCACTCCAACTCCTCACAAATGTCCCAACATCACAAACCACACATTCTAACACCAAGCCCTGCATGCATCAACAAAGCGTGGACACCCATCACCAAAGCATGGCCACTGCACATACCCATACACCCCACTAAACCACCATCACACATGGTCCCACACAGGAAAGCAAGCACTGGGGTACACGGTCACCCACCTATTGCACACCATGGCATACACAGATGTAATAAACATCCTTTTATACCCCTGCAGGACCCCTACCCAACGTCACCGAACAGGAGGGTCCACACATGTCCACACCACCAACAGAAGAGGACCACAGTGATGACAGCAGCTCTGTCCAACTGGATCTAGATTACCAGCCCGGCCCATCGTGGACCTCGGGACAGTCGGTACCCCTGACACAGTCACAGGCCATTACAGAGCTTCCCCCCTCTGGAAACACCAGCACAGCACCCACCCAGCGGGCCCATACCTCTGTCCCCAGGACACGTCAATCAGCAGTGTGTCCACCACTACAGGGAACCCAGGCTAACCCACCACCCCAACAACAACAGGGACCTGGGGGCAGTGGTAGTGGGCACACGGTCCAGGGGACGGAGGCCCAGGAACACAGGGGAACTAGGAGGGCTGCTGTGCGACAGGGGGAGGACAGGCTAAGGGAACCCACTATCCACGAGGCCCTCTCCAACATCATGGGAGCCTACCACCACTCCCAGGAGACGATGGCAACGTTACTGGCCAAGTTTCAGGAGACCCAGCGCCTGCAGGAGGAACAGTATTTGGGCTTCAGGGAGGAATTCAGATCCATCAATTCCACCCTGTGCACCATTGTAGGGGTGCTGAAGGAAGTACTCAACACCAGGAGGGACACTGTGGCACAACAAGGGGCCCCTGACACTAGCCTGGACGATGAACTGCCCACCACCTCCGCTGGCACTAGTGGACAGGAGACACCGCCACAGGACCACCACACCAGCACCCCACCCCCTGCAGAGGGAGAACCACCCCGCAAACGGTCCCTGAGATCCAGGAAAAAGACAGAGAACGATGCCAAGACCCCCGCCAAGAAATGAGACCACCCTGAATGTCATCCTTCTGTCCCACTTTGTCACCCTGTCCATCCTCAAACTGCCCCAGCTCCACTTCCTATGCCCATTTGGGCAATGCACCTGTGAGACTAATAGACTGGACTCTGCCATGGACATTCCTCCACCATCACCCCTCACCATTTTACAACCCCCTCCAATATTGAGCACTTAAAGAAACACCCTTGAAGCACAAAACAATCTGGAGTCAGTCTGTGATTTCGAAATAGTGTATTAGCAATTACAGTGACAAAATGCTCTTTCAAATGTAATGTCAACATACCTATGTCACACAGCTCTAGTCCATGAGGAAACAAAGCAGATGTCACACTGTGGGACCCACATCTGTGAAATCGTAAGGGAAAGTGACAACTCAGTGACCATACAGTGGGTGAAAACGACAGACAGTAGAGAGGTAGTAGTGTTAAAGTCCATGTAGTAGGCAGGTTTGTATTCTTACCTGTGTCTCACTGGAAATATTGCAGGATCACCGAGTTCCTGTTATCGATGTCCTCTTCTTCTGCTTCCTTGTCTTCACTGTCCACAGGCTCCACAGCTGCAACAACACCGCCATCTGGACCATTCTCCTGCAGAAAAGGCACCTGTTGTCGCAAAGCTAAGTTGTGAAGCATACAGCAGGCCATGATGATCTGGCACACCTTCTTTCGTGAGTAGAATAGGGATCCACCTGTCATATGGAGGCACCTGAACCTGGCCTTCAGGAGGCCGAAGGTCCGCTCTATTATCCGCCGAGTTCGCCCATGGGCCTCATTGTAGCGTTCCTCTGCCCTTGTCCTGGCATTCCTCACTGGGGTCAGTAGCCATGACAGGTTGGGGTAACCAGAGTCACCTGCAAATGGCGAGGGACAACTGTAACACACACACTAACCTGTAGGGATATCCCCAGACCCAGTCAACCATTCCCACTGACTTGCTTCCAGGTGCTCACCTAATAGCCACACACGGTGCCTCTGGAGTTGACCCATCACATCGTGGATGCTGCTATTCCACAGGATGTAAGCGTCATGCACTGAGCCAGGGAATTTGGCATTAACATGGGAGATTTACTGGTATGCCAAACACACCATCTGCACATTCATGGAATGATAACTCTTCGAGTTTCTGTACACCTGTTCACTCCTGTGGGGGGGTACCAAAGCCACATGTTTCCCATCAATGGCACCTGTGATGTTGGGGATATGTCCCAGGGCATAGAAGTCACCTTTCACTGTAGGCAAATCCTCCACCTGCGGGAAAATGATGTAGCTCCAGCTGACATCAGGTCTGGCTCCAGCTGGGCACACAGTTCCTGGATTGTGGTACGATCAAGCCTGTAGGTGATGATCACATGTCTTTCCTCCATTGTCGACAGGTCCACCAGCAGTCTGTACACCGGAGGATGCCGCCATCTCCTCACATGTCCCAGCGGACGGTGCCTATGAAGGACAACAACGAGCACAGAGTCAACCAACTCAGAGGTACGTACCCACAGCTTACACAGAACACGAATCATAATCCAAAATATGGCCTGTATGAGTGTTGAGGCAAGGCCTAGGTATGTGTGACGCAGTTAACAATTAAGCCATGTGGGCCCCTGTAATGGCGGCTACCTGACCTGTAAAGTGGGACAATGGGATGTGAGGTAACTGCGCTGGCGTTGTACACCGTCACGGTAGGCGGTTGAAGACCGCAGCGCAATTCTGCATTGGTTAACATTGGACCCAATGGGTCCCAGGAGCCAATGACGAAGTACGCCGGCGGTGACGGTACGCACCGCCGCGGACGTGACTGCCATTTTCTATCTGTGCAATCACTCGATACCTGATCTTCGACAGGAGGGGACCTACACTGCAAGTGCTGCTGTGACCTCGGTCTGGAAGAGACAATGGCTCGTGCGTCTGGGGAAAGGGCCTATTCCTTCACATCGGAGGAGTTGGAGAAACTCGTGGATGGTGACCTCTCCCAGTACACGCTACTCTACGGTCCTCCAGACAAACAGGTAAGTACACTGGGAGCATGCTGTATGGGCTATGCCTGTGTGGAGTGGGGTGGATGAAAGATGGGGGGGAGATTGAGGCGTGCATGAAACGATGGTGAGTGCATGTGCATCATGGCAAGGGTAAGGATGGGGGCCAATTACTGTGATGGTCCATTTGGTAATAACTTTTCTTTCCCCCTGTACAATTCATGTAGGTCAGCGCCCACCAGAAAAAAGATATTTGGCGTGCCATCGCCAAGGACGTTCGGACCCTGGGGGTCTACCACAGACGGAGCACCCACTGCCGCAAGAGATGGGAGGAGATTTGCCGCTGGAGCAAGAAGATGGCAGAGACCCAGCTGGGGATGGCCTCCCAACGTGGGAGGGGTGCCCGTCGCACCATGACCCCCCTGATGTTCAGGATCCTGGCGGTGGCGTACCCGGAGTTGGATGGGTGCTTGAGGGCATCACAGCAGCCACAAGGGGGTGAGTACACTCTCATTCTGCTGAATTTACACGCAGTGGAGGTGTCTGGGTGGGGGAGGTGGGCTCTGGGTTTCCCTAGGCCAGGGCAAGTGTGCTAGTTAGGTCCCCTTGTTCTGGCAGACCCTGTGGCACCCCACCCCACCTGTGTGCAGTGCTAAGTACACCTAGTCAGGCTCCTGTGTCATCCATGTGTGCAGATGTTGGCCATAGCCTTGTAGGCCATGTCCCAGGGATTGAACAGTGGAGCCCAAGTGCGCGGCGTAGTGCAGGGGGCTTCTGTGTCTGTCGTGTCCGCCAACAGTAGCGGTAATACATGCACTCAACATGTCTTTCTTCTGTCGCCCCCCCCCCCTTTTTGTGGTCTCCCTGTTCTTGTGTGCATTAGCATCATTAGGCGGAGGAGCAGTGGCACCGGAGCAGGAGGGAGCTGCATCCCACATGGCCCTGGAGGGCGACACTACGGACTCGGAGTTCACCAGTGGGACGGAGGGCGAGGGGAGCTCAACGGCGGGGACAGGAGCTGACACCAGTGACACAGTCCTCTGATGGGAGCTCCCTTGTGGTGACTGCAACATCTGTGCCCCCCGCATCTACAGGTACAGCCACCACCCCCCCTACCAGCACCGCCCTCCCAGCAGCCCCTCAGCCTTTGCCCCATGCCCGCTCACCCAGGAGGGTGGGCATCACCTTCGCCCCAGGCACCTCAGGTCCTGCCCCAGTCAGCCCTGCAGCCTTCAGTGAGGAGGCCATGGACCTCCTCAGGTCCCTCACTGTTGGGAAGTCTACCATTTTGAATGCCATCCAGGGTGTAGAAAGGCACTTGCAACAAACAAATGCATTCCTGGAGGGCATTCATTCTGGTCA
Source organism: Pleurodeles waltl (assembly GCF_031143425.1). Lineage (NCBI taxonomy): Eukaryota > Metazoa > Chordata > Amphibia > Caudata > Salamandridae > Pleurodeles > Pleurodeles waltl. The sequence goes on along the minus strand of NC_090436.1, from coordinate 270,989,499 downwards.
GGCGGCCCTTCAGAGAGCTTTTCAGACTCTGGCCTCAGCACTGATGGCAGCCATTGTCCCTGTCTCTAGCCTCCCCCCTCCAACTTCCTTCACCCAGACCCAATCCCCTGTACCTCAGCCTATCCCAAGCACACCTTCAGACCAGCATGCACACACGTCAACACACAAGGGAAGCTCTGGCAAACATAAGCACCACACATCCCACAGGCACTCACACAAGCATCACACACATGCAGACACACCAGCATCCACTGCCTCCACTGTGTCTCCCTCCTCCTCGTCTCCCTCCCAGTCTTGTCTACACTCACACCTGCATGCACTACATCTACAGGCACTACTTCCATCACCAGCATACCCACCACCACACCCCGATCACGTGTAGTCACCACCCCCACTGCCATTCACACGTTCCCTGTGTCCTCTCCCAGTGTGTCTGTGACGCCACATCCCAAGATACACAAACGCAGGCCCACACCCACCCAACAGCCATCCACCTCACGACAGCCTCCAGCGGATGCACCTTCACCCAAAGTCACGAAGCGAACACCTCCTACAACCACAACCTCTTCCTCCACTCCCAAACCCCCTCCAGCTACCCGTCCCAGTGTTCCCAAGAAACTTTTCCTGTCCAACCTTGACCTCTTTCCCTCACCTCCCCGCCCCGTCCGTCTCCTAGGGCCCGACTCTCCAGGTCCCAACCTAGCACCTCAGCCACAACATCTCCGGGACCAGTGGTCATCATCCCCGCTGCGCAGGAGGCCACCGTCAGCACCAGCCCAACTGGGCCAGACAGGACCACCAGCCCCGCTGGGCCAGACAGGACCGCTAGCACCAGCCCCGCTGGGCCAGACAGGATCTCCAGCACCAGCCCCGCTGGGCCATGAAGGACCGGGAGCACCAGCCCCGCTGGGCCAGACAGGACCGCAAGCAGCTGAGTCACTGCAAAGGACCCCGCCGCCACAAGCACCGCTGAACAGGGCACCGCCGCCACAAGCACCGCTGAACAGGGCACCGCCGCAACAAGCACCGCTGGCCCATGAGCGCCAAGGGCACTGACGCTACTGAGTCCGTCACGAACAGGATGAAGCACTCTGGGCACCAAGCCCTCTCCAGAACCAGTGGAGTATCACATCCACTACCTCTGTCCTTGGCAGGATGAAGCACTCTGGGCACAAAGGCCCCTCCAGAACCAGTGGAGAAAGGCATCCACTTGAGAGACTGTGGCTTTGCACTCCCCAGGATTGAACAGTGGGCAACCCACCCACTGTAGAGACTTGAGAGACTGTGGCTTTGCACTCCCCAGGATGGAACAGTGGGCAAACCACCCACTGTAGAGACTTGAGAGACTGTGGCTTGGCAAACCACCTACTGTAGAGGCTTGAGAGACTGTGGCTTTGCACTCCCCAGGATGGAACAGTGGGCAAACCACCCACTGTAGAGACTTGAGAGACTGTGGCTTTGCACTCCCCAGGATTGAGCAGTGGGCAAACCACCCACTGTAGAGACTTGAGAGACTGTGGCTTTGCACTCCCCAGGATGGAACAGTGGGCAAACCACCCACTGTAGATACTTGAGAGACTGTGGCTTTGCGCTCCCCAGGATTGTACAGTGGGCAAACCACCCACTGTAGATGCTTCAGAGACTGTGGCTTTGCACTCCCCAGGATGGAACAGTGGGCATGTGGCCCCCTCGTGGATTTGGCGTTGTGCACTCAACCGGCTGAGGTGCCCCCCCTTTCCCTTCCCCCTGAGGTGCCTGTTTTATTGCTATCTGATGCCCCTGCAGTGTTCTCTCCGTCATGTTCGGGGATTGACTGTGGGCCTCGCCCATACCGTGTGGGCCCAGTGTTCCACGGACTTCAATGGAGCACTACCTGGACTACTATTCTTGGTGGACATTTTGTTTATAGTGTATATATATATATATTTGCGTACTGCATTTGAATATATTACAATGGTCAATACACATGGAGAGAGTATGCAGGAGAAGGGGAATATTTAGGGGGAACACAACCGTACTCAGCTCCCTATATAACCAAAAACACACAAATGGAGTATGGGGTTCTTCTTTATGCTTCGAGAGATAGACAACAAGGGTACCAATTGTGCCCTTGGTTCCTCGTGGTCCTCTGTTAGAGGACGGGGGCCAGTGTGAGATGGGGGAGTACTGGAAAAAGAGAAAAAGGGGGGAATTTCCTTTACGGACTAGGTGGTCTCACACACTATATAGTGTCATGCTTCATCATTTGACCACCTAGCCCCACACAGGTAGGAAAATACCTTGAGGTGGCCCTATCCTCCTATTCAAGCGGTCCAAGGATAGGACGGCATAGGCGCACAGCGAGCGTCCCCTTTGATGCATGTCTGACAATAAGGGGACACCCCCCCTCCTGGACACCAGAGGCCAATAGCCTCTAGGGATAGGCCACCTCAAGGTATTCCTTTGGAAAGGTAGGCCGTTTCCTTTACTTTTTAGACCTGTTACCAACCGGACAGTGTTTTCTTATACTCCTACCTTGAGTCTTAGGGATCCGTTGCCCTGATGAATGCCCGAGACCTTCCTAGGCTCACCACTGAGGGCAGAAACATGTCGGCTATTACTCTTTAGACAGGTGACCCTGTGAGTCCTTGCTCTCACAGAGGTGTCCCAATCTGTACTTTTAACCACACCAAACAGACCCTATCATTAAATTCCACATAGGTATCTGTTTAGGTGTTTTTATTCCCTAGATTAGCTGGATCCCAATCTTTCCAGACCTAGAATTGATTTACACACTCCCTCCTGTTCTTTTAACAGTGAGGTCGAGTCCGCCCAGGTGTTACAGTCCCACCTGGGTGGGTCTAGGTGGTCAAATGATGAAGCATGACACTATATAGTGTGTGAGACCACCTAGTCCTTAAAGGAATTTCCCCCCTTTTTCTCTTTTTCCACTACTCCCCCATCTCACACTGGCCCCCTTCCTCTAACAGAGGACCACGAGGAACCAAGGGCACAATTGGTACCCTTGTTGTCTATATTACAATGGTTACACTCATTTTCTTTGGTCTTTTCATTCTTCCGGGGGGGTTGCGGGGTGTAACTGTAATGTATCATGCTGTATTAGTGTGTGTGTTGTCGTGGGTGAGGGTGGGGGTGGGGGTGTTGTGTATTGCGTATTGTGTGTGTCCCTGTTTTTTCCCCTCCCCCCTCCCCTGTGTCGTAGGTGCGGTACTCACCGTTGTCTTCGGCGCCGGCCTTCGTGCTCCTAGTAGACCGCCAAGCTGTTTGTTTGTACCGCCATGGCGTTCTGAGTGTTAAAGTGGCTCTCTTTGTTGGCGGTTTCCGCAACGGTCGTGATCCCATTTTTTTCCGCTCCCTGCCCCGTGCCTGTGCCCTGTCAGCCACCAGTTCCCTGACCAAATTGTCTATGGAGGTAGTCAGGTTACCCAAGTGAGTGTTCATTGTTGTGAACTGGTTGTCCACATTTGACAGCCCATGCGTGATAGTGGTCTGCAGTCTTGAGAGGTTACGGTTCATTAACCGCACTTGTCTATTTTGCAGGCGCTGACTCTGCAATAAGGATGCCTTAATTCCCAAAAAATCCTCATCAGAAACATCCTCCCTATGCACAGACTGCATTGTGCGTCGTCTATGCACCGCGCCTGATGATCCATGTGTTTGGCTCTCCATAGGCATTTGGCCCTGGTGTCCCAATGGCTGCCTCCATACCCAGAGCAGGATTGTCCAGTGTCTCCTGTGCCGATTGAACGGGTGGTGTTGTCCTGCACTCCCCTTCGGTGTCTGTGGCAGCCTCCTGCTGTGTGTCTGTGCCATGATCCTCTCCCTGCACAGTGGCGCTTATGGGGGGCCTTGTGGGAGACCTGTGGGACATAGGGGATACACTGTCAGTATCGCACATATGTTTGATGCCTCAAAATAAACATTTGCCTATATTTGGACTACTGTACTACATTGCTCATAATGCACTGTTCTATAGGTTGCAAAACTGTGAATGGAGCTACTCTGGAGGTGCCTGCTGATGTGTACTGTGATTATGTGCATAGTGCATAGGCTCGTGTAAATACATTTATTTTGGTACTTACTTTTTGATGATCCTGGTGCAGAACCGTCTACGTCTCCAATGCCCAGTACAGCCTCCGGCTCCAGAGTTGTCTCCACCATACTTTCGATTGCTGTAGGAGCTGGAACAGTAGATGGCCCTCCTCCAGTGCCATGCATCTCCCTCATGCGCTCCGCCGCCCTCTCCTTGGTCCTGGAGCGAAGGTCATAACACCTTTTGTGGATTTCATCCAGGGTGCGGTGGCTGACACCAATGGCATCAATTTTGTTCTGGATGTCCTGCCAGATCTTCTTTTTTTGGCTGTCAGGGACACTCATTGCTGCCTTGCCAAATAATTCCTCATGGTGCAGGCAGCACTCCTCGGTGAGCACCTCCAACTCCTTCACAGAAAACTTAATTTTGCGTTTTCTGCCTCCACTGTCGCGCTTGTGAGATTGAGTTTTAGCGCTTTCTCGCGAGTTCCACGATACTCCTCGGTCACTAGCAAGCATGCAAGACTTTGCATTCAAATGTGCTGTTTCGAGCCGCAGACACAAGACTTCACATTCACTCACACTGCTTTCGGCTACGGTGGCAGCAAAAACAGACGAACTCAGGAATGCACCTACATTAGATTTTCTACTCCAGAAACATCTAAATGTAGTTAAAAAGTGTTTTTTGAATGGATTTTCTTCCTCAGTGGACCCTTCAAGTTGTTTTTGAGTTTTAGAAACCTTTTTCTTTTCAAACAGGAAGGAAGTGCCCCAGAAACCCCCTACTTCCTGTTCCTGTGCAGCAGGCTCCCCCCAGTGGTTGCTTTTACTTGGATGTGGAAAGGTGGAAAGATCACTCTCTTTGTCTTCTAGATCTACCTTTGGATTTAAAGAATTTTTTTGGGGGAAAATCATACAAGTAAGATAAAAAACTATTGAATTAGGTTGTTGTTTGTTTGCTTGGGCACTAAATGTACTTTAATTTGATTTTACAACTTTTATAGTGGTGTGTGGCCTGGAGTTTAAGTATAGGCCTAGGTATTTATTTTGCACTTCATTGATTTTTCATATTTTGTAATGGAAAATTATTGCACAGCTAAGTACCTTTTCTGCATGTTTGTAAAATTTACAATATTATTTTACTATGTGGCCTAGATATCCAAAGGGCCATCTAGCCTGTAGGCCCAGTACAAGTAGTCAAGAGTGCATGAAATAAATATTTCAGTGACATATGTTTTTAAAACTCCATTTATGGCATGGGATGGCAATGCATTAAATTAAAAATGTTGGGTATTTTTTACATTTTTTTTTTGGTTGCAAAAAATTTATGTTGTGTGGTAATATTTGATGACATAGGATGATGTGTGTATTGTTGTCGTGAATATTTGTATAGCTGATTTAATTTTCATGTTTTGCATTGCTGAATTAATGTTATTGTTTTGTTCAGTGTTACCACCATGCCTCCTTATAGTCAGTGTGTTTGTGTGTGTGTGAGTTTGTCATTGTCCACCATTTGTCGTTGTTCTCCATGCCGTGTGTTGAGGTGCCATTTTGTGTAGTCTATGTCCATAGGTTTGCAAAAGTTCTTTGTTTCCCATGCCTCCTTGTTCACAGTTGTTGTTTGATAATGTGACTGGAGGTAATTGTCTGCATCCGGCTAGTGTGTCTTAGCCATAGGTTTGCATGTGTCCTTCTTTGTTCACCTTGCTCCTTGTTGTTGTTGTTTGATTATGTAGCTGTCAGCCATTTTGAGCGTGCAGCCAGTGTTTTTTGCCATAGGCTTGCATTTGTTCTTTCTTTGTTCCCCATGCCTCCTTGTTGTTGTTGTTTGACCATGTGACTGACAGCCATTTTGTATATGCAGCCAGTGTTCCTTTGCCATAGGCTTGCATGCATTCTTTCTTTGTTTGCCATGGCTCCTTGGTCCTTGTTGTTCTTTGACCATTGGTTGGCAGCAATTGTGTGCTTGCAACCAGTGTTCCTTTGCCATATGCCTGCATGTGTTCTTTGTTTGTTCCTCATACCTACTTGCTCCTTGTTGTTGCTGTTTGACCGTGTGGATGGTGGCCATTTTGTCCATCCAGCCAGTGTCCGTTTGCCATAGGTTTGTTTGTGTTCTTTATTTGCCATGACTCCTTGCTCCTTCTAGTTGTTTGACCATTTTGTGCATGCAGCCAGTGTTCCTTTGCCATAGGCTTGCATGTTTTCTTTCTTTGTTCCCCATGCCTCCGTGTTCCTTGTTGTTGTTTGACCATGTGGCTGGTGGTCATTTTGTCTGTCCAGCCAGTGTCCCTTTGCCATATGCTTGCTTGTGTTCTTTGTTTTCCATGCCTCTTTGCTCCTTCTTGTTGTTTTACTATATGACTGACAGCCATTTTGTCCATCCAGCCAGTGTCCTTTTGCCATAAACTTTCATGTGTTCTTTATTTGCCATGACTCCTTGCTCCTTCTTGTTGTTTGACCATTTTGTGCAGCAGCCAGTGTTCCTTTGCTATAGGCTTGCATGTTTTCTTTCTTTGTTCCCCAGGCCTCCGTGCTCCTTGTTGTTGTTTGACCATGTGGCTAGTGGTCATTTTGTCCATCCAGCCAGTGTCCCTTTGCCATATGCTTGCTTGATTTCTTTGTTTGCCATGCCTCCTTGCTCCTTCTAGTGGTTTGAACATGTGACTTGTAGCCATTTTGTGCATGCAGACAGTGTTCCTTTGCTTTAGGCTTGCATGTGTTCTCTTTTTATATTCCCCATGACTCCTTGATGTTGTTGTATGACCATGTGGTTGGCGACCATTCTGTCCATCAATCCAGTGTCCCTTTGCCATAGGCTTGCATGTGTTCTTTGTTTCGCTCCTCGTTGTTGTTTGACAGCCATTTTGTCCATCCAGCCAGTTCCTTTTTGCCATAGGATCACATGTGTTCTTTGCTTGCCATGCCTCCTTGCTCCTTCTTGTTGTTTGACTATGTGGCTGGCAGCCAAATTGTGCATACAGCTAGTGTGTCTTTGCCACAGGCTTGCATACAAACATCAATAATTATTGATAATTTTTTTATTTTAACTTTCTATTTTAATTGTTTTTTATTTTCTATTCTCATTTTTTATTTTAAATTGTATCTATTATGTTTTCAATTGTCTATTTCATTATTTTATCTTAATTTACTTTTTTACCTTAGTTTTTTTTTTTTTTTGCTTCTTATTTTAATTTATTTTAGGCTCTATTTTATTTTTTTAATTTCTTGTGTTTTATTTTATTTTTATTTTCAGTCTTTTACATTTTTTTGCATTTTTAATTTTTTTATCATTTTTTTTTTATTTCCACATTTTGCCTTGATCCATCCATCCAAAGCCTTTCCTCCATCCATCCACCAAAGATGCAATGCTGCACTACAGAATTCGGTTTCTTTAGGTGTGTAATAATTCCTCTTCTTCCTTGACACCCTGGCTGCAGAGCACCGCAGACAAATCAGAAGCATAATTAATTTTTGTAATGATTTGCACCTTACTCTCTGACTACCCCAGTTATCTCCTTTAAAACAGATGGAGATAAAGCTAAAGCTATATCTGTACGTTGAGCTGCCTGAATTAAAATTAAATGTTATGGTGTGGTGGTGTGGCTTGACTTGAAAATGTTTGATTCACTTGGTTTTTATTACATGAGTAGGGAGTTAAATATGGCACTATGGGGCTAGTGTCATTTTAAAGAAGGGAACACCTACCTTGCATCTCATTGTTTCAATGAGATGCAAGGTGGTTTGGCGCTCCCTAAAAATTGTGCTAACTCAGATATTTTGACGCTAGACAGCTTTTGTGGGGGTAAAACAAAAGCTATCTACAGGTCTAGGCCCTGAAGAAAGTTCTAAGAGCGTTTGGCAGGATGCAACAGTAGCCATGTTCACCTTGGAGAAAGCACACACAGCTGCTAATATTTTGGCGAAATTTAATAGGAAGGTGTCTGAAAGGCTGCGCCCCAGAGGTCTCTGAATTAAATTTGTTGCCACGGACAATGGCTGTAACATAGTCAAGGCCAGGGCAGCTGGCAGCTATTTCACGTTCCTGTATTTGATGCACTGCATCAACCTGATCGGACTTTGGAGACGATGGTGGTCATTATGAACATGGCAGGAAATACCGTTGGCCCCGTGGAGATGGTGAACAGAAGACTGTCATTGGCGGTGAACAGAAACCCGCCATATAATGATGCCAAAAACAGAAACCTCCAAAAATTCTGCTACCTCTAGCCACCGCCAAGGCCCTTGATATTGGAAAGGCTGCACTCCCCACCCTGCCACCGCCAAGCAAACAAATCCTCTGCCCTCCAAATAATGATGCACAAATCAGCGGATAGTGGATGTCGAACGACCATTGGCGATACAGACCGCCATAGCCAGCAAGTGGACCACTACAGCAAGAAAATCACACATTGGCAAGTTTGAAACCCACACACCTGACACACATCCACAACACTATAAAACACTCACATACACACCCCACAATCCTGAGACTGACAACACAACACACATACACTGAACGCAACATCACACAAGTCACACACCCAACCACACAACAGCACCCTCACCAATATCCACACAACACACCACCCACAACACACACCATGGCACCCTCTAAGCACCCACGCTTCACAGATAGGGAGCTAAGAACAATGGTGGACGAAATACTGAAGGTCGAGCCACAAATCTTCGGGGCACAGGTCCAGCACACATGATTGTAAATAAGGTCAACGCAGTGGGAAACCATCCACGCATGAGGAATGACATCTGCAAGAGATGGAATGACCTGCGAGGAAAGGTGAGGTCAATGGCATCCAGGAACAACATTGTGGTACAGAAGACTGGGGGAGGATCCCCACCTACACCCCACTCCACCAAATGGGAGGAAAAGGTACTGGCCATCCTGTACCCTGAGGGCCTCACTGGACTCACTGTAAGAATGGGCTCAGGTACAATTACTCCACATCCACCACACCTGTAATGCATGCACCACCCCACACCTCCAACTACCACCAGGACCACTACCCCATCCAGGCCACAATCACTACATCCAGTCACCCTGCATGCTCACAAACCCACTAACAGGCCCACATCTCTCCCCCAGCGCACAGGCCACCTACCGCTGAAAGGAATCACAATAGCAACACTGCAACCACAATGCACCTCCACATCCCATACAAAATGCAGTGGAAACCCCACAATAGGTCCCTGCATGGCCTAACAGTGGAAGAAGCAGCACAAAATAGGGCAGAGCTGTGCCTCCTAATTCTAATTAGTATATGTAACATGCATGTCCATTCCCCCCCACAGGCACCACCACCCATGCCAACCTGACGGAAAAGCCAAGGAGTGCCATCGCCCCACATGGAGACAGAGGCCCTACTCAGGACACTGGAGAGGGAAGTGTGGACAGTGAGGAATATCCTGGCCCGTCACATAGTTCTGGACTGTCACCCTCCAGCAGCCCCACCCAGGACACCACTGACACCTCTACCACCCAGCCACCAACACCAGCTCCGGCCAAACGACCCTACACCAGTGTATCCAGGCCACAGACTGGAGGAACACAAGTACAGAGGCCAAAGTCTCCACCCACTAATAGGCAGGATGATGATGGCCCCAGTGCAAGTGGTTCTGCCAGGTCCAGTGGGTGGGCATCAGTGGCCCATGGGGAAGGTCAAAGGAGGGATGCTGCAGCTCAGGAGGTGATCTCTGAGGTTCTGGGAGCATACCACCATACACAAGACAGGATGGGCAGGATAGAACAGAGTCAAAGGCTTCAGATAGCCCAACATCAAGAGACCATGGAACAGTGGAAACAACTGAATGCCACCATGGCCACTATTGAAGGGGTGCTGCAGCACCACTACCTAACCCAGCCTGAGACCCCCACAAACCTGGAAGCCCCTACCACTGCCCAGGACACAGACCAGCCCTCAACATCAGCAGCAGCAACTGGACTGGTGGCAATGGCAGAGGACACACAGGAGACCAGCACCAGCACCCCTACCGGTGCAGCCAAGCTGAAACAGTCCCTCAGAACCAGATATGGCATAGGAACACCTGCCAAGAACAAGGCCCCTCTAAGAAGTGAGTCTGACATGGACTGTCTCCCAAGTGTGTCACTGTGCTACCATCCTCACCCGCCAATAGCAACTTAACAACTTGCAAGGGACAGATTGAACTATACCCACTGTCAACAAACACTGAGCCCATGTACCTAGTATGGACATCCACCATTAGCCCACTCCCTATCTCTGTAAAGCGCACCAATTCATTTATAACACCAACTAAAACACATGTTCGTTTGTCCCCTGTAATAATGTTGAATCAATTGTAAATGTAAATGCATTTGGCAGTCAATTCCATAATCATACCTTTATTGCAGGAATGGAACCACACGCACAACATTGTCTGGAGTAAACATAAATGTACACCATGTTTGTTTCCATGGCGCATGCTACCTTATTCTTCAGGTAACAGTGTCAATGACTACAGACCCCACATCCCCATAATGAATGTCAGACAGGCATTATGCAGGGCAGACAACATCATCAGTGAACAGTACCTCATAGTCACTGGAAGTATAGTTGGATCAGCTGGTTCCTGGAGTGGACATCTTCCTCCTCATCATCCTCACCATCACTCTCATCCCCTCTCAGAGGAACCTGGTCTGGATATACAGCACCCTCCTCCTCTAGTAGGGGAATAGCTTTCCTCACAGCCACGTTGCGCAGCATGCAGCAGGCCACCACTATTCTACACACCTTGTCAGTGCCACAGCACAGTAATCCCCCAGAGAGATGGAGACAACGGAATCTAGCCTTCAGGAGACCTATAGTGTGCTGTATCATCCTCATGATACGTCCAGGGGCCTCATTGTAATTCCTCTCTGCATCTGTCCTTGGTTTCCTCACAGGTGTCAAGAGCCATTGCATGTTGGGGTAGCCAGAATCACCTGCAAAAGTGTTTGAAACAGGACTGTATCAAACTGCCATTACTTGCAGACGGCCTGGCTGTCAGCTATGTACTGATCCAGTGTCATACACACTCATCCTCTGTCCCCTTGTAGTTGATCCATCATGTGTGGTATACTGCTGTTTCTCAGGACAAATGAATCATGGACTGATCCTGGAAACATGGCATTCTCATGTGAAATGTACTGGTCTGCAGTACACACCAATTGTATGTTCATTGACTGAAAGTTCTTCCTGTTTCTGTACACCTGTTCATTTACTTTTAGGGGGATGAGAGCTATGTGGGTACCATTGATGGCACCTATCACATGGAGAATGTTAGCAAAGGCATAAAAGTCTGACTTGATGGCAGGGAGTCCAGCCCTTTGGGGAAACTTTACATATGTTTGCAGGTGTGGTACAAATGCATCCAGGAATTTGGACAGGATGAGGCTAAACATTGGCTGAGAGAACCCTGCACCCATACCCACTGTCACCTGAAATTAGACCGTAGCCATGAAATGAAGTACAGAGATCTCTTGCACTTCAGTAGGGATAGCATGCTGATTTTGATTAGCCGGTCTCAGTACAGGATCCAGTAATGCACATAGCTCATGGATTGTTGTACGATTGAGTCTGTAGGTGACAATAATGTGACGTTCCACCATGGTATCCAAATCAACAAGAGGTCGGTACACAGATGAGGCCCTCCCTCGGCATATGGGTCTGTACCTAGGGGGAGGAGAGAACACATACACATACAATACATGTTGTGTATGAATAACTGCGATACAATATGTAGGTTACACACACAAGCGATGTATGATGTACAGCTGTAGGGACATGTATGCAGTGATACATCTGGATTGATGTGGGGAACAAACACTCATGAGGGCATACGACTAAGGGCTGGGGTTCATAGGGCCTGAATGGGGCCCATGACCAGGAAATATCCACGTTGTGCTAGCAAAATGTCAGCCTCCTGCCATCCAGATATGTAGGAGTGGAAGTGACCTCATTCCGCTGGCGATTGTTGTCATGGCATAAGGCGGTGTCCACCGCCGTGTACCCATTCATTGGTTAGCATGGTGGTCAAATGGGGAACCTGGGCCTATCATGATCGCCATGGGCGGTGAAGGTGCACACCGCCGCGGAGCGTAACGCCATGTCATCACCACAATTTCACTTGACTCCCAGATCCCGTGCATGGAATTACTCCACTGAGTGTGCTTCTACGTCCTGACTCTGGTTACTGAAATGGGACGAGTCACTGGGGAAAGGGCCCCGGTCTTCACCACGGAGGAGCTGGAGAAGCTGGTGGACGGGGTCCTGCTCCTATATGCGAAGTTATATGGGTGACCAGAGGTGCAGGTGAGTAGGCGGATGCGTGCATGGATGAGTGTGATGGTGGCGGATGCCTGTATGCATGTGTGGTCGGTATGTACCTGCACAGGTGTAATATGTGTGGCAAGTACTGTGTGTGAGGTGGTGAAATGATCTTGTGACGTGTCCGTCCCATAGGAGACATATAGTCAGCAGTATCACATGGCCATATCCTGAACTCTGTTTTTCTTTTATGTGTGTCCCATACAGGTCAGCACCCATCAGAAGAGGGCACTCTGGCAGGACATCACCAGGGAGGTGCAGACCCTGGGGGTCTACAACCGGCAGAGCACCTACTGCAGGAAGCAGTGGGAGGACCTGCGGCGCTGGGCCAGGAAGACCTGCGAGGCCCAGCTAGGGAAGTCCTCCCACTGAGGACGGGGTGCCCGTCGGACCCTGACCCCCCTAATGTGCCGTATTCTGCTGGTGGCATATCCAGAATTGGATGGGCGCTTGAAGTCTGCACAGCAGCCACAAGGGGGTGAGTACCAACACCATTTCATGCTTCTTTGATGGATGTTTGAGGGTGCTGTAGTATGTACACTGTCTAGTGCCAGGGACTCTGACAGGTGTCTACCAGCAGACCTGCCCCCATGGGCACTGAGATGATTAGGGGCAGGTCTGACAGCTTTTCAGGTCCCTGTGTCATGTGGGAGAAGAGTTGTATGCTAGGGTTGTGGCCACTAGTCAGGGGCATAGGCATGACTATAGTTGTAGGTGCTGCGTGTAGGTGTGTAACCTGGGTGGGAGTGAGTGTTCACCAAGTTTGTACATCCATTCAGGTACTTACAGGTATCTCTCATGTTTTGTCTCTCCACCCCTGTACTCTTGAGTTGTCTGTGTACATCAGCATCATCTGGCAAGGGAGCAGTGGCACCGGCGAGAGGGGATGCAGCGGCCCACAGTTCCAAGGAGGCAGAGTCTACCGACGCCAAGGGGACCAGTGGATTGGAGAGAGAGGGGATTACCACGGGTAGGCTACTATCACTGGAGGTAGTGACTCTGATACCTCCTCTGATGGGAGCTCCCTGGTGGTGGGGCACTCTAGTGGGCCCACCCATTCTGTGTCATCTTCCGCTACCCCATGCCATCTCTGCCCTCCCAGTTGCTCCCTCCCCAGTTGCCTGTGTCCACTCACCCAGAAGGGTGGGAGTCTCCTTCGCCCCAGGATGCAGCAATGCAATGCATACCCGGAAGGCATTCACAGTGCCATGTTTGGCCTACAGAGATCTTTTCAGGCAGCCAGTGTCCCTGGTCTTTCCGTTCCCCCACCAACCACCTCTGCCCTTTCCAGCACCCCACTCCCTTCACCCATCCCAAGCATATTTTCTGACAGTCATGCACACAGATCAACACACAAGAAGCACAAAGAGAAACACAAGTACCACACTTCCCTCCACAGGCATACACTCAGCCAACATACAAAGGCAGACACAACAGCATCCACTTTCCCCAGTGTGTCCACCTCTCCCGCCTCCCTGTCTGTCACCTCAACATGCACACCTACAAGCACTGCACCTTCAGTCACTGTTGCTGGCCCCATTCTTGCAGTCACCACAACATCAGACATCCAGTCATCCACCCCAGACACCACTCCTGCACTCACCACAACAACATTGACTGACACATGCAGCACACTCACCAGACCTGCAGACACCTAGACAACATCCAACACTGGCAGCCTGTCTTGTCCCACTGTGTCCAACCCCCCTCCTCCCAAAACACTCAAACGTTCCCAGACACCCACCCAATACACATCCACCACACCTCAGCATACTGCACAGGCACCTGCATCCACATCCAGCACACCTACATCAGTTATTAGCACTGCCTCTACCTCCACTCCCACACCTTCCTCCATGTTCACCCCAACTACTCCTAAAAAACTTTTCCTGTCCCACGTTTACCTTTTCGAACCCACTGGCCCACCCCGTCTCATCCCTTAACATGCCCACCTCCCTGCCCTGTCCACTCCTTCCATGTCTGAGTCCGCCCCAGTCCGCCCTTCCCATTCCTGTGTCCCTTCCCCAGAGAGGAAGCCCAGTGCTGCCCCAGGTCCACCTGCCAGCCCCGGTCCAAGCCCACTCTCCCACCTTCCAAGAGCAAATCCAAGACCCCTCCACCTCCCAAACATAAGCCCAAGACCCCCCTCCCAGAAGTAAGTCCCCACCCCGCCACCCCCTGCCCCTGTTCCCTGAGGTGCCTGGCTACGCCAATGATGTCCCTTTAGGGTGGAGTACCACGTGCACATGTGTGAGTCAAGTTCAGGCCATTTGGGCCTTTCAGCCTGTTACAGTTGGGCTGGCCAATGGCCTTATTTGGACATTGCATTTTTTGTTTATTCATTAAAGTTTGTGTGCCCACTGTTGCTGTTGGCACACTCTGGAGATGTGGTTCATTGTTTCATTGTGGGGGTGTGGTGTGCACATGTGTGTGCTTTGGACAGGTTGTATTGGCTTTGTGTCGGGTAAGTACCTCTTGTTCTGGTGTGTATGGCTTGTGATGGTATGAGGGGTTGAGTGTGCATTGCAGGGTGGGTGGGGTGGGTGGATGTGTAACTGTTTCTTCCCTTGTTTAGTAGGTTGCAGTACTTACCGTTGTCGTCTTCACCGGCGGCCACAGTCATGGAGGTATATGGCAAGGAGCAGCACTGGCATGATTTCCAATTCTCTCTCCATGTCTGCTTCGGCATGCTGTGTGTGCCTACGGTGATTGTTTCCTTTATATTTGGTTCGTCGTTCCCGCCCCGGAACTGACGGCGGTCTTGTGCTTCATTATTTGTTGGGCATGTGGGGCCTTTCCGTCGGCCTGTGGGTAGCCTCTTCCGTTGATGTCGGCACTCCTATGCTGGCGGTGTGTGGTTTTCACGCTGTCTGTTTCTCATGTGCTTCATTATTTGATGGTCCAGACCTCCAGCCTGTTGGTGGTAGTTACTGCCACTGCCGGAGGTTTGGTGTTTTCAGCCATGTCCATAATGAGGGCCAATGTTTGTTTCCTTCGCATGCCATTGCCTATACTTTTTTTTTACATCACCCAGCAGGGTTGTCCCATTGATTGATTGATCATTGATTAAAACACTGGCAGTGCTAATGCCACATTCCAATGTGTTGCTACTTGCTACCATTGATGAGATATTATTTTGTTCAACCACATCCTTGGATTGAAAGAGGTAACTACTAACTATTGCACCAATGAGTTGTGATATATTCAGTGATTGTGGTTGATGATTGATGATGTATGTGGTGGCTGAAGGTGAGGGCTTCTGATGATTTGCAGTGCTTAGGGGCAGATGGGTGATAATTTTTAATTTGTTCCTGAAAGTGATTGGTGTTTCAAACTTAGTGAAACTTACCTGCAGGGTCCACTTCTTTTTTCTGGTTCCTCAGACCAGACCAGTCACTTTAGTTACCAAATACAAATCTACACAAAATACTCCAGTTCTCTTTCTTAATTTGTTCTTCAACAGCAGTGCACTTGACTACACAGGTCTACCTCGTTCAGTTTGGGACTGAGACGGAGTTCCTCTGAATCAGGAGGAGGAGGATGGAAGGACTCAGAGTGGGAGTAACTCAACAGCTTCAAAGTTATCGACTTCAAAGAGAAACTATGATCATTGCAGAGACTCTGAGGTCTAGAATTTACTCAGCTCTGTGGACTAGAGAGAGGTGTGTTGTTGGGAAATTCTGCTGAGTATGTATTTGCTGCATTGCTGGCTCAAACGTCAAACTCTTCTTATGTTCTTGCTCTGCCTCTGTGTCTTCTTGGTACATTCCTGACACCTCATGAAACTTACCTTGCTTCCTTTTGTCATTCTCCTTTACTCTATGAAACAGTTACTGTTTTTTTCAATATGCAGGCCTTCTCCTAATCCTCCCCTGCACGAACAAAACTTGATGAAAGCTCAAGACTCCAGCTTACCTACCAGACAGGTTCAGCCAGTCACCTAAGAGTGACAGACATTTCAAGAAGAATGGAGGCGCATCACCTAATTTGCAAATACAGCACCATTTTCCTTTTAACAATCTTTTTTTTTTGTTTAAACTGAGTGGGTTAACTTCAGTCCTCCATAATTTGTATTTTTCAAACCTAGAAGATATAACATTTAGAGATATACAATCTTGGGTCTCTCTGAGGCAGAAGAAGGATGGTTTGCAATGCATTTTACAGACCTATGTCATACTTATCCCTTCATCATTTCCTCTCACAACAAATTGATGATTTTATGCTGTTCAGCGCCTCGATGAACATTGCCAGGGTTTCTTTTGTGTAGTCCATTCATCGATCCCCCTAACCCTCTCCCCTTGGGCTGTGTGATTTATTGAGGTGTAACTTAATTTTACACCATAAATGGTTCACCTACTTGCTGGGACGGATGTGGTGAAAGCGACACCAACTCATAGCATGACCTTCTATTACCTGAGCAATATTTAACACTGGCCCCATCAACATCATCATTAAGGCCTGTTATGTTGTGTGTTGCATAAACGCTTAATCTTGTCCAACCACTCTTGACTCTGAGTCAGCTTCTCCCGTGTCCATGTTTTCATTTCCTAAGTTTTGTTTTTTAACACTAGCTCCCTACCATTGCTCAGAAGAAGATGATATTGCTAGTTTTTATTATCACATCAGGTCTTCTTTGTTGTTTGTCAAATACTGTCATTGTGGTAGTCTGGCATTAGTCTTCTTAAAGTTATGATATAATATGACCCACTAACTCTCTGTTTTCTCTCAATCTAGTTTGCAGTAATGGATAACATTTTGATTAATCCTGCATTTGGAGTTCATCTAGGTGGGAGTGGAACCTTCTTCCTTCCCTGTTAGCGCGCTATCCTGCTACAACTACTATACACCACCCCCTTAAGATGCCACCCTGATAAAATCATGCAGTAAAAAGACTCCCTCACTTCATCTATTCAGGTAAGAGCAGAATTATGGGATGAGGTTAACCTATTTAGTATGTAATTCACTCCTACTAAAGAAGTTGTATGTGTGTATCTAGGTTTTTGTAGGCAAAATAGGCAATGGCAACTATCCTCTAATGGTCAACATAGTTGCAGAGAGCAGTAGTGCAAGGGTATAAGTAAATGACATTCAATTTTTTGCAGATGTAGAAAACAGGCTACACTACAAGACAGCAGGGCAAACTAAAACACCAAAATAAACATTTTTATTTTCAAGAAATACAAAAACTGTCCTTTTCTAACCACAACAGGCCCACCCCTCTACCTAAACAAATAGCCCCATCCCTGAAAAATCCACCTAAAGTACAAGGTGAAGCCCGGTCCCAACCACCTCTCCACCCTCTCCTTGAACACAAGTCCTTCCCACCAAGAGATTTGTTTTTAAAAAAAGGGCTAAGAAGAGGGCATTGTCCATATGAGTCTGGAGCTGGTCCTGACTCTGCTCTATGCTCCCTAGCCGGCCTTAAATGCAGTCGAGCCACTGCAGGACAAAAACCTGAAATTGCCTGTCTGAGCAGGAGCGAGTGGCAGCAGTGGCAGTCAGGGTCTCTGACAGCTGGCAGTGGCATTGGCGATGTAGTGGCTGGGTGGCTGGCTCTGGCATGCTGCTGGGCTGGGTTCTGGGTCCAAGGCAGCTATTTCAGCCTCTTCCTCCTCCAGGGCCACCAGCCGCCGGTATTCGACCTGGATGTTCTCCAGCCTCTGCCGCTGTAGATGGCCCACTATATCCTGCCTGGTTGGTGGTCATTCAACAGGAGAACCAACATCAAGAAAAACAAAAATAAAAAAAACAGACTGTAAACAATGCATCAAACACAAAAGTATGTAGTAGTTGGCCCAGTAGCACTACATGCTGGTGCCCTACAGACATTGGAATTTGGTGTGATTATGATTAGGAGAGTCACAGGGCCAATTGTATTTGTTTTACCAACACAAGTCTCACATAAAAAGCACTGATTGGTAGAAAAGAATTAACAGAGAATACCATCAGATTAAAAACTGTGATTTCATTTAGTTTCTTATAAAGGCTTTTCTGGTAACTAAACAAACATTTTTAGTGGGAAAATAAAAATGAATTACCTCACAATTATGAGTTAAGCATTATGTACTATGGAGTACAAGTTTTTGTGCCAAATTAATGGAGCCATGCTAGCCAGCACTTCAAGTTCTTTGCTACTGTCTGCAGCTAGGGAAGCTTCAGTTGACAATTATCTATCTTTAATTCCAATGGCCCTGCTCTTCCACAAATGACTTCCCAAACAGGCTGATAAATAAATAAGGCATGTCACACATGTCATTTACAAAATGTGGATATATTATTTATCTGCCATAAGTAGACAGTGGGGAAAACGATGCACTGCACTAGAGGGAAATAAATGGGCTAAATAGATTGTATTTGGCACCTTCATCACAAAGTATCCCTTACACCAAAGTTGAAATCAAATTGGGCACTTAGTAGTCACCCTTTACACACTGGCCCACCACCACAAATTCTTTCCAACAAATTCATTCGCTGGGCAGTAAAGAAAGGCAGAGGGATTAAGCAGGTAGGTAGACCTTTTGCTATAGAATAGAGGGGTGCCAACAGTTACCAACACATCATGTTGTTGCGTAGGTTCTCATTATGCTAATGAAACTACTGCATTTGGGAGACAGGATCACATGGATTGTGGCTACCAAATAGAATACAACACCACATGACGTCTGTGGGCCTAATGGGGGTTCCCGGGCTAACTAGCAGCGCCTCATCTCTGGCCAAGATGATTGTGTCAACCAGGCGCATGACACAGAAGACTCCTCAGGGAATTGTGGCCAATCAGATCCCTTCCCTTTCTCTCAGACACCAAAAAGTCTCATACAGGCAAAGACAACAGAGGCAGAATATAGTTCAATAAGGATTTATTGAAGTAACTGCATCTTAGATTAAAAGGCATGTATTGCAATAACTAGGATGGTAAAACACAATAAAAGCAAGCAGGTGACTACCAGAGTAAAACATGGGAATAGTCCTAACATACTGTCACTAGGAATGAGGTATATATTATATATTTCTCCTATCTAAACTATGTATGAGCACAGCGTAATAAGCCTAATCTGCCCTTTGGGTTTCCCCCTGGGGGTACACCATCCCTCATACCTGGAGGACAAAGCCTATAGTCTAGAGAGACACCGTCCCCATGTGGATCAGGGGTCAGGCTGTCCAATCGAGTAGCTGCAGCGAAGCAATCAGCATACAGTTGTGGTCATCTGGCTGGAATCTCTCTCTAACATGTCAGGGACAAAGGGGGTGTTTTTATAATAAAACAGCTGACATCTAAGAAATAGTCCCCACATGTGAGTGTGTCTTTTCTGTGAATGTTGGAGATACAGTATACCATGTTTGTTGGCAACCCTATGTGACTGTAGCCTTGGAGAAAGCACAAAGTGAAATAAATGCCCTACTAAGAATGTAATGCTTTCCTAGGCGAAAGTACAATGAGATAAAGTAAATAAAACAGCACCACAAATGTTGCTATTGCTAGAAAAATAAAGCAATGCTGAATAAAATGTAATAGGGTTATAGTGCACAGCGGCAGGCCTAGTTAGCTTAAAACAATATGCCTAAAACATGGCTAAAATAGCTATCCAACAATGTGTCTAAGCTTTGGCTTGTTCAGTCACTTTGTAGGTGAAAGTTAAAGGGAAAAATCTGAACAGGCGTAAAATAAATCTGTTAGGGGAAGCCATGAAATATATTTTGGAAACGCTTCACATAGGCATAAAAATGTGTCACAAGCCAAGACTGGATTTTTCCATTTGGTTGGTAGGCTGGGTCGGAAGAACTTAGGAAAGAATAAGGAGTGAAGTACTAAGAGCTGACTGAGTAAGCAAAGGGAAAACCAAACACCTTGTTTGTTTGGTTTGCAAGGCACTGAAAACTTTGAAAATGCTGCATTAACTGCAGCAGACACAAATTGCAAAGCCAATATTGCAGGCACAAATTGTACCATACTACACTTCTTCAGTCATGGGTGGCAAAATGCCATGGGCAAGGAGGGGATTGATGAATGATGATGATGGGTGGGATCCATATCTTCCTTGTGAGTCAAGGGCAAGAACACAAATTAAAATACTCCGCCCTTTCAACCATAGCTTTGATAACCATAAAAATAAAGTAAGTGAAGTAGGTGAGCAGCATGTCCCTTCACAGAAGAGCTCCCTTGTTTACTCATTCAAGCAATTACTCAAACATCCTTTCAGTCTGCCTACTATAGTCACCCATAGCCACCATGATTGAAACTTTACTTTCTCTCATCCAGTCTTTCACCAAAATTCACAATACATTAACCATCCATTTAGTATTCACTATCCAACCTTTCTTTCAATCATCCTTTCACACATCCATCCATTTGACCCAATATTCACCCATGCATCCTTTCAGCCACCCACACATCTTTTTCTTTTGCTCATTTCACCCATCCTTTCTTTTATCCATATGTTCTTACCCATTTCCATCAAGCCATCATTTTATCCTAGCTTTTGCTGATTTGTAGATAGAAGAGCCCATAAGTAACCCAACCACTGCTATAACCGTAACGCAGGGCTTTCATGATCACGACAATGCCCTTGCAGCTAGTAAGTAATAGTATTTGTCAATAAGCTAGCAATGTGACTTTCTACCAGCCGTCTCTACTGCCTCTTCTCCCCCTGCTCCATGTGGTCCTGCAGTGGATCTTGGGCCAGCTCCACTGGGGATCGGTGTGGCTAGAAACAACCGCTATACATTTTGTTGATGCAAGATACACCTCCTCTTAATGCTTTCAATAAAAAAAAATGCAACTGCAATAGATTGTTACAGTTCTGTTAGCACAGCAGTACCTTTGTTGGTTCACAATGTTAGAAAAGCCAGATAGTCAAGCCAACCAAAAACTGTCCGTAATGGAGGGGCAGAACTACAGCCTATGATGATGATGACTTGGAATCATTGAAGCACAATGAAGAGGTGAAATCAAAATTGTAAATGAAAGACAGAAAAAAAGACAATGCAGGAATAACAGGAATTAAACAAAAATTGGATAGGGGAACTGGAAAAAAGTAAACATGCAAAATTAAAAGTAGTATAATAGTGGGGAAAGGTAAAAGTTAGGGAAATAATAATAATATAAAAAAATTGCACTTACTGGGATGAGCAGATCCCCCAGCATTGGTGCTGGTGGCTGGCTCCTCCCCAGCTCCTGCAGGACCCGCCTCTGTGGTGCCCCTCTTCTTGCCCTTGGGTGCTGATACAAGAAGTAAAGAAGATTAAAAAATTGATTTGGGGGACAGTTAATCTCCACAAGATTTTCATAACAGGCAAATGCAGTAACATTGTACTTATCTAAATCAGATTGCCTATGGTATTAGTATAATTGACTATCGTTGAATTGGCTAAACTCCTAAAATCCCTATTCCAAATTTCCTTAACAAAAATCGCATTGCAAAGAAGGATCTTTGATTCTATTCTAATTTCTCAATCCCCTTGATGGGCCAACTCAGTCTCACTTTTTTGCAATGGATCGATGCATGCTAGTACTACACATCACTCTGAAATTGCTTGGGACTATACGAGCTACATAAAGAAAGTCACAGAGAACGCTAACTAACTGATATCACTAATTCATTATGGTGACTGGAGGACAGAGGAACATGCATTGCAATGGATTCTTAAATAATCAACCAAGTTGAGTGCCAGCAAGTATGATCAGGTAGCGAAGAGCACATGCCTAGCTCAAATTGGGTCACATAATAATATTCTTAACGTAAACTATATTTACCCTGCTATTTGTAAAAAACAATGTAGCTTTGTAGAACACAAACACAACAAATAATATAATTAATACTCATTGAGTCCCAGAATCTCAATGCCTACCAGGTCGAGCAGGTCCTGCTTGTGGTAGATGATATCCGCCCAGCAATGCATCAGCGGCTGCGTGGTGCACTGGACCTGGCTGGTGTGTGGACACACTGGCGTACCCTAGCCTGATATAGCCAATGCTTCCACAGGAGGTAACCATTCCCAGGCCTGTCGACTGCTGCCAGCATGGAGGGGAGGTGGTGCTGCATATAAAAACAGTTCTGCCACCTCTTCTTCACTAAGGATGAGCCCAGACAGCACCCACTGGAGGCGCCTCCACCCACAAGGTAGGTGGCTGCTGCTGGCAGTGGAGGGGGTCCTGGTGCTGCTGCTCCCCTGTTCGCTGGTACTACCCTGCTCTGCCATGGTGCTGGGTGGTGTTGTGAAGAAGAAAAAAAACAGGAGGTGAAGAAAGGAAGAAAATAAATAAGGGGGAAAAGAAACCAAACCACAAAAAGTCAAAAAATAGTCAGCCACAAAAAGGCACAGTAATATAATAAATAAAAGTGAGGGGCAGATTAATTAGAAGGGTAGAGGATTGAAATGAAGGATGAAGAAAAAGAGGCCCAGCACCACAAACAGAATGAAAAACAATAAGGCTGCACCCATGCGAACAGCATGGTGCCGTTTGCTTGTGCTTTGTGAATGCAAGAATGTACTTTGCATTGAGTTTGACATAAAACGCAATGCGAACGGTGCAATGAAGAACCCCGCCCATCTGCAGAACTTTGTGTAGCATGGCAGACTTTTTTTTGCTACTTCGCAGAGTTCAGCATAGCGTGACTCCGCCCACTACGCCCAGGTTTAAGTGACACCTGGACAGCTATATCCAATTGCCCAGTTGTGAGGATTTAGTGCATATGAGGGCTGGACTCCATGGAGTGGCAAGCATACCATTTGTAGTGGGAGCCATTGATGGCACCCATGTTGCCTTAGTAGCCACCACATAACTGGAAATATGTTTGCCGCAACAGAAAGAGCTTCCATTCGATCAACATGCAAGTTGTCTGCTTGACTGATCTGTACATTTCCAACATCAGTGCCTCCTTCCCTGGATCTGCCCATGATTCCTTTGTCATGCGGAACAGCACGGTATCCCAGCTGATGTCACAACTATAACCAGAGAGGGCCTGGCTTGTTGGTAAGTATGATGTGAGCTAAAGTTGTATAGGTGATGTCAGGAAGAAACCGAAACTGTGTAACTTATTGTTGCACTTCTGACTGTCTTCCATCTAGGATACTCAGCCTGTCTCAACCAGCCATGATTGTTGGCTCCACTGAGGAATCCTTCAGCACCCGGGGAAGTCTGCTTCAGTGAGGCCCATAGAAGGCCAAGGCAGCCAGTGGAGTGGGCTTTTGGGGTCCTGAAGGTCAGATTTCGGCGTCTGGACAAACTGGAGGAGCCCTCCTCTACTCACCTGAGAAGGTCTGCCAGATGACTGTGGCCTTCTATATGCTCCACAACCTAGCCCTGCAATGGAACATAACTTGTATTGCAAAGGGCGGAGAGCCTGAAGCGCCACTGGGTGAGGATCATGAAATGTCAAATTATGCTGATACTGGTGAGGAGGAAGGAGCTGACTTGCCACAATATCTTAGCAGTAACTTCTCATTAGTGTAAGTAATTTGTCAGCTTGTCATGACTTGGACTGTGCCACCTATTGTTGTAGTGCTGATGGAAGGAGTATTTTGAGGGGACGTATCATGGAGGTCAAGCTCATATTGATCCTGGTTGAAGATGTTTGTTGGACAAGGAATGGCAGATGCTAAATAGTTTGGCAGTGCTTTGTTTTGTGCAATCAAAATGAAAAGGACTGTGTTCTTAAGGTTTTGTCTGTCTTCAATGTCTTACTTTAATGGGTTGCCAACTAATTTTCCAATCTGTTCAGTTTCAGGTTCCATCACCATGGAATCATCATTTGAAAATGTCAGAGTTGTGATAATACTGGTTATTTGGTGCTGGTTTGATGTACAATGTGGAAAATGGTAGTCCTGTGGAATGACCGAGGCAGACTTTGGTTGTCCCAATCTTGGAGTAGGATAGCTTGCACAGTGATTTTTTAGATATAAGACATACACCATTGCACCTGTTCCTTATCATGTGGTGGTTGTAATGCCATCATGTGCTACAAAATGTTGTTGTGTTGGAGCCCAAAAATTCTGTTCTCCCTCAAGATTGGCTAAATCTTCATTGTGTGTGAGCTGTTGATGTGATTTATCGGTGTAGAGCAAGGTGCATGCAGCACAACACAGAGATTTGTTGTTGACATTCCACAAGATACTGGGAATGTTGATTGGAATTGTCCTGTGCTCAGACAATGTGGTACTGCCATGTATTAGTCTATTGGGCTCATTGATGAGGAATTCCCTTTGTGGTTCAGCAGATGTGGCTCCTACTGGTGACAGACACCATATAAAGTTTGCCTATTCACAATGAAATGGTCAGATCCGTCCCCTCCTTCCATGATGAATTTGTCTGCACAATAAATCATGGCCACAGGTGCAGAACAAGCTGGTATATAGGTACACATGTATGTATGTTTCTGTGAGACATAGTTGTGCTCCTGCGCTAAACCTTGGATATTTCCAACATATCCATTCTTACACAAGTACATATTTATACTATTGTCAAGTTCATATGGCAGTACATGCATACAATGCTATATGTGTGAAAGACCACAGATGGGAATGAGTCTTTTGCAAGTTTTTTTAATTTAGTGAACAGGATAAGTGAAACATTGGGTATCGCAAAAAAGAAAAATGAAACAGTCAGTCATGGTGGATGAAACCATATTTGCAGTTGCCACAGTAACTGGAGTCCAAAATACTGCTGCTGTCAGAAAGGTATGTGTGTCCAAAAATAGTCTATAGGGTGAATATGTATCACACAAACTGGCAAAAATTTGAGACAAGGTTTTTTGGAGCTAGAGGTATTGCCATCTGCATCTCCTTGTATTTTTCTGGGATGGCCCCACTTTCCAGTGCGGATGGATCAACAGCTGCAGGGACAGGGGTGTCTGGTGTGTCCTCCTCTGGCGTGGCCTCTCTTCCTGTGACTTCTGCAGATATAGACAGTCCTGATGGAGCTGGGCCAAATGTAGAGGTTGATAAAGCTGGTAAAGCCCTGCCCAAGTGGGTATATATGTTCAACAGCACCCCTAATTGTGAGCCATGTTGGCTTTTTGGCATCCATCTGATTGTGTATGTCCCTATGCAGCTGCTTCATCTCCCTCATTTTGGTGAGTACCTGTTCTATCACGCCTTGGGACTTCTGGTAGACTCCCAAAACCTGGCTGATGGTCCTGGTTGTGAGTGTCCCCAGTGGCCTTACTCTGCATGCCCAAAGTTACCCTTCCACGACTCCTACCACCACGAGCATGTGCACTTGACCCAGGCTG
The DNA here is from genome assembly GCF_031143425.1 of Pleurodeles waltl. NCBI lineage: Eukaryota > Metazoa > Chordata > Amphibia > Caudata > Salamandridae > Pleurodeles > Pleurodeles waltl. The sequence continues at coordinate 270,963,896 of NC_090436.1, read as the reverse complement.
CTCATTGGTTCCTGGCTCCTCTGTAACTCGGGTGGTGATTGTCACATCAGGATCCAGGACTTAGAGGCACAAGATGGTGGTTACTGTGCTAGGCACATAGTGTTAGAAATTGAGTTTCTTTGTTGGCTAGGGTATGCACTTAAGCCAGGCAGAACCCACACTCTCTAGTTAGGGCGAGGGAGTTACACACTGAAGATTAACCCTGCTCACCCCCTTGGTAGCTTGGCACGAGCAGTCAGGCCTATCCCAGAGGCAATGTTTAAACCATTTGTACAGCACACACAACACATGTGACGCACTATCCCCACCACAAAGGAAACACAACACTAAGGGGGTCATTCTGACCCCGGCGATCTCAGACCGCCGGGGCCAGGGTCGGCGGGAGCACCGCCGACAGAACGGCGGTGCCCCGCAGGGCATTCTGACCGCGGCGCTTTGGCCGCGGTCAGTGCAGGAAAACCGGCGGTCTCCCGCCGGTTTTTCGCTGCCCGTCAGAATCCTCCAAGGCGGCGCAGCATGCTGCGCCGCCTTGGGGATTCTGACACCCCCTACCGCCATCCTGTTCCTGGCGGTTCACCCGCCAGGAACAGGATGGCGGTAGGGGTGTCGCGGGGCCCCTGCAGTGCCCATGCCAATGGCATGGGCACTGCAGGGGCCCCCGTAAGAGGGCCCGCTTGTATTTCACTGTCTGCATAGTAGACAGTGAAATATGCGACGGGTGCAGTAGCACCCGTCGCACCTTCCCACTCCGCTGGCTCGATTACGAGCCGGCTTCATGGTGGGAAGGTCGTTTTCCCCTGGGCTGGCGGGCGGCCTTTTGAAGGCCGCCCGCCAGCCCAGGGGAAAACTCAAAATACCCGCCGCGGTCTTCCGACCGCGGTACGGTATTTTGGCGGCTCCCGCCGGGCGCGCGGTGACCGCGCTCGGCGGGAGTCAGAATGACCCCCTAAGTCATATAAAATAAACTGTATTGTACACAACATCATTAGACCAAACACAACATGTCAGTAATACCATGCTAGAGTGTCCCCTCTCTCCTCCAGCATAGGCTCCATACATCAGTTGGGGGTAAACGAGCCCTTTGTGTGAGGCCAGGGCACAGGATTTATAAATGCAGGTGGGCCCCACCTTTCCTTCTCTCAGCCCAGGAAGCCCTTTCAATATGCAGCTGCACCTCTGTGACAAATCTACCCTCACTGTGTACAGGCTGTCTGAAAAATTTGCACAAAGCCCAGTTGTCACTGTGCCCCAGACGTGGATTGGAGTCAAGTTGCAAAACACCACAGTCATAGGCACAGAGTAATGCTTACTTTCTAGAAGTGGCATTGCTATAATGGTAATAAAACATCCACCTACACCAGTAAGCAACATTTATCACTACCATTACAACCATACCAAACATGCCTATGTTACCTCTCATAGATCAGACAATACCTCCTAGACATAAGGCAGGGTATTTCCAATGCAATCCTATGAGCAAGACATCACTCACAGCAGTGAGAAACCAAATAGGATGTTTGTCACTACCAGAACCGGCCACACAACCAGGCACATGTTCTGCCTTCTACATACATAGCACCCCGACCATAGGGCTAGCTAGGGCATGCCTTAGGGGTGACTTACATGTAGTAAAAGGGAAGTTCCCAACCTGGCAAGTACATTTAGATGCCAGGTCCCTGTGGCAGGAAAGTGTGCATGCAGGCCCTGCGCTAGCAGGCCTGAGACAGGTTTGAAAGGCCACTTCTGTGGATGGCGCAATCAGCACTGTAGACCCACTAAGAGCATTTCATTTGCAGGCCCTGGGTATACTTTAGAGATACCACTGTACAAGGGACTTACAGGTAAATTAAATATGACAATTTGGTGGAAGCCAATCATACCAAATTTAGAAGGGAGAGCCCCTGCACTTTAGCACTGATCAGTAGTGATAAAGTGCTCAGAGTCATAGAGCCAACAACAAGAGGTCAGAAAAAATAGGAGGAGGAAGGCAAAAAATTTGGGGATGACCATGCAAAAAAGGGCAGGTCCAACACAGAGGGTTTGGTGGGTGATGTTTGGTGATGTGTTGTAGCTGGGGTCGGAGGTGTTATTGTGGGCCCGGTGGTGCTCACAGTTGATGTCTACCCAGGCAGGCCAAATGGACCAGCACTGTCCTCCTTATTCAGATCACCAGGAGTGTTGTCATCCCTGACAGCTTGGTCCAGGGGTGGTGTGGGTGTCTCCTCTGTCTGTATGGGCAGCCCATGTGTTCTACCCAATAGACCTGTTGTGAGATAGAGAACAATGTTATTCTTGGAATTGTATTGGATGCATCCTGTTTTTTGTGACACAGTGAGTACAAACCAAGGAGAAAAAAAAGGTAGAGACTGTGATATATTTCATTGGTTTTAAACTTGTGAATACATTTGTAGACATGAGATTCATGTACTTAATTAATGCCGCTCTTGGCTGTCCTGGGGTGTTTCACTTTTGTACTGATGTCTGCACATCTCCCCAACATTCAAGCCAACACAGTGGAGATTTCACATTTCTATCTGACCATTTCAAAGACCTAGCTGTGTACAAGACAGGCAAGAGCACAACTCATTTGCATATTTCACATTACTCATCATGTGGTAGGAACTGTGACAATGGTTCATCTAATAAGTAGAGAACTGAGTTGACTTTATGTCTATCTAAACTTTGACCCACACACTTGCTGTATCAGTCCTTCCATCAATTGTTTCAAATGGGGAGCAGAACAACCTGACGCAGAGTAGGAAATAATGCCTCTGAGTGGAACATTGTCTGTTGATTGGTCACTCCATGTGATGAGGACATCAGTTGTGATATGTCAGACAAGTGGAAATGTTCATAATCGCATTTTGTTAACATCTTGATTTGCAAAAACAAGGCCTCATGGTAATTGTAGTCATTTCAATGTCTACTTGCCAACAATGTATAGAGTGACATTCCTGTTCACAAATTACATTTGGGATGGCCCTTCTAGTTAGAAAGTGACACATATATTAGCTTCTACATTGTGATTTTATTTGGAACTACACTTCTAGGCTCCATTCCAGCAAGTGGCTTTTGATGGTAATTGATACATGTGATCCCATCTCCAACAGCACACATTGATATTGATAAGAAAAGCTCTTTTTGCTACTTTGTGGTTTGCATGTTGGAAACCGACTTGGTTAGAAAATTTGCAGAAGCTGGATTGCAGCAGACAGGACTTTGAGATTCGGTGACAGTTAGTGAGCTATAACTTACCAGAGTTGACTCGTAATTGGCAGTGTGGGAGACTGCCAACTCAGTGGTGTATTATGAACTGCTGCCGCAGCGGACTGTCAATCTGACTGCCAAACTCGTAATTGGGGCCACAGGGCCAGATGCAGGAATGAAAAAATTTGCGAGTCGGAAAAAGCGTGTAAGGAAATGCCTCCTTGGCATGGTTACCCCCTGACTTTTTGCCTTTGCTGATTCTAAGTTATGATTTGAAAGTGTGCTGGGACCCTGCTAACCAGGCCCCAGCACCAGTGTTCTTTCCCTAAACTGTACCTTTGTCTCCACAATTGGCACAACCCTGGCACTCAGGTAAGTCCCTTGTAACTGGTACCTCTGGTACCAAGGGCCCCGATGCCAGGGAAGGTCTCTAAGGGTTGCAGCATGTCTTTTTCCACCCTAGGGACCCCTCACTCAGCACATGCACACTGCTTCACAGCTAGTGTGTGCTGGTGGGGAGAAAATGACTAAGTCGACATGGCACTCCCCTCAGAGTACCATGCCAACCTCACACTGCCTGTGGCATAGGTAAGTCACCCCTCTAGCAGGCCTTACAGCCCTAAGGCAGGGTGCACTATTCCACAGGTGAGGGTATAGGTGCATGAGCACTATGCCCCTACAGTATCTAGGCAAAACCTTAGACATTGTAAGTGCAGGGTAGCCATAAGAGTATATGGCCTGGGAGTCTGTCAAACATGAACTCCACAGCACCATAATGGCTACACTGAAAACTGGGAAGTTTGGTATCAAACTTCTCAGCACAATAAATGCACACTGATGCCAGTGTGCAATTTATTGTAACATACACCCAGAGGGCATCTTAGAGATGCCCCCCAAAAACATACCCGACTTCCAGTGTAGGCTGACTAGTTTCTGCCAGCCTGGCACACACCAGACACGTTGCTGGAGACATGGGGAGAGTGCCTTTGTCACTCTGTGGCCAGTAACAAAGCCTTTACTGGGTGGAGGTGCTTCTCACCTCCCCCTGCAGGATCTGTTACAACTGGTGGTGAGCCTCAAAGGCTCACCCCCTTTGTTACAGCGCCACAGGGCATCCCAGCTAGTGGAGATGCCTGCCCCTCCGGCCACTGCCCCCAATTTTGGTGGCAAGGCTGGAGGAGATAATTAGGAAAAGAAGGAAGAGTCACCCACCAGTCAGGACAGCCCCTAAGGTGTCCTGAGCTGAGGTGACTCTTACTTTTAGAAATCCTCCATCTTGTGGATGGAGGATTCCCCCAATAGATTAGGGATGTGCCCCCCTCCCCACAGGGAGGAGGCACAAAGAGGGTGTAGCCACTCTCAAGGACAGTAGCCATTGGCTACTGCCCTCCCAGACCTAACCACACCCCTAAATTCAGTATTTAGGGGCTCCCCAGAACCTAGGAAACTAGATTCCTGCAACCTCAACAAGAAGAAGGACTGCTGACCTGAAGCCCTGCAGTGAAGACAGAGACGACAACTGCTTTTGCCCCAGCCCTACCAGCCTGTCTCCCTACTTCGAAGAAAAACTGCAACAGCGACGCATCCAACAGGGACCAGCGACCTTTGAAGCCTCAGAGGACTGCCCTGCAACCAAGGACCAAGAAACTCCCATGAACAGCGGCCCTGTTCAACAATCTGCAACTTTCTTGCAACAAAGAAACAACTTTAAGGACTTCATGTTTCCCGCGCGAAAGCATGAGACTTTCCACTCTGCACCCGACGCCCCCAACTCACCAGCGGAAAACCAACACTACAGGGAGGACTCCACGGTGACTGCAAGCCTGTGAGTAGCTACAGACAACCCCCCTGACCCTCCACAGTAACGTCTGCAGAGGAAATCCAGAGGCTCCCCCTGACTGCGACTGACTGTAACCAGGGACCCGACGCCTGGAACCAACACTGAACCCGCAGCCCCCAGGACCTGAAGGAACCGAACTCCAGTGCAGGAGCGACCCCCAGGTGACCCTCTGCCTAGCCCAGGTGGTGGCTACCCCGAAGAGCCCCCCTGTGCCTGCCTGCATCGTTGAAGAGACCCCCGGGTTTCCCCATTACTTCCTATACAAAACCCAATGCCTGTTTGCACTCTGCACCCTGCCGCCTCTGTGCAGCTGAGGGTGTACTTTCTGTGCCTGCTTGTGTCCTGCCAGGTGCCCTACAAAACCCCCCTGGTCTTCCCCCCTGAGGACGTGGGTACTTACCTGCTGGCAGACTGGAACCGGGGCACCCCTGTTCTCCATTGAAGCCTATGGGGGTCATTTTGACCTCGGCGGTCTTTTTTGAAGACCGCCGAGGGACCGCCGTGCGGAAGACCGCCATTGGTGGCGGTTTGCCGCTTGGCCTATTTTGACCGTTGGCAGCTCTCCGTCCTTTTACGGACGGAGAGCCGCCAACAGCCATACTGGCGGGAGGCGGGGAAGTGGAGGTTGCTCCACCGCCACGCCAACAGAACACCGCCTAGCGAATCACGTCCTGTGATTCGCCGTGGCGGTATTCTGTTGGCGGTGTGGTGTCGGCGGAGCTGCCCCCATGGCTCCCGTCCCCTCCCGGAGGATCGTCGGACCAGGTAAGTCGATCGTCCGTGAGGGGAGGGGGGAGGGGGGGTGTTGTGTGTTGTGTGGGTGCATGGGGGTGTGCGTGTGTGTATGTAGAGGGGGTGTGTGAGTGCGTGTATGCCTGCAGGGTGTTGTGTGCATGGGAATGAGTGCGTGTATGTCTGTGGGTATGTCTGTATGGATGTGTGCGTATATGTTTGAATGTGGGTGTGCGTGTATGACTGAGTGTGTGGATGTAGGCATGTATGTCGGTGTGTGTGCGTGTAAGTATGTAGGTGGTGCCTGCGTGCGTGTCGTGTGGGTATGGGTGAAGTGATGTTGGGGGTCGGGGTAGGGAGGGGGGCCCTGCCACCTTTGGGGAGTGGCAGGGGTGGTGGGGGGGTAGGGGAGGGAGTCGGGGTGGGGGGTGGGGGAGACCCCTATCAGTGCCAGGGAAGGTATTCCCTGGCACTGATAGTGCTTACCGCCATGGATTTCATGGCGGTTCAAACCGCTGGAAATCCACGGCGGTAAGCCGGGTCCAAATACCGCCGGCGGTATAGTGACGGTCGCCGGGCTGGAGAACGGAGAACCGGCGGATGACCATGGCGGTAACCGCCATGGTCATAATTCCACAGAGTGAGACCGCCAGCTTGTTGGCGGTCTTACCGCCGGTTCTCCGCCTTCCGCCAGGGTTGTAATGACCCCCTATGTGTTTTGGGCATCTCTTTGACCTCTGCACCTGACTGGCCCTGAGCTGCTGGTGTGGTAACTTTGGGGTTGCCTTGAACGAACTGTTGATTTTTGCACTGTATCCACTTTTAAAATAGCTTATTGCCATTTTTACCAAAACTGTACATGCTATTGTGATTATTCAAAGTTCCTAGAGTTCCTAAGTGAAATTCCTTTTATTTGAAGTATTATTTGTAAATCTTGAACCTGTGGTTCTTAAAATAAACTAAGAAAATATATTTTCTGTATAAAAACCTATTGGCCTGGAGTAAGTCTTTGAGTGTGTGTTCCTCATTTATTGCTTGTGTGTGTACAACAAATGCTTAACACTACCCTCTGATAAGCCTACTGCTCGACCACACTACCACAAAATAGAGCATTAGAATTATCTCTTTTTGCCACTATCTTACCTCTAAGGGGAACCCTTGGACTCAGTGCACACTATTTCTTACTTTGAAATAGTGTATACAGAGCCAACTTCCTGCATAGGGACTCCATGCGAATCGCTATTTCCGACTCGCAAAGCAAGATTCCAGTAAAAATCGCTATTCCAAATAGCGGTTCGCAGCGGAGTCGCACTGCATTTTGTGACCTCGCTTTTAGTAGTTGGAATAAAACTTCTGAAATACCCACTTCCTGGTTCTGTGTGATGACATCAGAACCAGGAAGTAACCACATGGAACAGGCAGGAGGGAGGAGCCCACCCAGCCCAAACTGCAGAGCCACACCCAGGTGAGAGGAGCAGCAGCAATAATGGCTACACAGGAGAAGGAGACACCCAGTGGAGGCAGAAAACGCAAAATCAAGTTTTCTAACAAGGAATTGGAGGTGCTGACTGAGGAGTGCTGGCTGCACCATGAACAATTATTTGGCAAGGCAGCAATGAGTGTCCCTGACACCCCAAAAAAAGAAGATCTGGCAGGACATCCAGAACAAGATCAATGCCATTGGTGTAAGCCACCGCACCCTGGATGAAATACGGAAAAGGTGATATGACCTTCGCTCCAGGACCAAGGAGAGGGTGGAGGAGCGCATGACGGAGATGCATAGCACTGGAGGAGGGCCATCTACTGTTCCACCCCTACAGCAAAAGAAAGCATGGTGGAGACAACTCTGGAGCCGGAGGCTGTACTGGGCATTGGAGATGTAGACAGTTCTGCACCAGGAACATCAAAAAGTAAGTACCAAAATATACGCACGCACACCCGCATATGCACTCAGCACACAATCCCAGGACACATCAGCAGGCACCTCCAGGCTAGCTCCATTCACAGTTTAGCAACCTATAGAATAGTGCATTATGGGCAATGTAGTACAGTAGTCCAAATAGAGGCTAATGTTTATTTTGAGGCATCAAACATATGTGCAAGACTGAAAGTGTATCCCCCATGTCCCACAGGTCTCCCACAAGGCCCCCCCATCAGTGCCACTGTGCAGGGAGAGGAACATGGCACAGACCCACCGGAGGAGGCTGCCACAGACACCGCAGGGGAGTGCAGGACAACACCACCCGTGGAATTGGCACAGGAGACCATGGACGATCCTGCGCTGGGTATGGAGGCAGCCGTTGAAACACCAGGGTCAATGCCTATAGAAAGGCAAACACATGCATCATCAGACGCAGTGCATAGACGGCGCCACACATTGCAGTCTGTGCGCAGTGAGGATGTGTCAGATGTAGAGTTTGTGAGACTTGAGGCATCCTTATTGCAGAGTCAGCGCCTGCAAAATAGACAGATGAGGTTAATGAACCGGAACTTCTCAGGACTGCAGACCATTATCACACATGGGCTGGCAAATGTGGACAACCAGTTCACGACAATGAACACACATCTGGGTAACCTGATGACCTCCATTGACAATTTGGTCAGGGAACTGGTGGCTGACAGGGCACAGGCACGGCACAGGGAGCGTGACACTGCTGCCCGTTTAGACAGGGTTGGTGCATCGATAGGGCACCTGGCAACAAACACAACCTGCCTGTCAAGGTTCACTGTCAGCCTGCAAGTAGAACTGGGGCATTTTGCAGGAGATGTGGCACGTGGACTTGGCCACATCAGCCATGTGGTGGATCTGCTGGAGACCAGACAGGCTGCAAGGGGCATTGGGGATCCCACGCAGGACAGGGAGGAGGGCTCAACTGTGAGTAGTGTGTCTGCCACTGATGCACGTGTGTTGCGGAGTAGCAGTGCACGGCAGGGCTCTGGGGACCAAGAATGGAGTGAGCCATGGTGGCCGCAGTCGTAGGAGGCTGTGAGCCACTGACACGTACTGGTACAGAGGCACATGAACATAATGTGTCCGATTTGACTGTTTTTTTACCATACTGTAGGATAGTTCACAATGATTTCAACATCATAGTTCTGCAATAAAAAGGGTTAGTTTGTTTGACTACACAACTGTATTGGAGGATTTTTGGCTGAGGCGCTACGACGGGACTGATGAATTGGAGGGGGGGAGTGGGGGCAAAAAGATCAACTTAACAGAGGGACAGTTTCTGACGAACACTGGGATGGGTAGTTGGAGGGGGCCTGGGAGTTGAGGAAGAGGAGGTGGTTGTCGGAGGTGTCACTTTAGGTGTTTTGGGTGCAGGTGCAGGTACTGGAGGCTGTCGTGAGGTGGATGGATGTTGGGTGAGTGATTGCCGGCGTTTGTGTACTTTGGGAGGGGGCGTCACAGACACACTGGGAGAGGACACAGGGGACGTGTAAATGGGAGTGGAGGTGGTGAGTGCAGGTGAGCGGGGTGTGGTGCTGGGTGTTCTGGTGCGAGTCCTGGTGCCTGTAGATGTAGTGCATGCAGGTGAGAGTGTAGACAAGACTGGGAGGGAGGAGGGAGACGACGAGGAGGGGGACACAGTGGAGGCAGTGGATGTTGCTGTGTCTGTATGTGGGTGATGCTTGTGTGAGTGCCTGTGGGATGTGTGGTGCTTATGTTTGCTTGAGCTACCTGTGTGTGCTGACTTGTGTGCATGCTGGTCTGTAGGTGTGCTTGGGATGGGCTGGGGTACAGGAGATTGGGTCTGGGTGGAGGAGGTTGGAGGGGGGAGGCTAGACACAGGGACAATGGCTGCCATCAGTGCTGAGGCCAGAGATTGCAGGGTTCGCTGAAGGACAGCCTGACCAGAATGAATGCCCTCCAGGAATGCATTACCGTGTTGCAACTCTCGTTCTACACCCTGGATGGCAATCACAATGGTAGACTGCCCAACAGTGAGTGACCTGAGGAGGTCAATGGCCTCCTCACTGAGGGCAGCAGGGGTGACTGGGGTAGGGCCTGAGGTGCCTGGGGCGAAGGTTATGCCCACCCTCATGGGTGAGCGGGCACGGGGCGAACGCTGAGGGGCTGCTGGGAGGGCGGTGCTGGTACGGGAGGTGGCGGCTGTACCTTTAGAAGTGGGGCGCACAGATGGTGCCGCCACCACAAGGGAGCCCCCATCGGCGGACAAGTCTGTGTCGCTGCTTGGTGATCCAGTGGCCGACGTGAAGCTCCCCTCGCCCTCCGTCCCACTGGTGCATTCAGAGTCCGTGGTGTGGCCCTCCATGGCCATGTGGGATGCAGCTCCCTCGTGCTCTGGTGCCACTGTACCTCCGCCTGATGATGCTGATGTACAAAAGGACAGGGAGAGCAGAAAAAGGGGGGGAGACAGAAGAAAGAGAGTTTTAGTGCATGGCATACCGCTACTGTTGGCGGACAAGACAGACACAGCAGCCCCCTGCATTACGCCGTGCTCCTGCCCTCTGCACATGCAATTCCTGGGATATGGCCTACATGGCAATGGTGGACATCTGCGCACATGGATGCCACAGGGGCAACTATACCTCGACTTGGCACTCTGCTGAGGTGGGGTAGAGTGCCACATGGCCTACATTACGGAGGGGCCTTACCTACCGAACTCGCCCTGGCCTAGGGACACCCACAGCCCACCTCCCCCACCCAGACACCTCCACTGTGCGCAAAGTCCACAGAATGAGAGTGTACTCACCCCCTTGTGTCTGCTGTGATGCCCTCAAGCGCCCATCCAATTCCGGGTAGGCCGCCGCCAGGATCTGGAACATCAGGGGGTCATGGTGCGACGGGCACCCCTCCCACGTTGGGAGGCCATCCCCTGCTGAGTCTCCGCCGTCTTCTTGCTGCAGCGGCGAATGTCCTCCCATCTCTTACGGCAGTGGGTGCCCCGTCTCTGGTGGGCCCCCAGGGTCCGGACCTCCTTGGCGATGGCACGCCAAATGTCCCTCTTCTGGTGGGCGCTGACCTACATGACATGCACAAGGAAAGAGGAACAGTCATTAACAACTGCACCATCGTTGTGACTAGCCCCCTCCCTACTCTGGCCATGTGGCCCATTCATTCCCATGCATTAATGTACTATGAACTCTGCCCCCTTCCCTCTTCCAACCAGCCCTCTCCACCCAGGACTAGCCCATACCACGTGCTCCCTGTGTACTAACCTGTTGGTCTGGAGGACCGTAGAGTAGCGTGTACTGGGGGAGGACTCCGTCTACCAGTTTCTCCAACTCCTGTGCAGTGAAGGAAGGGGCCCTTTCCCCAGACGCAGCAGCCATCGTCGCTTCCAGACCGAGGTCACAGCAGCACTTGCAGTGTAGGTCCTCTCCTGTCGAAGGTCAGGTATCTAGTGATTGAACAGATAGAAAATGGCGGTGACGTCCGCGGCAGTGACGTCCGCGGCGGTGCGCATCATCACCGCCGGCACACCTGTTCATTGGCCCCTGGGACCCATAGGGTCCAAAGTTAACCAATGCAGCATTGCGCCGCGGTCTACGACCGCCTACCGCGACGGTGTGCAACGCCAGCGTAGTTACCCCACAATTCCATTGTACCAGTTTAGAGGTCAGGCAGCCGCCATTTCAGGGGCCCACATGGCTTAATTTACCTCTGCGTCACACATAGCTAGGCCTACACTCAACACACATACAGGAAGGGTTCTGTGAGTGGTGTAGTCTTGTGTGTAACGGTGGGTACATACCTGCAGGAATAATGACTGATTCTTCGCTGTTGTCCTTCGTAGGCACAGTCAGGTGGGACAGTTGAGAAGATGGCGGAATCCTCCGGTGTACCGACCGCTGGTGGACCTGTTGACAATGGAAGAGCGACATGTCATCGTCACCTACCGGTTTGACCGTGCCACAATCCAGGAACTATGTACCCAGTTGGAGCCAGACCTGATGTCACCAATCCGCCATCCGACTGGAATCCCCCCTGACGTGCAGGTGCTGTCAGTGCTCCATTTCCTTGCAAGTGGGTCTTTTCAGACATCAGTGGCCATGCCATCAGGGATGTCCCAGCCTATGTTTTCCAACGTGTTGTCCAGAGTGCTGTCTGCCCTGCTGAAACACGTACGGATATACATCATTTTCCCTGAGGTGGCAGATTTGCCTACAGTAAAGGGTGACTTCTATGCCCTTGGACATATCCCCAACGTCATAGGTGCTATTGATGGCACCCATGTAGCTCTGGTCCCCCCCCACAGGAGTGAACAGGTGTATAGGAACAGGAAGAGTTATCATTCAATGAATGTACAGATGGTATGTTTGGCAGACCAGTACATCTCGCAGAAAAATGCTATGTTCCCTGGCTCACTGACCTTTGGTGTGGCGGAGTTGTGTGGGTGTCTGAATTTCGGCGGATTCCGAGATGTGGGTCATAATAGCTGTGGCGGAATTCCGCAGCCGCGGCGGGGTATTGGCGGACGTCTGCACGGCGGTAAGCGCCTTTTACCACCAATGTTGTAATGACCCCCATAGGCCCTCATTACAACCCTGGCAGACGGTGTTAAAGCGGCGGTAAGACCGCCAACAGGCTGGCGGTCTTACCTCAGCGTATCATGACCATGGCGGTTACCGCCATGGTCCTCCTCCGGTTCTCCGTTCCGCCCGCCGGGCTGGAGACCTGGCTCTCCAGCCCGGCGGCCGTCACTATACCGCCGTCGGTATTTTGACCCGGCTTACCGCCGTGGATTTCCAGCGGTTGTGTGAGATCAGGTCACTTGTCAGTGAAGTGTAAGTGAGAGTCCCTCCTCCCTTCCTGCCCAGGAAGACCCATCAGTATGCAGATGAATGCAGATGTGGCTGAGTGTCCTGTGTTCATAATTGCCTGAGTGGAATGCTCAAGGGGAGCTGTCAACTAGCACAAACCATATGTGGGTTGAAAACATTTCTAAACTAGTTATTTTGAAATCCAACTTCACCAGGAAACAGGATTTCTCACTACCATTCCAACCATACCAAACATGACAATGCCATTTCTTTCAGATCAGAAATTACCACTTAAAAGCATATAAGGGAAATTATAATGCTCGCTTATGAGAGGAGCAGGCTTTACAGTAGTGAAACTTTGGGAGTTTTTTTGCTAGCATGACATGGAAAACTTACAAGTAAATGCCCTGCCTTTTATTTACATAGCACCCTTCCATGTGGGCTACCCAGGGCCTACTTTAGGGGTGATTTATATGTAATAAAACTGAAGTTTAAGGTGTGTCAAGCAGGTTTTAATGGCAAGTTGAAGTGAAAGTGAAACTGCACATATAGGCATTGGAAAGGCAGTCCTGAGACTTGTTTAAGGGGCTACTTATGTGGTTGGCACAATCAGTGGATCAGGCCCACTAGTAGCATTTAATTTATAGACCCTGGGCAACTAAACTAAATATGCCAATTGGTTATGAGCCAATGTTACCATGTTTAGGGGAGAGAGCAAAAGCACTTTAGCACTGGTCAGCAGTGGTAAAGTGTACAGAGTCTTAAAACCAGCAAAACTGAGATCAATCAATCAGTACATTTGTAGAGCGCACTACTGACCCGTGAGGGTCTTAAGGTGCTTGCGGGGGCGAGCTGCTACTGCTCGAACAGCCAGGTCTTGAGGTGTCTCCTGAAGGTCAGAAGGTCCTTGGTCTGTCATAAGTGGATAGGGAGGGTGTTCCTGGTCTTGGCTGCAAGGTAGGAGGATGATCTGCCGCCGGTTGTTGTCCTGTGGATGCGTGGGACGGTGACAAAAGCGAGGTCGTCGGAGAGGAGCTGTCTGTTCGGAGTGTAGAAGGTAAGTCAATCATTGAGGTGTGCTGGTACGGCGTTGTGGAGTGCTTTGTGGGCGTGGGTGACGAGTTTGAATGTGATGCTTTTGTTGACGGGGAGCCAGTGTAGGTCTCTCAGGTGGGCTGTGGTGTGGCTGTGGCGGGGGATGTCGGGGATGAGGCACACGGAGGCGTTGTGTATTCATTGCAGTCTTTTCTGGAGATTGGCCGTGGTTCCCACGTAGAGAGCGTTGCTGTAGTCCAGTCTGCTGCTGATGAGGGCCTGGGTAACCATCATTCTCGTTTCGGTAGGGATCCACCTGTAGATCTTGCGGAGCGGAGGGTGTTGAGGCAGGATGATGAGGCGGCGTTGACTTGTTGGGTCATGGACAGCGATGAGTCAAGGATGAAACCCAGGATGCGTGCGTGGTTGGTGGGCGTTGGTGCGGCTCCCAGTGTGGTCAGCCACCAGGTGGCATCCCAGGTGGAGGGGGTGGGGCTGAGGATGAGGACCTCTGTCTTGTCCGAGTTCAGTTTTAGGCGACAGTTCTCCATCCAGTTGGCGACGGCCTTCATACCTTCATGGAGCTTGGTTTTGGCGGTGGCACAGTCCTTGGTGAGGGAGAGGATCAGCTGGGTGTCGTCGGCATATGAGACGATATTGAGGTTGTGAGATCGGACAATGTTGGCGAGCGGTGCCATGTAGACGTTGGAGACATTCGGGCTGAGTGAGGAGCCTTGTGGTAAGCCACAGATGGTCTTGGTGGCTTCAGATTGGAATGGAGGGAGGCAGACTCTCTGGGTTCTGCGGGTGAGGAAGGAGGTGATCCAGTCCAGGGCTTTGTCACGGATCCCTGCGTCATGGAGGCGTGTGCACAGGGTGTGGTGGAAGACGATGTCAAAGGTGGCAGAGAGGTCAAGGAGGATGAGGGCTGCATTTTCACCTTTGTCCAGGAAGGTCCGGATGTCGTTGGTGGCAGCGATGAGGGCGGTCTCAGTGCTGTGGTTGCTGAGAAAACTGGATTGGGAGGGGTCCAGAGGGTTGTTTTCCTCAAGGTGGTGGGGCATTTGCCTGTTGACGATCTTCTCGACCTTCGCTGGGAACTGGAGTAGGGAGATGGGCCAGTAGTTTTTGAGGTCCTTTGGGTCCGCCTTGGGTTTCTTGAGTAAGGCGTTGATCTCGGCGTGCTTCCAGCTTTCCGGGAAGGTGGCTGTCTCAAAGGAGCTATTGGTGATCATCCAGAGTTGGGGGGCCATGATGGAGCACGCTTTGTTGAAGATGTGGTGTGGGCAGGGGTCAGATGGTGAACCGGAGTCAATGGTGTTCTTTACTTTGGTGGTGTCATCGTCGCTGACGTGGGTCCAGGAGAGCAGGAGGTTGGTGTGGCTGGGGGACAGTGAGTCGGAGGTGTTGGCGACTGCAGGTGGGGTCTTGGTGTTGAAGCTGTTGTGGATGTCTGTGATCTTGTGGAGAAAGAAGGTGGCAAGGGAGTCGCAGAGGTCTTGTGAAGGTGGGATGTCGTTGGTGCTGGAGCTGGGGTTGGAGAAATCCTTCACGATGTTGAAGAGCTCTTTGCTGTTGTGCGCGTTGTTGACGATTCTTTCCTTGAAGGAGGATCTCTTGGTGGTCCGGATGAGCTGGTGGTGCTTGTGGATGGCATTCTTGAGGGCCATGTGGGTGGCCGGCGTCTGTTCTTGGTGCCACTTCTTCTCGAGTTTTCGGCAAGTCTGTTTGGAGGTCTGGAGGTCGGTGGTGAACCAGGTGGCCTTTCTGACGGTGCGGTTGTAGGAGGGTTTCTTGATCAAGGGGAGAGCGTTGGCGCAATCGTCGATTCATTGACTGAGGTTGCAGGCAGCTGTTTCGGTGTCAATGGTGTCAGCTGGTGGGGCTCGGGTGAGGGCAGAGATCAGCTGGTCGTTGGTGACCTTGTTCCAACTGAGGCGGGGATCAGTTGCGGGTGGTGGTGTATGGTGGGTTTCTCGAAGGTGAAGTGGAAGCAGCGGTGGTCGGTCCAGTGGAGTTCGGTGGTGTGGCTGAAGGCGATGTGGCTGCTGGCGGAGAAGATGGGGTCGAGCGTGTGTCCAGCGGAGTGGGTGGGTGGCGTGATGAGTCCAAGGTTGGTGAGGTTGTCGAGCAGGGCAGTGGAGTTGCTGTCATTGGTGTTTTCGAGGTGGAAGTTCAGGTGTCCGAGAAGGATGTAGTCAGTAGAAGCAAGGGCTTGAGTGCTGACGATGTCGGCAATGGAGTCACTGAACTGTGGTCGAGGTCCGGGGGTCTGTAGATGAAGGAGCCTCTGAGGGTGGTCTTGGGATCGATGTGGATTTGGAAGTGCATGTGTTCGGCAGTGCTGAGGGTGTCTTCGGTGTTGGTTGAGATTCTGATAGTGTTCCTGTGGACGATGGCGATCCCTCCTCCCAGTCTGTTGTTGCGGTCTCCGCGGGTGATCTTGTAGCCGTCCGGGATGGTTATGGTGATGTTGGGTGCTGAGGATGGGTTCATCCAGGTGTCCGTCAGGAAGGCGATGTCCGGGGAGGAAGAGTCAAGAAGGTCCCACAGTTCGATGGCGTGCTTGTGGACTGAGTGGGTGTTGAGAATGAAGCATCTGAGGTTGTTGCGTCTGGTGCTGGCAGGGGGGCTGGCAGCTCGGGGGTGGTGAAGCTGCAGCTCTGGCAGGAGAAAGGTCCTTGGGTGAGCTTTTGTGAGGCCTGGAAGCAGGTGGCAGATCGGCCGGCGTTGAGAGCGTGGAGAGTGTTGGTGTTGTAGTAGCATCAGGTGATGCAGCGGTTGCGGGGGCCAGAGGGTCTGGCGTTGAGCATGGTCCAGGCGCGGACGGGCGCAGATGGGCACAGACGGGCTTGCCTCTGGTGTGCCGGAGCGCTGCCGCCATTAAGAAGTGGAGGTGGGAGGGATGAACAGCTGGGAGGCGGAAGGGAAGTGCGAATGGGCATGCAAGGGGGGCAGGGCCGCAGGGGCGCCCAGCGACGGGAACCACAAAGGGGAAAACAGAGAGAGAGAGAATGTGAAAAAGCCGAAAAAAGGCACAGAAAACAGGGAAACAGAGAAAACCAGAGAAACAGAGAAAAGAAACAGTAAAGAGGCAAAAGGGGAAAAAAAACAGACACAAATGCAGACACACAGTACTTACTGCTCACCACTAGCCACCAGGGATGAGGCGCAGGCAGGAGCCTGCGGGTGGAGGAGGGCCTCAAACTCACAGCAGAAGCGAGGACGGGGAAAAAAGTACACAAGCACAGACAGGTGGAGCTGTGCGGTGTGGGGAGCTTCTCCTGACCTCAATAGCAGGTCAAGGATCACTCTCCTTACCGCGCAGCGGCTGCCATTAAGAAGGGGAGGTGGGAGGGAGGAGCAGCTGGGAGGATGGAGGGAAGCGCAAATGGGCGCGCGAGGGTGTGGGGCTGCAGGGGACGCAGCAGTGGGAACCACGAAGGGGAGAACAGAGAGAGAGTGTGAAAAAGCTGAAAAAAAGGGAAACAGAGAAAAACAGAGAAACAGAGAAAAGAAACAGTAAAGAGGCAGAAGGGAAAAAAACAGACACAAATGCAGACACACAGTACTTACGGCTCACCACTAGCCACCAGGGATGAGGCGCAGGTGGGAGCCTGCGGGTGGAGGAGGGCTTCGAACTCACAGCAGCAGCGAGGGTGGGGAAAAAGGACACAGCCACCCCTGGTGGAGCTGTGCGGCATAGGGAGCTTCTCCTGACCTCAACAGCAGGTCAAAGGGCACTCAGAAAAATGGAGAGAGGCAGGCGAAAAATTGGGGGAAGATCACCAGAAGGCTCTCAGATCTATCACAGAGGTTACATCTCTTTTTCTGCCTGCAGAGATGTGGGTAGGGAAACAGAGGAAACATTTGCTGTCACAGACAGTGACCTGTATGTTTAGCAGCTCCCTATCTTTGGCAACAATGTCGGCTCCCTTAGGACACGAGGTGCTGGCTGGGACTGCAGGGGCCTTCAGGCTCTCCTGTGATCCCTAACAGTGCTGACTGGGTACCCTAAGGGGCACCCAGGTGACATGGTTGAGCCCTGGGGGATGGGGTCCTCAAGGCTGAGATCGGCCCCTGGAGGGGGTCCTCATTGCACCCCTACCCCAAAAAATAAAATTATAATGTTGGGCCCATGGGGTTAGGGTCCCCAGGGCTGAGTTTGCCCAGGAAGGGGGGCTGCATGAAGCCCTCCCTAAAAAAAAAAAAAATGTAAAAAAAAAAGAAAATGTTAAGTCCAGGTCCCGGGGATGGAGACCCACGGGCCAAGATTGGCCCAGGGAGGGGTATCGCATGACCCCCCCCCCCAAAAAAATGTTCAGACTGGGCCCTGGGAGATTGGATCCCCGGGGCCAAAATCGACCCGGGGAGGGGGCACGAAGCCCACTTCCTCCATTTCATGAAGCCTGGGCCCCCATAGGATGGGGCCCCTGGGCCAAGACTGGCCCGGGAAGGTGGCCGCTTGCCACCCCATTGAATTGTAGTGGGCCCGAGGGGATGGGTTCCCTGGGGCTCAAATGGACCGAGGACGTGGCCTCTTCCCCGACACTGGCCATTCACCCAATGAGGTAGCACTTACAAACTGAACAGTAGAAAGTGCTCCCTCTTACACCCATTCTCACACCCACATACACCTTTTCACACCGAGACAGACACTCTCACAGTCACTCACACCCAGAGATGCCTACCCAGAGAGACGGACCGTGCAGCCAACTCCAGCCACACACACCCAAAGGCCATTCATAGCATGGGGTTGGGTGGTTATGCGGGTTCCAGCGAGGTCAGCCTCAACTTGTGACTTCGTCCTGGTGGGTGAGAAATCTTCAAGACTTTTTCAACATGTGAAGGTAAAACTTTAACAGAGGCCTCCCACTCAGTGTAGCCAAGCATGGCTCCATCACGGTCGGCCTTAACTTTTAACTTTGCCCCAGTCAAGTTTGACCAGATGTCCAGACTGGTGCTTTTGATTTCTAGGTGCTAGAAAGCATTTATGGCGGCATTTTGACCCTGACGGTCGGAGCTAATGTGGCGGTAGTACCGCCAACAGGCTGGCGGTACTTACCGCCACATTATGACATTGGCGAGTTGGCTGAAGCCAATCTGCTAATGTACCACTCTGACCATGTTGGTAGCAGTCGCTGGGCTGGAGATCACAATCTCCAGCTCGGAGGCCGCCATTGTGCCACCAGCGGTATCATGACTCTGCCTACCGTCATGGTTTCCGTGGCGTTTGTATTGCCACGAAAACCGTGCGGTAGGCCCTATCAGTGACAGGTAATTCCTTCCTTGTCACTGATAGGAGGCCCCCCAAACCTCCCTAGACACCCCCTCACCCCTCTACATCCACGCTCACCCATACACACACACACACACATGCACACACTCATCCACACATACATACATGCATGCAAACATGCATGCATTCATTCATTCACGCACACATCCGCACACACATCCATACTTACACGCAGACACGCATTCACATTACCATTCATACACGCACTCACACACCTTCATACACACACTCACACACATTCATACATGCATGCAAACAAAACTAAACAAACACTCGCATTTACGCACACACTCACACATCCATGCACACCCCCCTCCCCTGTCGGAAGTCCGACTTACCTTGAGCGAGGAGGTCTTCCGGCAAGGGATGGGATGGGGTGCTCCTACCGCCAGCAGCTCCCACCAGCAGAACACCGCATGCCGTATTATTTGTTATAAAATGGCTGGCGGCTGTCTACTCGCATGGCGCTGCTTGTGGAAGCAGCACCACCTTACCACCATCCGCCAGTTTGGCCACAGCCGGATTTCCGCCCTTCTTGTGGCAAACAAATGGTAGCGACGGTGACTGTCTTTTGGTGGCCGTCACTGCGGCGGTAGGCGGTTTTTACTGGCATTGTCATAATGGGGGTCTTAATCTTTAAAAAATCATATCTCTGGTTCCCTTTATTTTGTTTTGGTGTCATTTTAAAGATAAAAATAAAATCGATGTTTATAAAATAGTGTTGGATTTTTATTTTGTTTTGTGGTTTACTTATTCACTGTTTTGTAGATATTAAATGATTTACGCACCAGTCTCCTAACTTAAGCCTAGCTGCTGGTCGCCAAGCTACCAAGGGTTGAGCCAGGATTAATTTATTGAGATTTTGACTTGCCTAGTGTTGGCTTGTGGCCTATTGCTAAGTGTAGGTACTTACCTGCCCTTACCAATAATACACTTTCTAGCACTATATAATTATAAATCTTAACTAACTTTTCTGATCAGCCTAAATGGATATACAGTTTTTCATCCATGTTCAACCCATTTGCTATTTTGTTATTGAGTTCTATGATGTATGTAGATTCTTGCTGTCTGAGTACTCTTGCTCTATCACCCTCTCTTTTGTTTTTTGGTATTCTATTGATTATGAAGAATTTCAGTTTGGAGGTGTCTCTATTGTGGAAGGTATCAAAGTGACAGGCTACTGGATATTGTTGATCTACTGTATGTGTGTTGCAGCTCAGTATTCTTTTCTTAATGGGATGTGTTCAGAACAGAGATGGTAAAGTTGGGGGAAATGTGTAGGGTGAATTTATTTCCCCGGTTAGTCCTGTAAGGGGGGATAGATATATTTAATAATCACAATACTATATCTGCAAGCTTTGCAATTAAGGCATGGGAAAAAGCCATTGATGTCTTTGCCAGTGCTGGACATTTTTCTTACATCATTGCTGCTAAATCTGTATTTTAGCATGGGACCCTTCCTAAAGGTTGTTATGGGGTTCTCATATATGAAGCTGGACAGTTTATTCTCAGTAGACAGTATAGGCTGTTATTTGTGTAGGATTTTTTTAAGTCACCCGTCTTACTGATATATGTGCAGATGAATCTGCTTATAGTACCAGATTCTTTCGGCTGTTTCCTTCGGATTAAAATCTCTTCTTGTCTCACTTTCTGAGCTATTTGTAGCACAGCCTTTAAGATTGCCAGTTTGTACCCTCGCTTTTCAAATCTCTGTAACAGGACACCACACTCTTGTTAAAAAGCAGCCCCAGTGCTACCGTTTCTGCAGGCTCTTAGTAGCTCACTGTAAGAGATGCTTTCAATCAGGGCTTTGGGATGGCCTTGGAATGGCTCCTAGACACATGTAATAGTGTATTGCCTGCCACTGTATTCCTGTGTAATCTAGACATATGTTTCTTGTCTGTGACTTCCACAGTTTTGTCCAGGAATCAGACTTTACTATTGTCAATTTGTGATGTTAGATCTATGGCGCAAGAGTTGTCTTTCAGTTTTTTCATAAATTATTTTGCTTCTACAGCATGGCGCAAGTTAAAGACCCTCATGCACTCTTTCAAGGCCTTACATGATCAAAGACCAGCTTATATCAACCACCGACTGAACTTTCATCAACCTGCCAGACACCTGCATCCTCACTAGCCCTCACACCCTTCTGAATCCGTCATAGCTGCAGTGGTGGCCATTCCTTCTCCTACATCACTGCCATGACCTGGAATGTTCCACCTTTCACCTTCGAACAGCATCCTCCCTTGAGGATTTCAGAACGAAACACAAGACCTGTTTTTTGATGGATACCTTGCACCCCAGCTCCCAGAAACCCCCAGGGGTGACAGTGCTGCACTCTACAATTACTGATTGATTGATTGATTGATATTCCTGTCCCTTTCCATCTCACAAACCGATCGTCTATGTAGCATACTCAAGTGATGACTTTGGTGTTGAACTCGTTTCAGCTACCTGCTGCTCCCACCATTCCATAAAGAGACCAGCATAGCTCAGAGCAAAACAGGGACCCATCACTGAGCCCTGCTTTTGCCCTAAGAGTTTGGGCCTGATTACAAGTTTGGCAGTCAGAACGCCATATTGGCAGTCCTGAAAAGACTGCAACTCAGGAAGTCTTCCAGACCCCCTTATTACAAGTCATACAGGGAGGACCAGTGACCACCAAGCAAAAAAGGCAGACCGCCAGTGATGCAGCAGCCTGGAGAAAGGTCATCTGACCTTCAGCGCCGTCAGTTCCATGGCGAACCACTAAGCATATTACAATCACACAGTCACTGAGGCCTTCCCCTTGTGGGAGTCAGCCAATGGTGGTCGTCGACAACAGCCGTTCGCATTCAGCAAAGTAACAGACAACTACACATTGGATGAATTCACTGTTACTTTTAAAAAAATCAGTTGTGTGACTGATCAAAATCTTTACAAAGGGAAGTCATCCCAAATAAGAGAAAATTTACAACTGTTCATAAATTTCTGATAGACTGAAAACAAACCAACAAATCAATATGATAACAAAATTTATGATTATAAAATTAAAAGGATACGAACACTAGCAGAGAATGACAACTCAAAGCATCAGCTTTTGATTGTGATCTGGTAAAAGAAAGAGCAAATACAAACTGTGCAGATCAGATGTGAAAATCAAACGTGTTAGAGTCACCTGTGCATTACCTCTATTCTAGCCACTGCTCTACAATCAGTTAGCTGTTCTACAAAGACCACCCTTTGAATTAAAGCTAATTATAAAAGTGATACCTGGCTAGTCACCCATCAGTTTTTAGAAAGTGATAAATCTAACAAGCCTTAATGCTTTCATTCAGCAGCTTTTGTAAGTGATGTCCCAACTTTCCAGATCTGGCCAGGTCCGATGGTTCTTTCAGAGTAAAAATCAATTTTGGGTCCTTGTTGCAAGTTCTTCCGCCATAGCATAGAAAAAGAGGTTTTTAGCTAAGTGCAACATGTGTTCCTTAGCGTAGCAGCATAACAGATGATTAAATGATTCCAGTTTATAGCCACAAAGCCTGCAGTTAACGATCATGGAAAGGGAGTGCCATTTTGGGTTCATCTCTTTAATCTTGAGGCCATCAACCTTGCAGCCTGATTTGTGACAAGCAGGCTTTAGATATGGCTGCACAGACAAAGAGCACAGGCATTTATCATGAGACAACGCTACAGCCGCTACCAGAGGTGTACTGTTCAATTTCGCTAGGTTAGTTGCCATGGAGAGCCATCTTATCTGTTTTTTCAAAACCGTTTTAAGAGCAGTGTGTGAAAGCACCAAATTATTAAGTGCTGACTGATCAATTTGAAGGGACTCAAGCGCTTTGGTTAGAAAATGCGACCAAGGATCTATTTGTAATTTAAATATAGAAGGAATAGTTGATTTTATTGTATTTAGGGGGGCGCCTTGCAACTTTGTGATAATATTTTTTAAAAGCACCCATAAGGACCCACTTCTGGCTTTCCAGGCCAAGTTCTAATCTTATCAAACAGCCTCTTATATAATAGGGTGATTTGAACACTCTTCTAGGCTTTGACTTGGAATTTTTCCACAGTTTTAATAAGTTGCCCCAAAAGGGCTTCCTGGCCATAGTTTAGTGCAGGCAGGGGAGTAGCCGTAAGCACTTGTTGAATGAAAACTGAGGAGGCGCTGTCTATCAGATTATTAAGTTGGTATACTCTTGTGGTTATCAGTTCGGCCTTGGCATTGAGATGGCACAGATGAGTTTTGGAGTTTCATTCACTGTTAGCCACACTCCTAAATGGTTTTACGATTTGGACCAAGTAATCATTCAGTTTTTTTTGGCAACTTCCCAAAAGTTACTACTGACAGTGAATTAAAAAACGACACAGATGGCGCACATTGGCCAAGTGGACACACCTGCAAAGCATACTATAAAACACCCCCCTTCACTGACCTCAAACATTTCCATTTCCACTGGAAGTCAATGAAGCCCGAGCACCTTCTTCTGTAGAGCACATAGATTAGGCACCTCTTTTTCAACATCCCATAGAACACCTTGCACACATGTTTGTCCATTCACAGCCTATTGCACTTCCCCTGTTAAGTAATTCCCTGTCACCATTTAATTTATTTTTCTATCATGTCATGTTCAAAGAATTTCTATTTTTCTGAGGATGAGTTAAGAGTCATGGTGGTTGAAATCATAACATTAGAGCCACAATTGTTTGGAGCACAAATCCAGCATATTCCTCTTGGTAGTAAAATGGAAATGTGGGACAGGATCGTCGACAGAGTGAATGCTGTAGGCACCATCCTGCGCACAGAGGAGGACATTAGAAAGAGAAGGAACAACCTCAGTTGCAAGGTCCTTTCCCTTGCAGGGTAACAGTTGCAAACCAAGAAGACTGGCGGTGGCCCTCACAGTGCCCCATTAATACTCTTTCCCAGGGAGGAGAAGGTCTTGCCCATTAGACATGCTGAAGGCTTGACAGGAATACCTGAATGAGTGGAGTCTGGTAAGTTACCACACCAAAAAAGTCACAAAATTGTTATGTCATGAATGCTCACAGCTTACCTTCCTTTTGCCACTGTCTTGTTCATGTACCCCACCAACATTTGGTACCCAGAGTAGCTGATTTTTAATACTGTCAATGTGTATCATTGGACCCACCATCACAGTTACCAAGGCTCATCATATGCCATATGCTCAAATCTGGCTTGAAAATCTCAAAATAACCAAACACACATCCCAAGATCCTTGGAATGTTCCAAAATGGAAATGTAGGCTCAAACATAAATGCAGCCTGCCTACAGATATGTAATACACAATAGTTGTCAAGTATTGAGGAGTAGAGAGAGTGACCTGACAGTGCCTCCAGCAGGACCTGTTTTTGTAACTCCAACCACCAGCACAGTGTTCACTAGCCCATATTCCACTGTTTGTCAACTGACAAATGAGGTTTACTCATGTAGAGGAAGGACATCTGTCCAGTATTGGGGAGTAGAGGGAGTGACCTGACTGCAACTACCAGCAGGCCCTGTTTCTGTAACTCCAACCACCAGCACAGTGGTCACTTGCCCTAATACATCTGTAAGTGATCTCACAAGTGAAGTTCACTCACCTGGGGGGAGAACATTTGTCAGGTGTGTGTAGTAGAGAGAGTGACCTGACTGCAAGTCCCAGCAAGCCATTTTTTTGAAACTTCAACCATCAGCACAGTGTTCATTTGCCCATATACCCCTGTTTGTCATCTCACACACGAAGTTTACTCACATGGGAAGGACATCTTTCAAGTATTGGGGAGTAGAGAAAGTGCCCTGACTGCAGTTGCCAGTAGGCACCTTTTCAATAACTGCAACCACCAGCACAGTGTTCTCTTGCCCCAAAATATATAAGTGAACTCACAAATGAAGTTTACTAACTTGGGGGAGAATATTTGTCAAGTATGTATAGTTGAGAGAGTGACCTGACTGCAACTTCCAGCAGACCCTGCTTCTGTAACTTCAACCACCAGCAGTGTTTAATTGCCCAGATATCCCTGTTTGTCAACTCACAAATGAAGTTGACTCAACTGGGGGGAGAAGATATGTCACCTATTAGGGAGTAGAGGGAGTGACCTGACTCTAACTCACAGCAGGCCATGGTTCTGTTACTCCAAACATCAGCCCAGTGGTCACTTGCCCCAATACATCTGTAAGTGAATTCACAAATAAAGTTTACTCACCTGGGGGAGAATATTTGTCAAGTATGTCTAGTAGAGAGAGTGACCTGACTATTCCTCCCAGCAGGCACTGTTTCTTAAACTCCAATCATCAGCCCTGTGGTCACTTGCCCCAATAGATCTGTAAGTGAACTAACAATTGAGGTTTACTGTGCGGAGAACATTTGTCAAGTGTGTGTAGTAGAGAGAGTAACCTGACTGAAACTTCCAGTAGGCCCAGTTTCTGTAACTCTAGCCATCAGCCCAGTATTCACCTTTCCATATATCTCTGTTTGTCAATTCACAAATGAAGTGCACTCATCTGGGGAAGAACATCTGTCAGGTACTGGGGAGTAGAGAGAGTGACCAGACTGCAACTCCCAGCAGGCCCTGTTTCTGTAACTCCAAAAAACAGCACCGTGGTCACTTGCCCCAATCCATGTTTAAATTAACTCACAAGTGAAGTTTGCTCACCTGGGAGTAGAACATCTGTCAAGTATTGGGGAGTAGAGAGAGTGAACTGACTGCAGCTCCCAGCAGGCCATGTTTCTGTAACTACCAGCCCAGTGGCCACTTCCACCGTACATTTGTAAGTGAACTCACAAGCGAAGTTTACTCACCTGGGGGAAGAACATTAGTCAAGTGTGTGTAATAGAGAGAGAGACCTAACTGCAACTTCCAGCAGGTCCTGTTTCTGTGACTCCAGCCACCAACACATTGTTTACTTGCTCATATACCTCCTTTTGTTAACCGCCAAACGAAGTTTACTCATCTGGAAGAAGAACATCTGTCAAGTGTGTGTGGTAGAGTGAGTAACCTGACTATAACTCCCAGCAGGCCATGTTTCT
Organism: Pleurodeles waltl; assembly: GCF_031143425.1. NCBI lineage: Eukaryota > Metazoa > Chordata > Amphibia > Caudata > Salamandridae > Pleurodeles > Pleurodeles waltl. Next base: position 270,938,044 of record NC_090436.1, on the reverse strand, counting down.
GTAACTCCAGCAATCAGTCCAGTGGTCACTTGCCCCAATACATCTTTAGTGAACTCACAAATTAAGCTTAGTGACCTGGGGAGAGACCATTTGTCAAGTGTGTGTAGTAGAGAGAGTGACCTGACTTCAGCTCGCAACAGGCCCTGTTTCTTTAACTCCAAACACCACCAGAGTGTTCACTTGCCAATATACTCCTGATTGTCAACTCACAAATGAAGTTTACTCACCTGGGGTTTCACATTTGTAAAATGTGTGTAGTAGAGAGAGTGACCTGACTGCACCTCACAGCAGGCCCTGTGTCTGTAGCTCCAACCATCAGCCCAGTAGTCACTTGCCCCAGTACATCAGTAAGTGAACTAAAAAATGAAGTGTACTAACCTGGGGTTAAAATATCTGTCAAGTATTGGGGAGTAGAAATAGTGACCTGACTGCAACTCCCAGCAGGCCCTGTTTCCCTGTCTCCAACCACCAGCACAGTAGTCACTTGCCTCGATACATCTGTAAGTGAATTCACAAATGAAGTTTATTCACCTGGAGGGGGGAGAAGATTTATCAGTTGTGTGTAGTAGGGAGAGTGACCTGATTGCAAGTACCCAGCAGGCCCTGGGTTCCTAACTTCAACCACCAGCAGTGTTCACTTGCCCCGATACATCTGTAAGTGTACTGACAAATGAACTTTATCTAACTGGGTGGGAGAGAACATTTGTCAAGAGTATGTGTAGTAGTGAGTGACCTGATTGCAAAACCTAGCAAGCTTTGTTTCTGTAACTCCAACCATTAAAACAGTGATCACTTGCCCTAATACATGTGTAGGTGAACCCTCAAATGAAGTTTGCTGACCTAGGGAGAGAACATTTGTCAAGCATATGCAGTAGAGAGAGTTACCTGACTGCAGTCTCAGCTGGCCTAGTTTCTGTATCTCCAAAACCAGAACAGTGTTCACTTGCCCATATACTCCTGCTTGTCAACTCACAAATGAAGTTTACTCACCTGGGGGGAGAACATATGTCAAGTATTGGGGAGTAGAGAGAGTGACCTGACTGCAACTCCAAGTAGGCCCAGTTTCTTTAACTGCAATCTCCAGCACAGTGGTCACCTGCCCTAACACATATGTAAGTGAACTCACAAATGACATTCACTCACCTGTGGTAGAACACCTGTCAAGTACTGGGGAGAAGAGAGAGGGAACTGACTGCAACTCCCAGCAGGCCCTGTTTCTTTAACTACATCCATCAGCTCAGTGATCACTTGCCACAATACATCTGTAAGTGAACTGACAAATGAACGAGGGGAGAACATCTTTCAAGTATTGGAGAGTAGAGGGAGTGACCTGACTGCAACTCCCAGCAGACCCTGTTTCCATAACTCAAATCATCAGCTCAGTGTTCATTTCCCAATATGCCCCTGTTTGTCAACTCATAAATGAAGTTTACTCACCTGGGGTTTCACATTTGTAAAATGTGTGTAGTAGAGAGAGTAACCTGACTGCACCTCACAGCAGGCCCTCTCTCTGTAGCTCCAACCATCAGCACAGTGGTCACTAGCCCCAATACATCAGTAAGCGAACTCCTAAATGAAATTTACTGACCTGGGGAAAGAACATTTTTCAAGTATGTGTAGTACCAACAGTGACCTGGCTGCAACTCCCAGGTGGCCCTGTTTCTGTAACTCCAGCCACCAGCACAGTGTTCACTTGCCCATATACCCCTGTTTGTCAACTCACAAATGAAGTTCACTCACCTGAGCGGGGAACATTTATTGATTGTTTAAATTGTTTATAATAGAGAGGGTGACCTGACTGCAACTCCCCGCAAGCCACGTTTGCTCACCGTGGGGGAGAATATTTATCAAGTGTGTTTAGTAGACTTAGGGCCAGATGTAGGAAGCCTTTTGCATGTCGCAAACTGCGAAAAAGACAGTTTGCGAGATGCAAAAGGCCTAACGCAATGCACATCCTCAAATTGCGAGTCGGTACCGACTCGCAATTTGAGGATGCGACTCGCAAATAGGAAGGGGTGTTCCCTTCCTATTTGCGACCGCATCGCCATGCTGAGTTGCTTTGTGACCACGTATGCGGTCGCAAACGAACTCGCAGTTACCACCCACTTGAAGTGCATGGTAACGCATTCGCAAACGGGAAGGGGTCCCCATGGGACCCCTTCCCCTTTGTGAATGTCGCTGAAAAAATGAAACCAAATGGTTTCATTATTTTTTTGAATTGCGACTCATTTTCCTTTAAGGGAAACGGGCTGCAATTTTAAAAAAAAACTGCTTTATTTAAAAAAGCAGTCACAGACATGGAGGTCTGCTGTCTTCAGCAGGCCACCATCCCTGTGAGTGCAGGGACTCGCTATGGGGTCGCAATTTGCGACCCACCTCATTAATATTCATGAGGTGGGTCTATGCGACCCCATAGCGAGTCGCAGAAGGTGTCTGAGACACCTTTCTGCATACCAGTTTGCGAGTTGCAATTTGCGAGTCGGAATGACTCGCAATTTTCAAGTCGCAAAATATTTTCTTGCTACATCTGGTCCATAATGACCTAACTGCAACTACCATCAGGCTCTGCTTCTTTAACTCCAACCATCAACCTAATGGCCAGTTGCCCCAATTGAATAGCTGTCAAGTATTGGGTAATTGAGAGATTGGCCTGACTGCAACTCCCAGCTGCCCCTGTTTCTGTAATTCAATCCTCAGCCCAGTGGTTGCTTGCCCCAGTACATCTGTATGTGAATTCACAAATGAAGTTTACTAACCTGGGGGGGGGAGTATTTGTCAAGTGTGTGTAGTAGATAGAGTGACCTGAAGATATCATCCAGCAGGTCCTGTCTCTGTAACCCTAGTCACCATCCCAGTGGTTACTTGTCCAAAGTTTCTGTAAATGAACTCACAAATGAAGTTTACTCACCTGTGGGTGGACAATCTGTCAAGTATTTGGGAGTAGAGTGAGTGACCTGACTGCAACTCCCAGCAACCCTGTTTCTGTAACTCCAACCACCAGCCTAGTGGTTACTTGCCCTAATACATCTGTAAGTGAACTCACAAAAGAAGTTTACTCACCTGGGGGGAAAACATTTGTCAACTGTGCGTAGTAGAGAGAGGGGGTCATTACAACCCTGGCGGACAGTGTTAAATTGGCAGTAAGACCGACAACAGGCTGGCGGTAAAAATTTTGCAATTACGACCGTGGCGGAAACCGCCAACAAAGACAGCCACTTTAACACTCCGACTGCCACGGCGGTACAGACAAACAGCGCGGCGGTCACCGCCAACAGACAGGCGGGAGACAATGTACCGCCCACACTATTAGGACAGGCCAATCCGCCACCTTTTCCGGGGCGGATTCACCGCGGATAAAAACACTGCAGAAACAGGAATTTCGAAGGGAAAACGCTCACCTCTACACACTCCACGAGGAACAACGACACCATGGAGCCAGAACTCCATATTCTTCCTGCGCTAGTCTTCCTGCTCCTGTACCAGGAGCACCAACGCCGGCGGCGAAGACCAGGGTGAGTACTGCACCTACGACATGGGGGGGAGGCAAAAAACAGTGACACACACACGCAACACCCCAACCCCCACCCCCACCCTCACGCACTACAACACACACACCAATGCATATCCAAACATTACAGTAACACCCCCCAACGCCCCTGAAGAATGCAAAGACAAAAGGAAATGAGTGTAACCATTGTATTATATCAAAATAGAGTAAGCAAAAATATACATATATACACTATTAACAAAATATACACCACAAATAGTAGTCCAGGTAATGCACCATTAATAGTCCGTGGACCACTGGGCACAAAATGCATGGGCGAGGCCCACACAAGATACCCGAACATGACGAAGAGAACACTGCAGGGGCATCAGATAGAAATACAACAGGCAACTCAGGGGGAAGGGAAGGAGGGGCACCTCAGCCAGATGAGTGCACGACGCCAGATCCACGAGGGGGCTCAATGCCCACTGGTCCATCCTGGGGAGTGCAAAGCCACAGTCTCTCAAGTCTCTACAGTGGGTGGTTTGTCCTCTGCTGTATCGTGGGGAGTGCAAAGCCACAGTCTCTCAAGTCTCTACAGTGGGTGGTTTGCCCACTGTACCATCCTGGGGAGTGCAAAGCCACAGTCTCTCAAGTCTCTACAGTGGGTGCTTTGCCCACTGCTGTATCCTGGGGAGTGCAAAGCCACAGTCTCTCAAGTCTCTACAGTGGGTGCTTTGCCCACTGCTGTATCCTGGGGAGTGCAAAGCCACAGTCTCTCAAGTCTCTACAGTGGGTGGTTTGCCCACTGTACCATCCTGGGGAGTGCAAAGCCACAGTCTCTCAAGTCTCTACAGTGGGTGGTTTGCCCACAGCTGTATCCTGGGGAGTGCAAAGCCACAGTCTCTCAAGTCTCTACAGTGGGTGGTTTGCCCACAGCTGTATCCTGGGGAGCGCAAAGCCACAGTCTCTCAAGTCTCTACAGTGGGTGGTTTGCCCACTGTACCATCCTGGGGAGTGCAAAGCCACAGTCTCTCAAGTCTCTACAGTGGGTGGTTTGCCCACTGCTGTATCCTGGGGAGTGCAAAGCCACAGTCTCTCAAGACTCTACAGTGGGTGGGTTGCCCACTGCTGCATCCTGGGGAGTGCAAAGTCACAGTCTCTCAAGTCTCTACAATGGGTGGTTTGCCCGCTGCTGTATCCTGGGGAGTGCAAAGCCACAGTCTCTCAAGTCTCTACAGTGGGTGGTTTGCCCACTGCTGCATCCTGGGGAGTGCAAAGCCACAGTCTCTCAAGTCTCTCCAGTGGGTGGTTTGCCCACTGCCGCATCCTGGGGAGTGCAAAGCCACAGTCTCTCAAGTCTCTACAGTGCATGGTTTGCCCACCGCTGTATCCTGGGGAGTGCAAAGCCACAGTCTCTCAGGTCTCTACAGTGGGTGGGTTGCCCACTGTACCATCCTGGGGAGTGCAAAGCCACAGTCTCTCAAGTCTCTACAGTGGGTGGTTTGCCCACTGCTGTATCCTGGGGAGTGCAAAGCCACAGTCTCTCAAGTCTCTACAGTGGGTGGTTTGCCCACTGCACCATCCTGGGGAGTGCAAAGCCACAGTCTCTCAAGTCTCTACAGTGGGTGGTTTGCCCACTGCTGTATACTGGGGAGTGCAAAGCCACAGTCTCTACAGTGGGTGGGTTGCCCACTGCTGCATCCTGGGGAGTGCAAAGCCACAGTCTCTCAAGTCTCTACAGTGGGTGGTTTGCCCACTGCTGTATCCTGGGGAGTGCAAAGCAACAGTCTCTCAAGTCTCTACAGTGGGTGGTTTGCCCACTGTACCATCCTGGGGAGTGCAAAGCCACAGTCTCTCAAGTCTCTACAGTGGGTGGTTTGCCGACTGCTGTATCCTGGGGAGTGCAAAGCCACAATCTCTCAAGTCTCTACAGTGGGTGGTTTACCCACTGCTGTATCCTGGGGAGTGCAAAGCAACGTGACGGTCCCTGTTGCGTCACTGCCCCTGCCGCTCATGGGCTAGCGGTGCTTGAGGTGGCAGTGCTTGCCCTGTTCAGCAGTGCTTGCCGTGTTCAGCGGTGCTTGACTTGGCGGTCCTTGCCCTGTTCAGCGGTGCTTGACTTGGCGGTCCTTGCCCTGTTCAGCGGTGCTTGACTTGGCGGTGCTTGCCCTGTTCAGCGGTGCTTGCCCTGTTCAGCGGTGCTTGACTTGGCGGTCCTTACCCTGTTCAGCGGTGCTTGCCCTGTTCCTTGCCCTGTTCAGCGGTACTTGCCCTGTTCAGCGGTGATTGACTTGGCGGTCCTTCATTGCCCAGCTGGGCTGGGGCTGGCGGTCCTTCATTGCCCAGCTGGGCTGGCGGTCCTTCATTGCCCAGCTGGGCTGTGGCTGGCGGGGCCCTCCTGGGCAGCTGGGCTGTGGCTGGCGGGGCCCTCCTGGGCAGCTGGGCTGTGGCTGGTGGGGCCCTCCTGGGCAGCTGGGCTTTGGCTGGCGGGGTCCTCCTGGACAGCTGGACTGTGGCTGGTGGGGTCCTCCTGGACAGCGACTATGGGGCTGGCGGTGGCGTCCTGGGCAGCGACGATGGGGCTGGTGGTGGCGTCCTGGGCAGCGACGACGGGGCTGGCGGTGGCCTCCTGGCCAGCGGGGATGATGGCGGTCTTCTCCGCCGTGCTTCTTCTCCCAGAATTTGCGGCTTTCATCTGCACCTTTCCCACCTTGGGAGGAGTCACAGCTGAGTCCCCACTCCCCCCGGGACCCCTGTGAGCGGTTTGGGTGGCTGGTGTCTTCCCCCTCTCCCGCCGGGCACTGGCCAACTTCTGGTGCTTCACAGGGGGGGACTGGCTGTGCTCTGGCTCCGTGATACACTGGCTGGCCTGGTGGCCAGTGCACTCCACATACCTGTGACAACAGGCACCACTGGTCCCGGTGATTTTGTGGCTAGTGCTAGTACGGGACCTATGAGTTGGACGGGGGGTGGTGGGAAATAGGTTAAGGGTGGACTTGAAAAGTTGTTTGGAGACACTGGGACGGGTAGCTGGAGGGGGTTTGGGAGTGGAGGAAGAGGTGGTGGTTGTAGGAGGTGTAACTTTTGTGGATTTGGGTGCAGGTGCATGCGCCGGAGGCTGTCGTGAGGTGGATGGCTGTTGGGTGGGTGTGTGCCTGCGTTTGTGTATCTTCGGAGGGGGCGTCACAGACACACTGGGAGAGGACACAGGGGACGTGGGAATGGTAGTGGGGGTGGTGACTGCACGTGAGCGGGGTGTGGTGGTGGGTGTGCTGGTGTGGGACGTTGTGGCTGTAGTGGTAGTGCATGAAGGTGTGAGTGTAGACGAGACTAGGAGGGAGGAGGGAGACGAGGAGGAGGGAGACACAGTGGAAGCAGTGGATGTTGGTGTGTCTGTATGTGTGTGATGCTTGCGTGAGTGCCTGTGGGATGTGTGGTGCTTATGTTTGCCTGAGCTTCCCTTGTGTGGTGAGGTGTGTGCAGGCTGGTCTGATGGTGTGCTTGGGATAGGCAGAGGTACAGGGGATTGGGTCTGGGTGGAGGAAGTTGGAGGGGGAGGCTAGACACATGGACAATGGCTGCCATCAGTGCTGAGGCCAGAGTTTGAGCGGTTCGATGAAGGGCAGCCTGACCAGAATGAATGCCCTCCAGGAATGCATTTGTGTGTTGCAACTCCCTTTCTACACCCTGGATGGCATTCAAAATGGTAGACTGCCCAACAGTGAGGGACCTGAGGAGGTCAATGGCCTCCTCACTGAGGGCAGCAGAGGTGACGGGGGCTGAGGTGCCTGGGGCGAAGGAGATGCCCACCCTCCTGGGTAAGCGGGCACGGGGCGAAGGCTGAGGGGCTGCTGGGAGGGCGGTGCTGGTTGGGGGGGTGGCGGCTGTACCTGTTGAAGTGGGGGACACAGATGTTGCCGCCACCACAAGGGAGCTCCCATCGGAGGACGAGTCCGTGTCGCTGGTTGCAGATCCTGTGACCACTGTGGTGCTCCCCTCGCCCTCCGTCCCACTGGTGTATTCAGAGTCCGTAGTGTGGGCCTCCATGCCCATGTGGGATGCAGCTCCCTCGTGCTCCGGTGCCACTGCTCCTTCGCCTGATGATGCTAATGCACACAAGAACAGGGAGACTGCAAAAAAAGTGGGGGGGAAACAGAAGAAAGACAGGTTGAGTGCATGGCTTACCACTACCGTTGGCGGACAAGACAGACACAGCAGCCCCCTGCACTACATCGCGCTGTTGGGCTCTACAGTGCAATTCCTGGGAAATGGCCTACAAGGCTATGGACGACATCTGCACACATAGTTGACACAGGTGCATGAATAGCTGTACTTGGCACTCTACAGAGGTGGGGTGGGGGGGCCACAGGGCCATGCCTTACGAAGGGGCCTAGCCTACGGAACTCGCCCTGGCCTAGGGAAACCCACAGCCCTCCTCCCCCACCCAGACACCTCCACTGCATGCAAAGTCAGCTGAATGAGAGTGTACTCACCCCCTTGTGTCTGCTGTGATGCCCTCAAGTGCCCATCCAACTCAGGGTAGGCCACCGCCAGGATCCGGAACATCAGGGGGGTCATGGTTCGACTGGCACCCCTCCCACGTTGGGAGGCCATCCCCAGCTGAGCCTCCGCCGTCTTCTTGCTCCAGCGGCGAATGTCCTCCCACCTCTTCCGGCAGTGGGTGCTCCGTCTGTGGTGGACCCCCAGGGTCCGGACGTCCTTGGCGATGGCACGTCAAATATCCTTCTTCTGGTGGGCGCTGACCTACATGAAATGTACAGGGGAAGAAGGGAAGTCATTAACAACTGCACCGTCAAAGTGAGTGGCCCCCATCCCTACCCTTGCCATGTGGCACATGCACCCACTGTCTTTCATGCACGCAGAACTCTGCCCCCTTCCTTCTTACAACCAGCCCTTTCCACACAGGCATAGCCCATACAACATGCTCCCTGTGTACTTACCTGTTGGTATTGAGGACCGTAGAGTAGCGTGTACTGGGGGAGGACCCCGTCGACGACCTTCTCCAACTCCTCCGATGTGAAGGCAGGGGCCCTTTCCCCAGACGCACGAGCCATTGTCTCTTCCACACCGAGGTCACAGCAGCACTTGCAGTGTAGGTCCTCTCCTGTCGAAGATCAGGTATCGAGTGATTGAACAGATAGAAAATGGTGGTCACGTCCGCGGCGGTGCGTGCCATCACCGCCGGCGTACACTGTCATTGGCTCCTGGGACCCATAGGGTCCAATGTTAACCAATGCAGCATTGCGCCACGGTCTTCAACCGCCTACCGCAACGGTGTACAATGCCAGCGCAGTTACCTCACATCCCATTGTCCCGCTTTAGAGGTCAGGCAGCCGCCATTTCAGGGGCCCACATGGCCTAGTTACCAACTGCGTCACACATACCTAGGCCTACTCTCAACACACATACAGGCCAGATTTTGTGTATGAATCGTGTTCTGTGTAGACTGTAGGTACATACCTCTGAGTTGTTTGACTCTGTGCTCGCTGTTGTCCTTCATGGGCACCGTCCGCTGGGACTTGTGAGGAGATGGCGGAATCCTCCGGTGTACTGACCGCTGGTGGACCTGTCAACAATGGAGGAAATAAATTTGATCATCACCTACAGGTTTGACCGTGCCACAATCCAGTAACTGTGTACCCAGTTGGAGCCAGACCTGATGTCAGCAATCCGCCATCCCACAGGAATCCCCCCTCAAGTGCAGGTGCTATCAGTGCTCCATTTCCTTGCAAGTGGGTCTTTTCAAACAACTGTGGCCATGGTATCAGGGATGTCCCAGCCTATGTTTTCCAACGTATTGTCCAGAGTGTTGTCTGCCCTGCTGAAACACATGCGCAGCTACATCGTTTTCCCTCAGGTGGAGGACTTGCCTACAGTGAAAGGTGACTTCTATGCCCTTGGACATATCCCCAACATCATAGGTGCCATTGATGGGACCCATGTGGCTTTGGTCCCCCCCCCACAGGAGTGAACAGGTGTACAGGAACCGGAAGAGTTATCATTCGATGAATGTACAGATGGTATGTTTGGCCGACCAGTACATCTCCCATGTGAATGCCATGTTCCCTGGCTCAGTGCATGACGCCTACATCATGCGGAATAGCGGCATCCCTTATGTGATGGGTCAACTCCAGAGGCACCGGGTGTGGCTATTAGGTGACTCTGGTTACCCCAACCTGTCATGGCTACTGACCCCAGTAAGGAATCCCAGGACCAGGGCAGAGGAACGCTACAATTAGGCCCATGGGCGGACTAGGAGGGTGATCGAACGCACCTTCGACCTCCTGAAGGCCAGGTTTAGGTGCCTCCATATGACAAGTGGATCCCTATTCTACTCACCAAAGAAGGTGTGCCAGATCATCGTGGCCTGCTGTATGCTTCATAACTTGGCTTTGCGATGACAGGTGCCTTTTCTGCAGGAGAATGGTTCAGATGGCGGTGTTGTGGCAGCTGTGGAGCCTGTGGACAGTGATGAGGAGGAAGCAGAGGAAGAAGACATTGACAACAGGGACTCAGTCATCCAGCAATATTCCAGTGAAACACAGGTGAGAATACATTCCTGCCTACTACAAGTACTTTTACACTTCTACCTCTATCCTGTCTGTCGATTTCACCCAGTGTATGGTCACTGAGTTGTCACTTTCCCTTACGGTTTTACAGGTGTGGGCCCCAATGTGTGTCATCTGCTTAGATTCCTCATGGACTAGAGCTGTGTGACATAGGTATGTTGACATTACTATTTCCTGGAAGTTTTGTCACTGTAATTGCAAATACACTATTTCAAAATCACAGACAGACTCCAGATCTTTTGGTGCTTTAGGTGTGTTTATTTACATACAAAATATTGGAGGGGGAAGTTAAAGGGTGAGGGGTGATGGCGGAGGAGTGTCCATGGCAGAGTCCAGTCTATTTGTCTCATAGGGGAATAGGAAGTGGAGCTGGGGCAGTTCCAATATGGACAGGGTGACAAAGTGGGACAGTGGGTTGACAATCAGGGTGGTCTCATTTCTTGGCGGGGGTCTTGGCATCGTGCTCTGTCTTGTTCCTGGATCTCAGGGACCGTTTGCGGGGTGGTTCTCCATCTGCAGGGGTTGGGGTGCTGGTGTGGTGGTCCTGTGGCGGTGCCTCCTGTCCACTAGCGCCGGCGGAGGTGGTAGGCAGTTCATCGTCCATGCTAGTGTCAGGGGCCCCTTGTAGTGCCACAGAGTCCCTCCTGGTGTTGAGTATTTCCTTCAGCACCCCTACAATGGTGCCCAGGGCGGAGCTGATGGGTCTGAGTTCCTCCCTGAACCCCAAATACTGTTCCTCCTGCATGCGCTGGGTCTTCTGAAACTTGGCCAGGACCGTTGCCATAGTCTCCTGGGAGTGGTGGTATGCTCCCATGATGGAGGAGAGGGCCTCGTGGAGAGTGGGTTCCCTTGGCCTGTCCACCCCCTGTCTCACGGCAGCCCTCCCAGTTCCCCTGTGTTCCTGGGCCTTCGTCCCCTGGACCGTGTGCCCACTACCACTGCCCCCAGGTCCCTGTTGTTGTTGGGGTGGTGGGTTATCCTGGGTTCCCTGTAGTGGTGGACACACAGCTGATTGACGTGTCCTGGGGATGGAGGTATGGGCCCGCTGGGTGGGTGCTGTGCTGGTGTTACCAGAGGGGGGTAGGTCTGTGGTGGCCTGTGACTGTGTGAGGGGAACCGACTGTCCCGAGGCCCACGATGGTCCGGGCTGGTCATCTAGATCCAGTTGGACAGAGCTGCTGTCATCACTGTGGGCCTCTTCTGTGGGTGGGGTGTACATGTCTGGACCCTCCTGTCTGGTGACATTGGGTAGTGGTCCTGCAGGGGTGGAAAAGCATGATTATTGCATCTGTGTGTATCATGGTGTGCAATGGGTGGGTGACCGTGTACCCCAGTGCTTGCATTCCTGTGTGGGGGCTTGTGTGATGATGGTTTAGGGGGTGTATGGGTATGTGCAGTGGGCATGCTTTAGTGATGGGTGTCCATGCGTTGGTGTTGCATGCAGGGCTTGGTGTTGGGATGTGTGGTTTGTGATATTGGTACATTTGTGAGGAGTTGGAGTGATAGGGGTGGGGGCAAGGGTGGGGGTATGTGATAGCATGCAGGTAGGGGGGGGATATGGTAGTTAAAGGTTTGACTTACCGGAGTCCATTCCTGCACCGACTCCTGCGAGGCCCTCAGGATGCAGAATCGCCAAGACCTGCTCCTCCCATGTTGTTAGTTGTGGGTGAGGAGGTGGGGGCCCGCCGCCAGTCCGCTGAACCACCTGGTGGTGTCTTGAGACCACGGAACGCACCTTCCCCCGTAGGTCGTTCCACCTCTTCCTGATGTCGTCCCGATTTCTTGGGTGTTGTCCCACTGCGTTGACCCTGTCGACTATTCTTCGCCATAGCTCCATCTTCCTTGCAATTGAGGTGTGCTGCACCTGTGCTCCAAATAGCTGTGGCTCTACCCGGACGATTTCCTCCACCATGACCCTGAGCCCCTCCTCTGAGAACCTGGGCTGTCTTTGCCGTGCCATGCGGTGGTGTAGGTGATGTGTGGGGTGGTGTGTGTGGTGATAAGTGTGGTGATATGTAGTGGTGTGTGGTGTTTTGTGTGTGGACGTTGTGTGGGTGATGGTGTTTAGTGCCTGTGGCTGCTAGTTTGTGAATGGTGGTGTCTCTCTCTGGCCTTCTTTCTGAATTTTTGGTAGTAGGGGTTTGTGGGTGATGTGGGTGTGTGTTTTATATTGTATTGGGTGTGTGGGAGTGGTGTGTGTATGTGTATCAGGTGTGTGTATTTCGAATTGTCCAATGTGGCGGTGTTTTGTAGAAGTGTGTGTATTTTGAGCGCGGCGGTGTGTACCGCCAATGGAATACCGCGGTTGAAAGACTGCTGCATGGATTCGTGGGTCGTGATAGTGTGGGAGTATTTCTGTTGGCGTGACGGTGGAGGAATTGTTTTCGCCAGTTTATCACTGACCTTTGGTGTGGCGGACTTGTGTGGGTGTCTGAATTTTGTCGGATTTCGAGATGTGGGTCATAATAGCTGTGGCGGAATACCGCAGCGGTGTGTTGGCGGTCTTCTGCACGGCGGTAAGCGCCTTTTACTGCCAATGTTGTAATGACCACCAGAGTAACCTAACTATAACTCATAACAATCCCTGTTTCCATAATTCCAACCTCCAGCACAGTGTTCACTTGCCCCATTACATCTGTACGTCATGTCAGAAATTACGTTTACTCATCTGAGGGAAGAACATCTGTCAAGAATTGGGGAGTAGTGAGAGTGAACTGACTGCAACTCCCAGCAGGCCCTGTTTTGTTACTCCAACCACCATCACAGTGGTCACTTACTCCAATACAACTGTACGCGAACTCACAAATGATGTTTACTGACTCTGTGGGATAACATTTGTCAAGTGTGTGTAGTAGAGTGAGTGACCTGACTCCATCTCCCAGTAGGCCCTGTTTCTGTAACTCCAAACATCAGCCAAGTGGTCACTTACCCCAATACATCTGTAAGAGAACTCACAAGGGAAGTTTGCTCACCTGGTGTGGGTGAACATTTGTCAAGTGTGTGTGGTAGAGAAAGTGACCTAACTGCAACTACCAGAAGGCCCTGTTTCTTTAACTCCAACCATCAGCCCAGTGGTCACTTGTGCCAACTCATAAATGAAGTTTACCCACCTGGGAGGATGACATTTGCCTTGTGTGTGAAGTAGAGAGAGTGACCTGACTGCACCTCCCAGTAGGTCATGCTTCTGTAACTCCAACCATCAGCCCAATGGTCATTTGCCCATGTACCCCTATTTTCAACTCATAAATGAAGCTTACTCACCTAGCGTTTCACATCTGTCAAGTGTGTGTAGTAGAGAAAGTGACCTGACTGTAACTCCCAGCAGGCCCTGTTTCTGTAGCTCTAACCATCAGACCAGTGGTCACTTGCCCGAATGCATTTGTAAGTGAACTCACAAATGAGGCTTACTGACCCGGAGGAGAACATTTTTCAAGTATGTGTAGTAGCAACAGTGACCTGACTACAACTCCCAAGAGGCCCTGTTTCTGTAACTCCAACAACCAGCACAGTGTTCACTTGCATATATACCCCTGTTTGTCAACTCACAAATGAAGTTTACTCACCTGGGGGAGAACATCTGTAAGTTATTGGGGAGTAGAGAAAGTGACATGACTGGAACTCCCAGAAGGTCCTGTTTCTGTAATTTCAACCACCAATACAGTGGTCTCTTGTCCTAATACATCTGTAAGTGAACTTACAAATGAAGTTTACTCACCTGAGGGGAGAACATCTGTCATGTTTTGGGGAGTAGAGGGAGTGCAATTGCAACTCCCAGCAGGCCCTGTTTATGTAACTCCAACCAACAGCACAGTGTTTATTTGCCCATACACCCCTGCTTGTCAACTCAAAAATGAAGTTTATTCACCTGGGGGTAGAGTATCTGTTAAGTACTGGGGGGGTAGAGAGAGTATCCTGACTGCAATTCCCAACAGGCCCTGTTTTGTAACTCCAACTACCAGCACAGTGGTCAACTGTAATTGAACTCATAAATGAAGTTTACTCACCTGAGGGAGAACATTTGTCAAGGGTGTGAAGTAGAGAGATTGACATGAGTGCATCTCCCTGTAGGCCCTGTTTATGGAACTCCAAACATCAGCCCACTGATCAGTTTCCCCAGTACATCTGTAAGTGAACTAACAAAGCAAGTTTGATCACCTGGTGGGAGAGAACATTTGTCAAGTGTGTGTAGTAGAGAGAGTGACCTAACTCCAACTACCAGCATGCCCTGTTTCTTTACCTCCAACCATCAGCCCAGTGGTCACTTGCCCCAGTACATCGGTAAGTGAACTGACAAATGAAGATAACTCACCTGAGGGTAGAACACTTGTCAAGTTTGCGGAGTAGAGAGTGTGACTTGACTGCACCTCCCAGCAGGCCATGTTTCTGTAACTCCGACCACCAGCACAGTGTTTACTTTCCCATGAATGTATGTCAGAATAATGCATGCTGGAACCACGCATGCCTGAACAACGCGGTCGGAACAAAGACCGTGTTGTTACCACTAATGCCTTTACCACGAATGCCTTAACAACGATTTTTCGTTGTAAAGGCATTCCTGGTAAAGGCATTAGTGAACGGCATGTATGGTTCCAGCATGCAACCCCACCGGCCCCACACCCTCGCCCCTAAATATTACCACGACCCCCCACCCCGCCCCTAAAACCTAAAACCACCCTAACCCTGCCCTAAAACTGCCCCAACCCCCACCCCACCCCTAAAATTACAGCAAAAAACCACCCCGCCCGAAAACCACCCCAACACCCCTAAATTACTGCGACTCCTCACCCCTGCCCCTAAAACCTCCCCAACCCACACTCAGCCCTGAAAACCTAAACTACCCCAAGCCCCAGCCCTGCCCCTAAAACCTAAAACCACCCCAACCCCTACTCCATCCCTAAAACCTAAACTACCCCAATGCCCCACCCATGCCCCTAAAACCTAAAAACACCCCAACCCCCAGCCCTGCCCCTAAAAAGCCCCAACCCACCCCACCCCTAAAATTACCGCAACCCCCACCCCGCTCCTAATACCACCCCAATCCCCCACCCCACCCCTAAATTACTGCGACTCCCCACCCCTGCCCCTAAAACCACCCCAACCCCACCCCGCCCCTAAAACCTGAACTACCCCAAGCCCCAGCCCTGCCCCTAAAACCTAAAATTACCCCACCCCCTAAAAACTAAGACCACCCCAACCCCCACCCAGCCCCTAAAATTACAGCGACCCCACACCCCCACCCCGAAACCCTAAAACCACCCAAACCTTCCACCCCGCCCCTAAAATCTAAAACCACCCCAATCCCGCCCCTAAAATTACCTCCCACCCTGCCCCTAAAACTAGCCCATCCCCCCACCCTGGCCTCAAAACCTAAACTACCCCAACCCCCACCCCCACCCCCAAAAACTAAAAATACCCGACCCCTCACCCCCGCCCCTAAAACTAAAAATACCCCAACCCCCCCACCCACGCCCCTAAAACTAAAAATGCCCCGACCCTCGTCCCCCGCCTGGTAAACCTTAACCACCCTGACCCCCACCCCCAAAAACTAAAAATACCCTGACCCCCCACTCGCTGAAAATAAAAATGATGATCCCCCCTCCCCTGCCCCTAAAACTAAAAATACCTGACCCCCACACCCTGCCCCTAAAACTAAAAATACCCCGACCTCCCAGCCCCACTTACCTGATCACATCGTCCTCCTCAGTCAACTCCCTTCTTCTGTGCCTTAACCACGCATGTGCGTGGTTCAGCACATGCGTGGTTAAGGCACTGAACAAGGAAGTCATGGTTAACGAAAGCGTTGCTCCGCTTTCGTTGTCCACGACTTCGTTGTTCGGGATTTGTGGTTCAGGCTGCTTCCCTTTCCCATATACCCCCTTAAGTCAAATCACAAATCACGTTTTTTCACCTGGGGTAGAACATCTGTCAAGTATTGCGGAGTAGAGAGAGTGACTGGACTGCAACTCCCAGCAGGTCCTGATTCTGTAACTCCAACCATAAGACCAGTAGTCACTTTCCCCAATACCTCTGTAAGTAAATTCACAAATGAAGTTTACTCACCTGGGAGGTGGGTGGGTGGACATTTGTCACATATGTGTAGCAGAGACAGTGGCCAGATTTCTACTCATGGCAGGCCCTTTTTCAATACCTCCAACCATTACGCCAATGTTCAGTTGCCCATATACCTCTGTTTGTCATCTCACAAATGAAGTTTACTCACCCGGGCGGAGAACATTTGTCAAGTGTTTGTAGTAGAGAGAATGACCTGACTGCAACTCCCAGCATGCCATGTTTCTTTAACTCCAACCATCAACGCAGTGGTCACTTGCCACAATACATCTGCAAGTGAACTCACAAATTAAGTTTACTGACCTGGGGGGAGAACATTTATCAAGTGTGTGCAGTAGGGAGAAGGACCTGGCTGCAACTTCCAGCAGCCTCTGTTTCTTTAACTCCAACCACCAGCACAGTGTTTACTTGCCCATATACCCCTGCTTTTCAACTCACAAATGAGGTTTACTCACCTTGGGACATCTGTCAAGTATTGGGAAGTAGAGAGAGTGACGCAAGTGCAACTCCCAGCAAGCCCTGTTTCTGTAACTTAGAGCAACGTCACTGTGGTCACTTGTCCAATACATCTGTAAGTGAACTCACAAATGAAGTTTACTCACCAGGAGGTAGAAATTCTTTCAAGTATTGGGGAGTAGAGAGAGTGACCTCAATGCAACTCATAACAGGGACTGTTTCTGAACCTCCAACCATCAGCCCACTTGTCATTTGCCTCAATACATCTATAAGTGAAATAACAACTGAAGTTTACTCACCTCGAGGAGAACATTTGTCATGTGTGTGCAGTGGAGAGAGTGACCTCACTGCATCTCCCTTCAGGCCCTGTTTCTGTCACTCCAACCACCAGCACAGTGGTCACTTGCCCCAGTACATCTGTAAGTGAAATCACAAATTGAGCTTACTTATCTGGGGGGGGGGGGCATTTGTAAAGTATTGGAGAGTAGAGATAGTTACCTTACTGAAACTCTCATTAGGCCCTGTTTCTGTAACTCCAGCCAACAGCCCTGTGGTCACTTGCCCCAGTACATCTGTAAGTAAACTCACCTGGGGGGAGATCATTTGTCAAGTGTGTGTAGTAGAGAGAGTGACTTAATTGCAACTTTCGGCAGGCCCTTTTTCTTTACCTCCAACCTTTAGCCCAGTGGTCACTTGCCCCAATACATCTGTAAGTGAACTCAGAAATTAAATTTACTCACCTGTGGGTTAGAACATTTGCCCCATTAATGTAGTAGAGAGAGTGACCTGACTACAACTCCCACAGGCCTCGTTTCTGTAACTCAGCACAGTGTTCGCTTGTCCATATACCCATGTTTGTCAACTCAGAAATGAAGTTAAATCACCTGGGTGTAGAACATCTGTCAAGTACTGGGGAGTAGACTGAGTGACCTGACTGCAACTCTCAGCAGGCCCTGCTTCTGTAACTCCAGCCATCAGCCCAGTGTTCACTTGCCTATATACCCCTGTTTGTCAACTCACAAATGAAGTTAACTCACATGCGTGGAGAACATCTGTCAACTGTGTGTTGTAGAGAGGGTGATCTTGCTACAACTCCCATTAGGCCATGGTTGTGTAACTCCATCCATTAGCCCAGTGGTCACTTGCCCCAATACAACTGTAAGTGAACTCACAAATGAAGTTTCCTCACCTGGGTGTAGAACCTCTGTCAAGTATTGGGGAGTAGATGGTGACCTGACTGGAACTCCCAGCAGACCCTATTTCTGCAACTCCAGCCATCAGCCCACTGGTCACTTGCCCCTGTATATCTCTATGTGAACTCACAAATGAAGTTTAGTCACCAGGGGGAGAACATTTGTCAAGTGTGTGCAGTAGATAGAGTGACCCGACTGCAACTTCCAGCAGGCCCTGCTTCCATAACTCCAACCACCAGCACAGTGGTCACTTGCCCCAGTACATCTATAAGTTAACTCACAAATGGAGTTTAATCATCTCGGTGAGAACATCTGTCAAGTATTGGGTAGTTGAGAGAGTGGCCTCATTGCAACTCCCAGCAGGCCCTCTTTCTGTAACTCCAACCATCATCCGAGTGGTTGCATGCCCCACGACAGTTGAATGCAAATTCATAAATGAAGTTTACTCACCTGGGGGGAAAGTATTTGTCAAGTGTGTGTGGTAGAGAGAGTGATATGATGGCAACATCCAGCAGGCTATGTTTCTGTAACCCCAGTCACTGTCACAGTGGTTACCTTCCCCAATACATTTGTAAGTGAACTCACAAATTAAGTTTACTCACTTGGGGGTGGAACATCTGTTAAGTATTGGGGAGTAGAAAGAGTGACCTGACTGCAACTCCCAGCAGGCCCTGATTCTGAACATCCAAACACAAGCCCAGTGGTTTCTTGTCCCAATGCATCTGTAAGTGAACTCACAAATGAAGTTTACTCACCTGAGGAGAACATTTGTCTCATGTGTGTAATAGAGAGAGTGACCTGACTACAACTCCTAGTAAGCCAGGTTTCTGTAACTACAACCATCAGCCCAGAGGTCATTTGTCCATGTACCATTTGTCAACTCATAAATGAAGCTTACTCACCTGGGGTTTCACATCTGTTAAGTGTGTGTAGTAGAGAGAGTGACCTGACTGCAACTCCCAGCAGACCCTGTTTCTGTAGCTCCAACAATAAGGCCAGTGGTCATGTGCCCGAATGAATCTGCAAGTGAACTCACAAATGAAGTTGACTGACCGGGGGAGAACAATTTTCAAGTATGTGTAGTAGCGACAGTGGCCTGACTGCATCTCTCAGGAGGCCTTGTTTCTGTAACTCCAACTACCAGCACAGTGTTCATTTGCATATACCCCGGTTTGTCAACTCACAAAAGAAGTTTACTCATGTAGGGGTGAACATCTGTCAAATATTGGGGAGTAGAGAGAGTTATCTTACTGAAACTCTCCGCAGCCCTGTTTCTGTGACTCCAACCACCAGCACAGTCATCACTTGGCCCAATACATCTGTAAGTAAACTCACAAATGAAGTTTACTCACCTGCGGGGAGAACATCTGTCAAGTGCTGGGGAGTAGAGAGAGTGACCTGACTGCAACTCCCAGCAGACCCTGTTTATGTAACTCCAACCACTAGCACAGTGTTTACTTGCCTATATGCCCCTGTTTGTCAACTCACAAATTATGTTTGCTCACCTGGGGGTAGAACATCTGTCAAGTATTGGGGATAGAAAGTAGAGAGTGACCTTACTGCAAATCCCAGCAGGCCCTGTTTTGTAATTCCAACTACTAGCACAGTGGTCACCTGCCCCAATACAACTGTAAGTGAACTCACAAATAAAGTTTACTCACCCTGGGGGAGAACATTTGTCAAGGATGTGAAGTACAGAGAGTGACCTAACTGCAACTCCCAGTAGGTCCTGTTTCTTTAACTCTATCCATTAGCCCAGTGGTCACTTGCCCCAATACATTTGTAAGTGAACTCACAATGGAAGTTTACTCACACGTGGGAAGAACATTTTATCAAGTGTGTGCACTAGAGAGAGTGACCTGACTGTAACTCCCAGCAGGCCATGTTTATGTAACTCAAACCATCAGCCCTGTGGTCACTTGCCCCAATACCCCTGTTTGTCAATTCACAAATTAAGTGTACTCACCTGGGAGTGATCAAGCACTGATCGTGCTCAAATCAGAGATGTGTCTGCTTATCTAGTTCCATCTTGACTTGCTATTCAAAGATGAAACTATTGAGGACAGGAATTACACCTTACCCCGTGTGAACAACAAGTATTCATAAGGCTTCAAGGTGCATCACCAGATTGGCAGCAGCAGGCACATTGACACAGCACTGTGCACATTATCACTCCATTCACATCTACAACAAAGTCATGGGTCTGTCTGCATTCCACTCGATTATGCCTCAAAATGGTCTAAGCCATATCTTGACTTTCCACTGTGTTGGCTGCACTTATGGCAAGATGCCATTTTCAGCTCATCCTCCAAAGTGCAACTGATCTGCACATCTCAGCAGCTGCTTGAGTCAAATTGGGTTGGCATGCTTCACACATATCATGTCAAATCACCCAATATCATGGTTACTTGTCACATTTGAAATAACTACAACTTAACTTTGAACAAGGTCTCTGCTTTCTGTAACACTAAACAGTTGGAGGTAGATGTCACAATGCAACCAGTAACAATGTATGTTTTACAACAACAGGCTGATCTGCCACTGGGCAACAGGTGCCACGGAACAGACTGCCCCTACCCCCTTGGATGAAGACCTCAGTGAAGACGACACTCCTGAACGTCTGGACATCGAGAACGGTTCTGGCCCATCTGGGCAACATGGTCAGATGGCAACAGTGAATCTCACTGTGCCCACAACGTAACCTCCCAGCCCTGTTGTTTCAACATCCCAGGCAACCATTCCGTCCCTAGCTAAGTGTCCACCATCTTGTGCCCCCCAGTCTGTTTGGACAATGAGGGTCCTGGACCGAATTGGAGAGGGCACCCTGTGTCAAGGGCACAGGCCAGTGGGGGAGGGTACATGAGAGGGATGCTGTGGACCAGTAGGGGGGAGACCACTGGGGCTGCCCTTGGCCAGGACACCATCAGCCACATCTTGGGGGTCTATCAGGAGTCCCAAGGTGTGATGAGCCAGGTGTTGACCGAACTCTGGGAAATCAAGCAGCTACAGAGGGACATCCATAGTGGCATGCGGGTATAGATGGATGCACAGAATACCAAGATGGCCTCCATAACAGGGGTGTTGAGGGACTTACACATCACTCTGAGCAGGGCTTTTCAAACCCAGTCTACCCCTTCCATTGGCTCATCAACAGCAGGCCCATTAACATTGGTCCCAGCCACTGGAAGGAATACCCTACTAGTGGAACAACAAGCAACAAGCACCCCTGCTTTTGTAGCAGCAGATGCTCCACACCACTCCAATAGGGACATCCAGGAAAGAATCCAGGAAGTGCTGATAGCAAGGAACACACCACTGCTAGCAATAGCCCTCTTCCTTAATGACCTCCTTTTTGTGTGATACACTCACTCTGGACTGATCCTGAACCACCCATCATTTCCAATGTGGTCTTTGGACGCCCTATGTTGTGGCATCTACTCCAATGATTTCATTCACTATGACTGACCCCTTCACATTTGAATTTTTGTTGAGTCATGTCACATATATTGTCTGTTAGTCATAGCTGCACAATAAAATCACTCTTCACTGACTCATTGTCTGCTGATTTTGATTTTAATTTATCCATGTAGAAATGTCAGACCATGTAAACCATACAATGATAATCTGAGGTACTTGTTCCAGATGGGATATGTTGTGTGTGCATAGCGTCCAACTCAGGATTGCAACCCTTCCACACAAACACATACATACAAGTGCCTGCTCAAACTAAAAATTTTATTACAGTGTTCAGCACATAGGCTGTCAATATGTCCAAACTATTGGAAATCATGAATGATTGACTCATAATGAGAAAATGAATATATTGACAGGTACAGACCCCCAGACCACAGAAGGAAGGGATTTGCCAGACTTTGTCCTGTAGAATATGTAAACATTGATGTGGTTGATGTCATCAGCTTGAGCTTTATCACATACCACAACAAAGTAATTCACCATCACATAATCCATGATACAGACAGATGACAGTGCAACAGTGCCTGATCACAGGGCCATCATAATCCAATGCCCACGCATCTGGTGGTTGACACAAACATATGCTGGTGTTGTGGTACATGCACTGTGGCTCACAATGATGAAACACATTCCCAGCTACATGCAGGTCATATAAAAAGAGTGTTTCGCTAATGTGAAGGAAAAATTATTTGGTCACATGTTAGGACTATGGCCCTCATTACAACATTGGCGTTAAAAGCTGCTTAACGCTGTGCAGAAGACCGCCAACACACCGCCGCGGCCGCGGAAATCCGCCACAGCTATTATGACCCACAGCACGGAATCCGCCAAAATTCAGACACCCACATAAGTCCGCCACACCAAAGGTCAGTGATAAACTGGCGAAAACAAAACCTCCACCGTCACGCCAACAGAAATACGCCCACACTATCACGACACACAAATCCACGCGGCGGTCTTTCAACCGCGGTATTCCATTGGCGGTACACACCGCTGCGCTCAAATTACACACACACATCCAAAACACAGCCACATTGGACAATTCAAAATACACACACCTGATACACATGCACACACCACTCCCACACACCCAATACAATATAAAACACACACCCACAAACCCCTACGACAACAAATGAGAAAGAAGCACAGAGAGAGACACCACCATCAACAATACTAGCATCCACAGGCACACCAGACCATCACTCACATAACTTCCACGCACCTCACAACACCCCACTACATATCAGCACACTTATCACCACACACACCACCCCACACATCACCCACACCACCCCATGGCACGGCAAAGACACCGCAGGTTCTCGAAGGAGGAGCTCAGGGTCATGGTGGAGGAAATCGTCCGGGTAGAGCCACAGCTATTCGGATCACAGGTGCAGCACACCTCCATTGCAAGGAAGATGGAGCTATGGCGAAGAAAAGTGGACAGGGTCAACGCAGTGGGACAGCACCCAAGAAATCGGGATGACATCAGGAAGAGGTGGAAAGACCTACGGGGGAAGGTGCGTTCCGTGGTCTCAAGACACCACCTTGCGGTTCAGCGGGCTGGCAGCGGACCCCCACATCCTCCCCCACAACTAACAACATGGGAGGAGCAGGTCTTGGCGATTCTGCATCCTGAGGGCTTTGCAGGAGTAGATGGCGGAATGGACTCTGGTAACTCAAATCTTAACTATTACATCCCCCCACCCTACCTGCATGCCATCACATACCCCCACCCTCACCCCCATCACTCCAACGCCTCACAAATGTCCCAACATCACAAACCACACATCCCAACCCCAAGCCCTGCATGCAACACCAAAGCATGGACACCCATCACCAAAGCATGCCCACTGCACAAACCCATACACCCCCCTAAACCATCATCACAAAAGGTCACACACAGGAATGCAAGCACTGGGGTACACTGTCACCCACTCAATGCACACCATAGCACACACAGATGTAATAAGCATCCTATTATACCAATGCAGGACCCCTACCCAACGTCACCAGACAGGAGGGTCCACACATGTCCACACCACCAACAGAAGAGGCCCACAGTGATGACAGCAGCTCTGTCCAGCTGGATCTAGATGACCAGCCGGCCCATCGGGGACCTCGGGACAGTCGGTTCCCATCACACAGTTGCAGGCCACTAAAGAGCTTCCCCCCTCTGGAAACACCAGCACAGCACCCACCCAGCGGGCCCATACCTCTGTCCCCAGGACGCGTCAATCAGCAGTGTGTTCACCACTACAGGGAACCCAGGCTAACCCACCACCCCAACAACAACAGGGACCTGTAGGCAGTGGCAGTGGGCACACGGCCCAGGGGACGGAGGCCCAGGAACACAGGGGAACTGGGAGGGCTGCTGTGCGACAGGGGGAGGACAGGCCAAGGGAACCCACTCTCCACAAGGCCCTTTCCTCCATCATGGGAGCCTACCACCACTCCCAGGAGACTATGGCAACGGTACTGGCCAAGTTTCAGGAGACCCAGCGCCTGCAGGAGGAACAGTATTTGGGCTTCAGGGAGGAACTCAGATCCACCAATTCCACCCTGGGCACCATCGTAGGGGTGCTGAAGGAAGTACTCAACACCAGGCGGGACACTGTGGCACAACAAGGGGCCCCTGACACTAGCCTGGATGATGAACTGCCCACCACCCCCGCCGGCGCTAGTGGACAGGAGGCACCGCCACAGGACCACCACACCAGCACCCCACCCCCTGCAGAGGGAGAACCACCCCGCAAACAGTCCCTGAGATCCAGGACAAAGATAGAGAATGATGCAAAGACCTCCGCCAAGAAATGAGACCACCCTGAATGTCATCCTTCTGTCCCACTTTGTCACCCTGTCCATCCTTAAACTGCCCCAGCTCCACTTCCTATGCCCATTTTGTCAATGCACCTGTGAGACTAATAGACTGGACTCTACCATGGACATTCCTCCACCATCACCCCTCACCATTTTGCAACCCCCTCCAATAACTTAAATAAACACCCTTGAAGCAAAAAACAATCTGGAGTCAGTCTGTGATTTCGGAATAGTGTATTAGCAATTACTGTGGCAAAAAGCTCTTTCAATTGTAATGTCAACATACCTATGTCACACAGCTCTAGTCCATGAGGAATCAAAGCATATGTCACACAGTGGGACCCACATCTGTGAAATCGTAAGGGAAAGTGACAACTCAGTGACAATAAACTGGGTGAAAACGACAGACAGTAGAGAGGTAGTAGTGTTAAAGTACATGTAGTAGGCAGGTTTGTATTCTTACCTGTGTCTCACTGGAAATATTGCAGGATCACCGAGTCCCTATTGTCCATGTCCTCTTCTTCTGCTTCCTCGTCTTCACTGTCCACAGGCTCCACAGCTGCAACAACACCGCCATCTGGACTATCCTCCTGCAGAAAAGGCACCTGTCGTCGCAAAGCTAAGTTGTGAAGCATACAGCAGGCCACAATGATCTGGCACACCTTCTTTGGTGAGTAGAATAGGGTTCTACCTATCATATGGAGGCACCTGAACCTGGCCTTCAGGAGGCCGAAGGTCCGCTCGATTATCCACCGTGTTCGCCCATGGGCCTCATTGTAGCGTTCCTTTGCCCTTGTCCTGGGATTCCTCACTGGGGTCAGTAGCTATGACAGGTTGGGGTAACCAGAGTCACCTGCAAATGGTGAAGGACAACTGTTAGACACACACTAACCTGTAGGGATAACCCCAGACCCAGACAACCATTCCCACTGTCTTGCTTCCAGGTGCTCACCTAATAGCCACACACGGTGCCTCTGGAGTTGACCCATCACATAAGGGATGCTGCTATTCCGCAGGATGTAGGCGTCGTGCACTGAGCCAGGAAACTTGGCATTCACATGGGAGATGTACTGGTCTGCCAAACATACCATCTGTACATTCATCGAATGATAACTCTTCCGGTTTCTGTACACCTGTTCACTCCTGC
This sequence comes from Pleurodeles waltl, assembly GCF_031143425.1. NCBI lineage: Eukaryota > Metazoa > Chordata > Amphibia > Caudata > Salamandridae > Pleurodeles > Pleurodeles waltl. The sequence goes on along the minus strand of NC_090436.1, from coordinate 270,912,802 downwards.
GGGGGGGACCAAAGCCACATGGGTCCCATCAATGGCACCTATGATGTTGGGGATATGTCCCAGGGCAAAGAAATCACCTTTCACTGTAGGCAAATCCTCCACCTGAGGGAAAACGATGTAGCTCCGCATGTGTTTCAGCAGGGCAGACAACACTCTGGACAACACGTTGGAAAACATAGGCTGGGACATCCCTGATGCTATGGCCTCTGTTGTTTGAAATGGACCACTTGCAAGGAAATGGAGCACTGACAGCACCTGCACTTGAGGGGGGATTCCTCTGGGATGGCAGATAGCTGACATCAGGTCTGGCTCCAGCTGGGTACACAGTTCCTGGATTGTGGCACGGTCAAGCCTGTATGTGATGATCACATGTCTTTCCTCCATTGTCGACAGGTCCACCTGCGGTCTGTACACCGGAGGATGCCGCCATCTGCTCACATGTCCCAGCGGACGGTGCCTATGAAGGACAACAGCGAGCACCGAGTCAAACAACTCAGAGGTACGTACCCACAGCTTACACAGAACACAAATCCTAATCCGAAAAGTGGCCTGTATGTGTATTGAGTCTAGGCTTAGGTATGTGTGACGCAGTTAAAAATAAAGCCATGTGGGCCCCTGAAATGGCGGCTGCCTGATCTCTATAGTGGGACAATGGGATATGAGGTAACTGCACTGGCGTTGTACACCGTTGCGGTAGGCGGTCGAAGACCACAGCGCAATGCTGCATTGGTTAACATTGGACCCTATGGGTCCCAGGAGCCAATGACGATGTACACCGGCGGTGACGGTACGCACTGCCGCGGACGTGACCGCCATTTTCTATCTGTTCAATTACTCAATACCTGATCTTCGACAGGAGAGGACCTACACTGCAAGTGCTGCTGTGACCTCGGTCTGGAAGAGACAATGGCTCGAGTGTCTGGGGAAAGGGCCCCTGCCTTCACATCGGAGGAGTTGGAGAAACTCGTGGACGGGGTCCTCCCCAGTACACGCTACTCTAGGGTCCTCCAGACAAACAGGTAAGTACACTTGGAGCATGCTGTAAGGGCTATGCCTGTGTGGATTGGGGTGGATGTTAGAAGGGTGGGGACGAGATTGCAGCGTGCATGAAACGAAGGTGAGTGCATGTGCCACATGGCAAGGGTAGGGATGGAGGCCAATGACTGTGACGGTGCAGTTGGTAATAAGTTTGTCTTCCCCCTGTACAATTCATGTAGGTCAGCGCCCACCAGTAAAAATATATTTGGCGTGTCATCGCCAAGGAGGTCCGGACCTGGGGGTCCACCACAGACGGAGCACCCACTGCCGGAAAAGATGGGAGGACATTCGCCGCTGGAGCAAGAAGACGACGGAGGCTCAGCTGGGGATGGCCTCCCAACGTGGGAGGGGTGCCCGTCGCACCATGACCCCCCTGATGTTCAGGATCCTGGCGGTGGCGTACCCGGAGTTGGATGGGCGCTTGAGGGCATTACAGCAGCCACAAGGGGGTGAGTACATTCTCATCCTGCTGATTTTGCGCGCAGTGGAGGTGTCTGGGTTGGGGAGGTGGGCTATGGGTTTCCCTAGGCCAGGGCGAGTTTAGTAGGCAAGGTCCCTCCATAAGGCAGGCCATGTGGCACCCCATCCCACCTCTGTAGAGTGCCAAGTACACCTAGTCATGCCCCTGTGTCTTCCATGTGTGCAGATGTCGTCCATAGCCTAGTAGGCCATTTCCCAGGGATTGAACAGTGAAGCCCAAGAGCGCGGCGTGGTGCAGGGGGCTTCTGTGTCTGTCGTGTCCGCCAACGGTAGCGGTAATGCATGCACTGAACATGTCTTTCTTTTGTCGTCCCCCCCTTTTTGTGGTCTCCCTGTTCTTGTGTGCATTAGCATCATCAGGCGGAGGAGCAGTGGCACCGGAGCACGAGGGAACTGCATCCCACATGGCCCTGGAGGGCGACACTACGGACTCGGAGTTCACCAGTGGGAGGGAGGGCGAGGGGAGCTCCACGGCGGGGGCAGGAGCTGACACCAGTGACACAGACTCGTCCTCTGATGGGAGCTCCCTTGTGGTGGCGGCAACATCTGTGCCCCCCGCATCTACAGGTACAGCCGCCACCCCCCTACCAGCACCGCCCTCCCAGCAGCCCCTCAGCCTTTGCCCCGTGCCCGCTCACCCAGGACGGTGGGCATCACCTTCGCCCCAGGCCCTCAGCCCCTGCCCCAGTCACCCCTGCTGCCCTCAGTGAGGAGGCCATTGACCTCCTCAGGTCCCTCACTGTTGGGCAGTCTACCATTTTGAATGTCATCCAGGGTGTCGAAAGGCAGTTGCAACAAACCAATGCATTTCTGGAGGGCATTCATTCTGGTCAGGCGGCCCTTCAGCGAGCTTTTCAGACTCTGGCCTCAGCACTGATGGCAGCCATTGTCCCTGTCTCTAGCCTCCCCCCTCCAACTTCCTCTACCCAGACCCAATCCCCTGTACCCAGCCTATCCCAAGCACACCTTCAGACCAGCATGCACACATGTCAACACACAAGGGAAGCTCAGGCAAACATAAGCACCACACATCCCACAGGCACTTCCGCAAGCATCACACACATGCAGACACACCAACATCCACTGCCTCCACTGTGTCCCCTTCCTCCTCGTCTCCCTCCTCCCTCCCAGTCTCGTCTACACTCACACCTGCATGCACTACATCTACAACCACTACTGCCATCACTAGCACACCCACCGCCACACCCCGCACACGTGCAGTCACCACCCCCACTACCATTCACACGTCCCCTGTGTCCTTTCCCAGTGTGTCTGTGACGCCACCTCCCAAGATACACAAATGCAGGCACACACCCACCCAACAGCCATCCACCTCACGACAGCCTCCAGCGCATGCACCTTCACCCAAAGTCACCAAACAAACACCTCCTACAACCACAACCTCTTCTTCCACTCCCAGACCCCCTCCAGCTACCCGTCCCAGTGTCTCCCAAAAACTTTTCCTGTCCAACCTTGACCTCTTTCCCACACCTCCCCCACCCCGTCCGTCTCCTAGGGCCCGACTCTCCAGATCCCAACCTAGCACCTCAGCCACAACATCTCCGGGACCAGTGGTGCCTGTAGTCACCGGAATCTGGAGTGCACTGGCCACCAGGGCAGCCAGTGTGGCACGGAGCCACAGCACAGACAGCTGTCACCTGTCAAGCATCAAAAGTTAGCCAGTGCCCGGCGGGAGAGGGGGAAGACTCCAGCCACCAAAGCCGATCCCAGGGGTCCCGGTGGGAGTGTGGAGTCACCTGAGACACCTTCCAAGGTGGGGAAGGGCTACAAGAAACCCGGAAAGTCTGGGAAGAGCAGCATGGCGGAGGAGACCGCCATCATCCCCATTGCCCAGGAGGCCACCGCCACCATCCCCGCTGCCCAGGAGGCCACCGCCATCATCCCCGCTGCCCAGGAGGCCAGCACCAGCCCTGCTGCCCAGGAGGCCACCGCCAGCACAAGCCCCGCTGGGCTAGAGAGGACCACCGCACAAGCCCTGCTGGGCTAGAGAGTACCGCCAGCACAAGCCCCGCTGGGCTAGAGAGGACCGCCAGCACAAGCCCCGCTGGTCTAGAGAGGACCGCCAGCACAAGCCCCGCTGGGACAGAGAGGACCGCCAGCAGCTGAGTCACTGCAAAGGAGCCCGCTGCCTCAAGCACCGCTGAACAGGGCATCGCCGCTACAAGCACCGCTGAACAGGGTACAGCCGCTACAAGCACCGCTGAACAGGGCACCGCCGCCTCATGCACCGCTGAACAGGGCACCACCGCCTCAAGCACCGCTGAACAGGGCACCACCGCCTTAAGCACCACTGAACAGGGCACCGCCGCCTCAAGCACCGCTGAACAGGGTACCATCAAACTCAAGCACCGCTGAACAGGGCACCGCCGCCTCAAGCACCGCTGAACAGGGCTCCGCCGCCACAAGCACCACTAAACAGGGCACCGCCGCCTCAAGCACCGCTGAACAGGGCACCGCCAAATCAAGCACCGCAGAACAGGGCACCGCCGCCTCAAGCACCGCTGAACAGGGCACCACCGCCACGAGCACTGCTGAACAGGGCACTGCCGCCTCAAGCACCGCTGAACAGGGCACCGCCACCTCAAGCACCGCTGAACAGGGCACCGCCGCCACAAGCACCGCTGGCCCATGAGCGCCAAGGGCACTGACGCTACTGAGTCCGTCACGAGCAGGATGAAGCACTCTGGGCACAGAGCCCCCTCCAGAACCAGTGGATATTCCCATCCACTACCTCTGTACTTAGCAGGATGAAGCACTCTAGACACCATGCCCCCTCCAGAACCAGAGGAGGGATTCATCCACTACCTCTGTCCTTAGCAGGATGAAGCACTCTGGGCACCATGCCCTCTCCAGAACCAGTGGAGAGATACATCCACTACTTCTGTCCTTAGCAAGATGAAGCACTCTGGGCACCATGCCCCCTCCAGAACCAGTGGAGAGATACATCCACTACCTCTGTCCTTAGCAGGATGAAGCACTCTAGGCACCATGCCCCCCCCGGAACCAGTGGAGACTGTCATCCACTTGAGAGACTGTGGCTTTGCACTCCCCAGCATTCAACAGTGGGCAAACCACCTACTGTAGAGACTTGAGAGACTGTGGCTTTGCACTCCCCAGGATTGAACAGTGGGCAAACCACCCACTGTATAGACTTGAGAGACTGTGGCTTTGCACTCCCCAGGATGGAACAGTGGGCAACCCAACCACTGTATAGACTTGAGAGACTGTGGCTTTGCACTCCCCAGGATTGCACAGTGGGCATACCACCCACTGTAGAGACTTGAGAGACTGTGGCTTTGCACTCCCCAGGATGGAACAGTGGGCAAACCACCCACTGTAGAGACTTGAGAGACTGTGGCTTTGCACTCCCCAGGATTGCACAGTGGCCAAACCACCCACTGTAGAGACTTGAGAGACTGTGGCTTTGCACTCCCCAGGATTGAACAGTGGGCAACCCACCCACTGTATAGACTTGAGAGACTGTGGCTTTGCACTCCCCAGGAGTGAACAGTGGGCATGTGGCCCCCTCATGGATTTGGCATTGTGCACTCAACCGGCTGAGGTGCCTCCCCCTTTCCCTCCCCCTGAGGTGCCTGTTTTCTTGCTCTCTGATGCCCCTGCAGTGTTCTCGCCATCATGGTCGGGAATCTTGTGTGGACCTCACCCATACCGTGTGGGCCCAGTGTTCCACGGACTTCATTGGAGCACTACCTGGACTACTAAGTGTAGGAGGCTGGACTGGCTTGTAGTGAGTACCAAGGGGTACTTACACCTTGCACCAGGCCCAGGTATCCCTTATTAGTGTATAGGGTGTCTAGCAGCTTAGGCTGATAGATAATGGTAGCTTAGCAGAGCAGCTTAGGCTGAACTAGGAGGCGACTGAAGCTCCTACAGTACCACTAGTGTCATATGCACAATATCATAAGAAAACACAATACACAGATATACTAAAAATGAAGGTACTTTATTTTTTATGATAATGTGCCAAAAGTATCTCAGTGAGTACCCTCAGTAAGAGGATAGCAAATATACACAAGATATATGTACACAATACCAAAAATATGCAGTATAGTATTAGAAAACAGTGCAAACAATGTATAGTTACAATAGGATGCAATGGGGACACATAGGGATAGGGGCAACACAAACCATATACTCCAAAAGTGGAATGCGAACCACGAATGGACCCCAAACCTATGTGACCTTGTAGAGGGTCGCTGGGACTGTAAGAAAACAGTGAGGGTTAGAAAAATAGCCCACCCCAAGACCCTGAAAAGTGAGTGCAAAGTGCACTAAAGTTCCCCAAAGAGCACAGAAGTCGTGATAGGGGAATTCTGCAGGAAAGACCAAAACCAGCAATGCAACAACGATGGATTTCCAGATGAGGGTACCTGTGGAACAAGGGGACCAAGTCCAAAAGTCACGACCAAGTCGAGAGTGGGCAGATGCCCAGGAAATGCCAGCTGTAGGTGCAAAGAAGCTGCTACTAGGCAGTAGAAGCTGAGGATTCTGCAGGAACGACAAGGGCTAGAAACTTCCCCTTTGGAGGATGGATGTCCCACGCCGTGAAGAGTCAAGCAGAAGTGTTTTCCTGAAGAAGACCGCAAACAAGCCTTGCTAGCTGCAAGTCGTGCCTTTAAAGTTTTTGGATGCTGCTGTGGCCCAGGAAGAACCAGGATGTTGCCAAGTGCGTCAGGGGACAGAGGGGGTGGCCAGCAAGACAAGGAGCCCTCTCAGAAGCAGGCAGCACCCGCAGAAGTGCTGGAACAGGCACTACGAAGAGGAGTGAAACGGTGCTCACCCGAAGTTGCACAAAGAAGTCCCACGCCGCCGGAGGACAACTCAGGAGGTCATGCAATGCAGGTTAGAGTGCCGTGGACCGAGGCTTGGCTGTGCACAAAGGATTTCTGCCGGAAGTGCACAGAGGCCAGAGTAGCTGCAAAAGACGCGGTTCCCAGCAATGCAGTCTGGCGTGGGGAGGCAAGGACTTACCTCCACCAAACTTGGACTGAAGAGTCACTGGACTGTGGGAGTCACTTGGACAGAGTTGCTGGATTCAAGGGACCTCGCTCGTCGTGCTGAGATGAGACCCAGGGGACCGGTGATGCAGTTCTTTGGTGCCTGCGGTTGCAGGGGGACGATTCCATCGACCCAAGGGAGATTGCTTCAGAGCTTCTAGTGCAGAGAGGAGGCAGACTACCCCCACAGCATGCACCACCAGGAAAGCAGTCGAGAAGGCGGCAGGATCAGCGTTACAGAGTTGCAGTAGTCGTCTTCGCTACTTTGTTGCAGTTTTGCAGGCTTCCAGCGCGGTCAGCAGTCGATTCCTTGGCAGAAGGTGAAGAGAGGGATGCAGAGGAACTCTGATGAGCTCTTGCATTCGTTATCTAAGGAAATCCCCAAAGCAGAGAAATCCCCTAAATAGCCAGAAAAGAGGGTTTGGCTACTTAGGAGAGAAGATAGGCTAGCAACACCTGAAGGAGCCTATCAGAAGGAGTCTCTGACGTCACCTGCTGGCCCTGGCCACTCAGAGCAGTCCAGTGTGCCAGCAGCACCTCTGTTTCCAAGATGGCAGAGGTCTGGAGCACACTGGAGGAGCTCTGGGCACCTCCCAGGGGAGGTGCAGGTCAGGGGAGTGGTCATTCCCCTTTCCTTTGTCCAGTTTCGCGCCAGAGCAGGGATGAGGGGTCCCTGAACCGGTGTAGACTGGCTTATGCAGAAATGGGCACCATGTGTGCCCAGGAAAGCATTTCCAGAGGCTGGGGGAGGCTACTCCTCCCCTGCCTTAACACCATTTTCCAAAGGGAGAGGGTGTAACACCCTCTCTCTGAGGAAGTCCTTTGTTCTGCCTTCCTGGGCCAAGCCTGGCTGGATCCCAGGAGGGCAGAAACCTGTCTGAGGGGTTGGCAGCAGCAGCAGCTGCAGTGAAACCCCTGAAAAGGCAGTTTGGCAGTACCCAGGTCTGTGCTAGAGACCTATGGGATCATGGGATTGTGCCAACAATGCCAGGATGGCATAGAGGGGGCAATTCCATGATCTTAGACATGTTACATGGCCATATTCGGCGTTACCATTGTGAAGCTACACATAGGTAGTGACCTATATGTAGTGCACGCGTGTAATGTTGTCCCCGCACTCACAAAGTCCGGGGAATTGGCCCTGAACAATGTGGGGGTACCTTGGCTAGTGCCAGGGTGCCCACACACTAAGTAACTTAGCACCCAACCTTTACCAGGTAAAGGTTAGACATATAGGTGACTTATAAGTTACTTAAGTGCAGTGTAAAATGGCTGTGAAATAACGTGGACGTTATTTCACTCAGGCTGCAGTGGCAGGCCTGTGTAAGAATTGTCAGAGCTCCCTATGGGTGGCAAAAGAAATGCTGCAGCCCATAGGGATCTCCTGGAACCCCAATACCCTGGGTACCTCAGTACCATATACTAGGGAATTATAAGGGTGTTCCAGTATGCCAATGTAAATTGGTAAAATTAGTCACTAGCCTGTTAGTGACAATTTGAAAGAAATGAGAGAGCATAACCACTGAGGTTCTGATTAGCAGAGCCTCAGTGAGACAGTTAGTCATAACACAGGTAACACATACATATAGGCCACAACCTTATGAGCACTGGGGTCCTGGCTAGCAGGGTCCCAGTGACACATAACAAACATACTGAAAACATAGGGTTTTCACTATGAGCACTGGGCCCTGACTAGCAGGATCCCAGTGAGACAGTGAAAACACCCTGAAATACACTCATAAACAGGCCAAAAGTGGGGGTAACAAGGCTAGAAAGAGGCTACTTTCTCACACAACCCCCCCCCCCAAACGAAGGACAATAAGGCTAACCTTGGCCAGTTGAGACTTTATTGTCTAAGTGGTGATAAGTAGAGAGTAGCTCTGCAATAGACTGGTTACTCCCTTTATCATCCACTATATGGTTACTTCCCTGTGGGGATGTAAACCACCCTGTTTGAAGTTTTTTAGCTAAGCAACAATGTGAAGATGTATTTTCAGAGTTTCTATCAGTAAGTTTTAGTTTGGAGCAGTGGGAATTGTCCACTGAACCTATTTGTAGTGATGGAAATGCCAGACAGGGATGCTGTCTCAGAAAAGCCATAGTTGGGCAAAAACATTGTCCATATGGCTGGAAGAGAGAACAGGGATGTTGTTTCTCTTGAGTTGGAGCAGGGCAGGGATGCTGTCCTATGAGTTCCACACTAGAGCAGGGGTGCTGTCCTAAGTGTTGTGAGGTAGTGCAGGGTTTCTGCACTAAAGTTTCTCTGGGAGGGTCGGAGGGGTGCTCCATGTTAACCAAAATGGTGCTCTTTTTGTCACCAATGTTAGTTATCCCACAGAGAGGTACTTCTACCTCAGGGAGTACAGCTTTGCCAGCTGATGATTCCCTTGGTACAGGTGCCACCCCAGGAGAGGTTTCTCCTACCACAGGAATTATATCCTGATTGGCAGGGTGGTTAGGGGATACTGTGATACCCTTTTTACCTGTTGTTGGAGAGGGATCCTGAGTTTTCAGGCCTTCTCTCCTTTGCTTTTTCATTTCAGTAGAAATGAGAGGGAACAATTCCTCTGGGATGCCCAGCTTGGCTGCATGGGCATAAAACTCTACATCAGCCCAACCTGAGGCCTCTAGGTCATTACCTAAGAGACAGTCTACAGGTAAGCTAGGTGATACCACCACCTGCTTAGGGCCAGTAACTCCACCCCAACTAAACTGAATTATAGCTAAGGGAAGAAACTTAGTGGAGTTATGGACATCAATAATTTTATACCGTTGTCCAATGATGTGTTGTTCAGGAGCCACTAGGTTTTCAGTCACCAAAGTGATACTGGCACCTGTGTCCCTGTAGGCCAAGGCCTCAACACCATTTATTGAAACTGTCTGCCTGTACTTATCCATTGTAAGGGGACAAGCAGCCAGTGTGGCAAGGCCAATGCCACTAGGTGTGACAGAAGCTGTCTTGGGACTGACTACCCCAGTTTCTATTATGGACCCATAAGTGAACCCAACTACACCCTTAACTTGACTGTTGCCAGCAGTCCCACCCCTAGTACCACTACTGCTAGGGGCACTAGAGCTTGATGTATTAGTGGTGGTAGGCTCAGGGGGTTTACCTGGACAGGACGTATCCCCTGGCCTATGGCCTCTGTTTTTACACACAAAGCACCAAGGCTTTTTAATGTGTGCAGGTTGAGAAGAAGAGGAAGAATTTGTTTTATTCCCACCCTCTGAAGAGAGTTTAAGAGTTAAAGTGGGATCTTTGGTTTTACCCTTATCCCCATGCTTATCTTGAGATTTTTCACCATCTTTCTTCTTGCCATCCTTGTCACCACCTGTATGAACTTTTCTGTTCACTCTTGTTCTGACCCATTTGTCTGCCTTCTTTCCCAATTCTTGGGGAGAGGTTAGATCTGAGTCCACTAGATACTGGTGCAACAAATCAGACACACAATTATTAAGTATATGCTCTCTCAGGATTATGTTATATAGGCTTTCATAGTCAGTCACTTTACTGCCATGTAACCACCCCTCCATGGCCTTCACTGAATGGTCAACAAAGTCTACCCAGTCTTGTGAAGACTCCTTTTTGGTTTCTCTGAACTTCATCCTGTACTGTTCAGTGGTTAAGCCATAACCATCTAGGAGTGTATTCTTAAGAACTGCAAACTTATTGGCATCACTTTCTTTCACAGTAAGGAGCCTATCCCTACCCTTTCCACTAAATGATAGCCATAGGATAGCAGCCCACTGCCTTTGAGGGACATCCTGTACAACACAGGCCCTCTCAAGTGCAGCAAACCACTTGTTAATGTCATCCCCCTCCTTATAAGGGGGAACTATCTTGTGCAGATTCCTAGAATCATGCTCTTTTGCAGGATGACTATGGGGAATACTGCAGTGAAAACACCCTGACATACACTCACAAACAGGCCAAAAGTGGGGGTAACAAGGCTAGAAAGAGGCTACTTTCTCACACTAAGCTTGGTGTATATTTTGTTTATGGTGTATATATATATTTTTGCATACTTGATTTTAATATATTACAATGGTTACACTCATTTCCTTTTGTCCTTGCATTCTTCCGGGGGGCTTGGGGGGTGTAACTATAATGTATAAATATGTATTAGTGTGTGTGTTGTAGTGGGTGAGGGTGGGGGTGTTGCGTGTGTGTGTCCCTGTTTTTCCCTCCCCTGTGTCGTAGGTGCAGTACTCACCGTTGTCTTCCCTGCCAGCGTTCGTGCTCCTCGTGGAGGAGCAAGAAGATGAGGGCTGGCAGGATCTGTAGCTCTGGTTCCATGGCGTCCGGATTCCTCGTGGGGTGTGTAGAGGTGAGCTTTTTCCCTTTGAAGTCCTGTTTCCGCTGTGTTTTTGTCCGTGGTGAATCCACCCCGGAAAAGGTGGCGGATTGGTAGGTTGTGATACTGTGGGCGGTACTTTGTCTTCCGCCTGCCTGTTGGCGGTGACCGCCAAGCTCTTTGTCTGTACCGCCGTGGCGATCGGAGTGTTAAAGTGGCTGTCTTTGTTGGCGGTTTCCGCCACGGTCGTAATTCCAATTTTTTTACCGCCGGCCTGTTTGCGGTCTTACCGCCGCTTTAACACTGTCCGTCAGGGTTGTAATGACCACCTATATATTTTGTGATCACATGATGACGCATATGATGCATCAGGCTTACTACAGCACACAAAACAAGCCAAATGGACACTTCTGACCCTCTACGCAGACACTGTGCAAGCTGCCTTGGCACAGGTCTCATACACCCAAACTCTGTGACCTACATTACTTGGAACAATTCATGTCAACTTAGTATGTCAGAACAGTATCACATACTTGCCAATGCCACAATTCGGAAATGTCCACAAGAAGATGTCATGGTGAAAGTACCTGTACAACTAACAAAACAAGGAGTATAGGTTTGAAACCATAAATGAGACACAAGACACATAGCAAGCATCTGGAAAACAAAGTACATTGAAAGGAAAGTGACACTAAAAAAGCAACATCATCAAGGTGGGGATGTGTCAAAAGCTATCTTATTAAGCAGCCTTTGGCTGATAATTGCAGAGTATCAGCTCCCTAGCTATTTCCAAAACACTCAGCTCCACACATTCTGACAACTAAAAATAATTGTACAGTCACAGTCATGACATCACATGATATACTTACACTCATGAAAAGTAGCTGTGGATGAGATCTCCCCACAAGTCAGCTCCTCCCTTTTTAACACTGTCATCCTCCATTGGCATTTCAGTATTCTCACATGGTGGCACTGCAGGCTCGCCCTCCTCTGGGATGCATAGGATATTCCTCTGCAGGGCTGTTGTGGAGCATGCAGCATGCCGCAGTGATCTGACACACTTGCGCAGGTGAGTAGAGGAGGGCCCACCAGTCTTGTCCATACACTGAAATCTGGCCTTCAGGAGCCCAAAAGCCTGCTCCACGGCCTGCGTGTTCTTCCATAAGCCTCATTGAAGCAGACTTCCCCTGGCGTAGTTGAATGGCGTAGTTGAATTCCTCAGTGGCATCAACAACCCAATACGGTTTGTATATACTGAGTCTCCTGTTAAGAAATGGGAAAGAAGTGCAACAGTGAGTCTCTCACTTCATGATTGTAGCAACTGACATTGCTCACACACAATCAGGACAGATGTGACTTGCCAACTAGCCAGGCCAGGTGCAGTTGTGACATCAGCTGGGGTATGGTGATGTTCTGCATAATGAAGAAATCATGTGCTGATCCAGGATAACGGGCACACACATTTACGATGTACAGATCTGCCAAACAGAGAACTTGCACATTGATGGAATGGAGGTTTTTTCTGTTGAAATAGACTTGTTCAGTGGCCTGCGGTGACACCAAGCCAACATGTGTGCCATCACTGGCCCTCAATACATTTGAGAGGATGGCAAAACCATAAAAGTCAGCCTTCACAGCGGGGAAACCTGATATACCTGTCAAAGTGTTTCAACATTGCTGAGAGGAAATCCTTCAACACCAGTAAGTCCACCACTGTTTGCCTATTCAGACGGTATAACTAGACGACATGGCGTTCTTCCATGGTTTGAAGGTCTGGCAGTGGATTGTAGAAAGGAGGTTGTTGCATACTTACACTCCCAGGGTACCTATGTGTGACAAAACATGATTTGTAACATTAGTCAGTGTGCCCAGCGCAACATACATGATGGCTGTCAACAATATCATGTGACAAAGCATTTGTGACTGGATAGACATGACACATGTACACAACCCAGCTGGCAAGTACACAGGAGTCACATGTGACCCCATGGTTGGCAGCACATGTGTCCACAACATGGATTTGGGTGAATGCCAACTATCTGCCACACAACTGCTCCTCTAATTGTGACTGTATTTGCTGACTGCCAGAAATATCACCAGTGGTGGTGGACTGTGCAATGCCATCATATGCCATCTTTGCCTTGCAATACTCTACACTGGTGGTTGTATAGTAGGACCTACATAACAAGACAGAATAAGGATGTTTGTGATGATCCAACACATATATTGTAGATGTGACACAGTTTACAAAGCCATATACAGTATTTCAAACCCCCAAAATAAAGGATGCCTGACCTACTCCACTGGACACTAGGAACTTCCTGCAATTGGAAGTCATCTGCCCCGTAGGTGTTTCCAACTGCAGCAGACACAGTCATGGGCTAACGTTGTTTCCTGTGTCGGTCGCGAGCCAACGGCTGTGTCCGTCATCTGTGATGACCGTGTACATTGCAAACGTGCAAAATCAGTCACTCGACTCCTGACACTGCTGCCAGCAACAACTCCAATACCTGAGCTTATGTGTGCCACCTCTGGGAGCAATCATGTCACATCTAGAGGGTGAGAGGGCCCCTGCCATCTCTCCAGAGGAGCTGGAGAGGCTTGTGAATGAGGTCCGTCCCCTCTATGGATACTTTTATGGCTCAACAGAGGAGCAGGTAAGTACCTCATGTGCACAATTGACTGTTAAACACCAACCTTTCCCTTCTCACAGGCTACAGTGTGCCTCTGTGTGCCAGTTAGACTTTTTGTGTGCCTGTTGTAGCAGTCTGTGTGGCATCAATGGGATGTACATGGTGCAGGTATTGGTGACCAGTACTATATTTTGTGTTCATTCACATTGTGTTGCGTGATGTTTTTCGGGGTCCTAGATCCTCCTTGTATTGGATGAACATAACTACACAAGGAGACTTTACTGCCATCCAATGGCATTTCTTTGCCTATGATGGTCATAAGTGTTAGACAACATGTATGTGCATGGCAGCATGAGCTGTGTATGCATCTTGCCTGAGTCATTTGAGGATCTTGTAAGCAATGTGTATAGTGCCACAGATCTTTCAACCCACATCTGGCCTTGCCAAACTGTTGTCTGGAAGGCATATCATGACTCACTCTGCCCTTAAGGGTGTCACACAATCGACAAGCCACAGTGATGTTGTTCAAATGATGTAAAGTAATGCATGGAAGTGATGGAAATGTGAGTGGCATTTAGGTTCTGTTTGCTCAACATGCAGAGACCAAGGCCTGTCAAATGTATCTCCCAGTATGGGACATAGTCCAGATTGTGGGGGAGTCACTGTGGTTATATATCTGTGGCATTAAGCCCACTCTCTGTACAACAGAAAATCCTGTCATGTGGGCAATAGGAGGATCTAGTTGCAACACTTGCCCTGAATGCCTTAGCCCTTTGATTAGGAATGGGTACAGAGGTAAATCCCAAAACGAGTCCACATGTGTATTTTGCATCATTGTCAATGTGTATCTTTGACTCATGACAGGTCTCTTACTCCCACAGCTATGTAGTCACCTTCACAGAAGTTATATTTGCCTTGTAAAGTCTTATTGCACAAATGACAGACTCACAGTGCAGACAGCATGAAGGTTCCTGGGAGGCCATGACATATGACTCTGTAGCTTTGTTACATAGCGGAAATTGGACAATGCATACCTTTGTATGTTGAATGCCATCTCTGTAGTTTAGACGCATATGTCTAAAGGAGTACTCTGGGGTACAGGTACATACCACAGCAGCTCCCCCGAAGTGGCACGAGTCTGCATTTGGTAGGCCACATGTCCACACATGCACAGGGATAACACTTTCTGTACCTACCATGCCAGCCCCTTCATTGTCATTCAAGTGTAAGGGTGAAGTCTGTACTATGGAAGTTGCCTGTAGGGACTGTATGCAGCGAGTCATTATTGTAGAGTGTAAACATGTTGGTCCAGTGAAGCCTAAGAAGTCTACCCTTCAGAAGCCACATAGGTGTGTAGTGTTTCATTGTGGCTCATGTCACAGTACATTTCGCTGGAGCATGGGCTACCTGATGTGAGTAGGCTGGCTTAGTTATTGTAGGACATGATCAGAGTAGTGGGTTAGTCTACAGATGGATACAAAAGTGTGCAGTCATTTCCATGTACTTATTGCCATGTGTGCTTTACACTTGTGGTGTATTGACAAATTGACCATTTTTTGCTTGGTGGTTCTGAGATGTGCGCCTCAACCATTTGGGCAAAAGCTTGCAATTATAATCACTTGATTTGTCTCTTGCATCCATACAGGTAAACTCACATTAGAAGAAGGAGATATGCAGAGCCATTGCCTGGAAGGTGCGTACTCTGGAGGTCTACAGCTGGCGGAGCACCCACTGCCACAAGAGGTTGGAGGACATGAGACACTGGGCCCAGAAGATCACTGAGGTCCAGCTGGGGATTTCCTACCAATGTGGGACGGCACACGATGGACCATGACCCCTCTAATGGCCCACATTCTGGCAGTGGCATACCCGGACCTTGGTTAACGTTTGATGGGAACATAGCAATCACAAGGGTGTGAGTATAGGGCATATTCCTTCCTATCACTTTGCAAAGTTAATGTGTTAGGTTCTGACATAACCCCCTTACGATTAGGGATGAGCCATGTGTGACACAATAGATGAGTAACTGTTTTTGTAGATATGTAATGTGGTGCATACTGATGTGCCTTGGCTATTGGCCCAGTGACCTAGAACATAACTGTGTACAATGCACAAACAATTTGCTTCCCAGGGACAACACATGGCTGTCTACATTGATCAATCAAGTAATGTTTGATGTTGTAGTGGGTATAAAACTACGCTACAGACCACTAGTCTTGAGAGTTACAAGCCAAAGAAAAAGAAGTGATGGATCACTGTACTCAGCCATGTGTCTGGTCAAATGAGTAACTTGGCATCTGCCCCCCCCCCCCAGAGGCCACTTGTCTTCAGTGTGAAGAGTGCTGGTGCCTCACTACTGTCTATAATGTGAAGATGGACATCATACATGACAGAGCATGCATTTTTCTTTTGGTCAGCTACAGATCAATACTTTCCCATGGTAAGTGGGGAATTTTCAATTGTGGTTGGGTACAACCATTCATCTACAGACATCTGGGTTTGCAGGACCAAAATGGAAACAGTGATGTAGTGTCCCATTAGACAACATGTTGAGGGCCTTCTAAAAGTACTTGCAAATCTCTGGGCCTCTCCAACATACCAAGATCTAATGCAATCAGAGTATGCAATCAGAATATGTCATTGTAAGGGGTGTCAAACATTAGTGGTGATTTCCCTGGGGCTTGCTATTCATTGTGTTGTGGATTTTAGGGACATATCTCCCTGACAATTAGCACATTTTGTCAACATTGTACATTTCCAAGCCAAATGTGTAGCATATTTGAGCAACATTAGTACTACCTCCATGACTCTATAAGGCCAAAATACACATGGTGAAATGGGCATTGTTGATATGTTTCCAGGGTGACAAGAGTATTTCTATGTCACCTTCTCCAGGCTACTGTGCTGCTGTCATCAACATGGCAGGTTTTAGCAGCATCATTTCTTATTGTTTTGTTTTTGTGTATGTTACAAATAGATGCCTGCATGACTTTGTGTGGGGTCTGTGAGAATGAACTTGGTATTGGCCTACTATTGTGTGACAACAGGTAATTGAGGTATGCTCCATAAGGCAAAGTAATGAAGGTGATGTGGTCTCCTGCTTGTTCAATGGTTACCATGATTATACAACTTCAGCCATGCAATTGTAGTTGTCTGAGATCCTGATTTTTCTGTAGGCAGCTGTTGACAGTTCAGATGGCATGCATGCATATGGAATGGTGCAAGTAGGAGGCACTTTGATGTAGTTTGTTGCTGGGGTCTACTTGACGTCATTGTAACGTTTGCTAACCACTGCTGTTGATCAAGTGTGATCAAGAAAATGCAGTGACCCTTTTTCTCTTTGTATTTGCAGCATCAGGCCAGGCAAGTGAGGGAGACAGGGCACAACCAAGCAGGGAAGCATCTGGCTATAGTACCTCCAGTCATGACACCACTGACAAGGAGGCCTGAAGGGCGAGGGGAGTGTCATGGAGGAGACAGGATCAATGTCGTCATCATCAATTGTTTCTGCATTGGCAACTCCCTAGGGTTGGTGGACCCAACAGGACCTGCTTCTGTACTATCTTTGTCTGCCACCTCCAGTTCTATCTTCACCCTCCCTGTTGCTCCCCATCCAGTTGGCTGTGCCTGCTCAAACAAGAGGGTGGGCATCTCCTTTCCGCAGGTACCTCAACCCCAGCTCCTGTGTCCCCTGGTGCCCTGAGTAAGTAGACTATTGACCTCCTGAGAAGTATCTCTGTGGGGAAGACTGCCATTGTGAATGCCATCCAGGGTTTGGCCAGCCAACTTCAACAGACCAATGCTTTCCTCAAAGGCATTCATAGTGCCATGTCTGGCCTACAGAGACCTTTTCAGGCTCTGGACATCTCACTGATAGCAGCCAATCACCCCTCCTCTTACATTCCTCGCCCCTCTACCTCCCTCTTTCCAATCCAAATACCCTATGCCCCTACCTGTCCCAAGCACACAGACACATCTGCACGCACCCACCTTAACTCACACAAGCAGCACACATCGACACAAACACCACAAAACACACTGGCATGCAGGCATTCAACATACACCCGTAAATACAACAACAGCCACCACTTCACCGGACACCCGCACCTTCCCCACCGACCCACACACCACATCCAGCATACCCACAAACACCACCACAACAGACACGGGCACATCCACCACGCCCACCATACACTGAGACACCAGCACAATACACACAGATACATCCACCATACCCGCAGATACCACCATAATACCCACAGATGCATCCTCCACATCCAGCATACCCACAGACACCACCCCAACAAACACACAAACATCCACCTCATCCGGCATACCTGCAGATACCACCCCAACAAACATAGACACAGCCACAATACCACAACATCCACCATACCCCCAGATTTCACATCAACAGACGCACACACATCTACCACTCCCACTTCACCTAGCACTACACCTCCCAGCCCCACGACAAGCACCCTACAAGCACCCATACCACCCCCCAAGAAAAAGACCCCCCTCCCAAAGCCAAATCCACTTGTCCTAAATCCAAATTAAACCCCACCCAAGGATGATCCCTGAGGTGCCTCCCTGCCCACTTGATGCCCCTTCCCCTGGAGGTTCCGTGGCAGTGACTGGAGTCAAGTGTGGGCACAGTGATGTGCATGGACATCAAATTGGGCTGGCCAATGGCCTTTGTTCCGAGTAATTTAGAGCTTAAAAATTCAAGCTGTTGTATTTTTTGGGTACACACTTGTCCTGCAATTTCTTTTCTACCGTCTGTTGTTCCTGCGTAATTTGTGTTGTATGCCTATGGTTGTGTGTGTTTCAGCCTGATTGCTTTTCCATTTGCTGTTGTTTGCAATATGTGACTTTGTGGACAGTGCTGGTGTCACCCAAGACAAAGGTAGATGTTGACTGTATGGCTACGTGGGTGTTAATCCGAATAGGGTGTCATTGCATTGTGTTATGTTTGATATGGTATTTCATTTTGTGTTGTCCAATGTCAGCATGTATAGTGTTAGACCTGTCCCTCTGAAATGGATTGTGCAATTGTCACCTGTGGAAGCTGGAGATTTTTTTGTCCACACATAGAAGGTATTCAGTTGTGCTTGCTTCCTTTCCATTTGACTGTGCAAGTTCCCATTTTGATGTGTGTACCTTGCACCTTCTTCTTCTAGATGTATCTAGATGTATGGCCCATGCTGGTGCTGTTGTATTTGCTTTCTTGACTTACACTTCCCATTATGCAGATAAGCATGCCACTTGGCTCTGGTATTGTTTGCCCCTGAGATACATGAAGGGCCAGTTCCTGTGCAAATGTTGTTTTAGGGACATGTGCAAAGTGTAATGTGCCCCAGGGCAGCATCGTTCAATAAGTGCTCTTGATGCCCCCATCTCCATTGTGCAGGTATTGTTTTCTTAGTGGGTTTTGGATATTTGTCTCTCAAACTATTGTGCATCCCATTGTCCTTCCATTGTGTTGCAATGTAGGTGATGTGTGGCTCCATTGCAGGGCTGTTTCATGGGACGGGTGTTTGTGTTCTATGGCACATCCACAGATATGTGTGTTGAATCTGATGACAGTCCATGGTATGTGTGCAATGTGAGGGTGTCAGTTGAATTGGTAGATGTGATGCTGATGTGTTGCTGCTGTTGTGTGACACAATGTTTTGTACACTTGGCTGTCCCTGTGCCTGAGTTGGGCAGATGTGTGTTTTTATGGAGTGGTGTGGTGCAGTGTCAGTGACCTGCCCAAAGGAGGAGTTTTGTGGCTGTGAATTTGTCATTTTTTGTGAATGACTCCGACTGCGGGCACAATGACATGTGCACTTAGTTCCCATAGCTTGAGCCCCATATCATGTGGATGACGGTGCAACAATCTGTGGTTGAGCTTAATGACACATGAAGGTGTGTGTGCCTACCCTTGGTTGCATTCATGGCTGTGTGGATTTTGGGCACCTTCAATAAGCAGCAGCAGGACGTGTGTGATGGTATTCACAGTGGCACAGGGCATGTAATGCTGCCTGCAGGTGAGTAGCTCCCTTTATACTCTTCATTTCCAGCTGCTGGAACAAGAGGGTTGGACTGCCAAAGTCCCATTGGGGGTGTTCAATATCATAATCTGCAGAAACAGTGGCTCTGTTGGCCTGTATGGCTTGCCTCATCACTGCGGTCATCTGTGCTGCCTGGTGGTGCCAGTGGAACCATGGTGGTCTTTGCTCTATGGGCCCGACAGCATCGTAATACAGTGGTCTGACGCCAAGCCGTTGGGGGCCGGACTGCTGCCACAGCCATGGCAGTACACAGACCGCCAAACTCGTAATCAGGCCCTTTGTTCTCAAAAATAAAAAAGTCAGTTGCTGATGTTGTCACACTTTCACATGGTGATTTAGATTACCTGAGAATAAACAGCTAAACACCCATGAGCAAGGCGTCAGGAATACCTAAACAAGAAGGGTATCTATCCTCCATATGCTGTATTTGGTGGCTAAAACAATGGAATAAACCTTTTCTACACATTGCTGAAATGCACGTTGTCTCTTTTGGGAGTAAGCAATTCAAAGAGGAGTGTTTGGGAATTTTGCGCGGGCTGCCTTGCCCAAACGCAAACCGCTACCAATAGGAATTCGGGGCAGGAGGCCCTTAGGATTTTGAAACAAAATCTCTATATAAATATAAATAAATATATATATATATATATATATTCACATATATATATATATATGTTTTCAACAACAAAAATAATTATAGAACAGCAGCACTCTCAGGAAATCAAAAGGAAGTAAATTTATTTAAACACAACGCGTTTCGGCTGACTAGCAGCCTTGATACACGTGATCAAGGCTGCTAGTCAGCCGAAACGCGTTGTGTTTAAATAAATTTACTTCCTTTTGATTTCCTGAGAGTGCTGCTGTTCTATAATTATTTTTGTTGTTGAAAGGAGATTAACCGGAGTGCTCTGCCGGTTTTTTGCTGCACCACTCCTCTTGGGCCGCTTGGAGCTCGTTTGTGAGCATATGTATTAAAGATATATATATATATGTATATATATATATACATATTTTTTTGTTGTTGTTGTTGTTGTTGTATATATTTGGATTAACCCCTTCGCTGCCAGGCCTTTTCCCCCTCCTGTGCCAGGCCTTTTTTTGCCTATTTGGGGCAGTTCGTGCTTAGGCCCTCATAACTTTTTGTCCACATAAGCTAACCAAGCCAAATTTGCGTCCTTTTTTTCCAACATCCTAGGGATTCTAAAGGTACCCAGACTTTGTGGGTTCCCCTGAAGGAGGCCAAGAAATTGGCCAAAATACAGTGAAAATTTCGTTTTTTTCAAAAAAATTGGAAAAAGGGGCTGCAGAAGAAGGCTTGTGGTTTTTCCCCTGAAAATGGCATCAACAAAGGGTTTGCGGTGATAAACTCAGCAGCTTCCCAGCTTTCAGGAACAGGTAGACTTGAATCAGAAAACCCAATTTTTCAACACAATTTTGGCATTTTACTGGGGCATACCCCATTTGTGCAATTTTTTGTGCTTTCAGCCTCCTTCCAGTCAGTGACAGGAATGGTCATGAAACCAATGCTGGATCCCAGAAACCTAAACATTTCTGAAAAGTAGACATAATTCTGAATTCAGCAAGGGGTCATTTGTGTAGATCCTACAAGGGTTTCCTACAGAAAATAACAGCTGAAAAAGAAAAATATTGAAATTGAGGTGAAAAAAACATCAATTTTTCTCTACTTTTTACTCTGTAACTTTTCCCTGCAATGTCAGATTATCGAAAGCAATATACTGTTACGTCTGCTGGACTCCTCTGGTTGCGGGGATATATAGGGTTTGTAGGTTCATCAAGAACCCGAGGAACCCAGAGCCAATAAATGAGCTTCACCCTGCAGTGCGTTTTCATTCTATACCGGGTATACAGTAATTCATTTGCTGAAATATAAGGAGTAAAAAATAGCTATCAACAAAACCTTTGCATTTCCAAAAAGGGCACAAGATAAGGTGTTGAGGAGCAGTGGTTATTTGCACATCTCTGAATTCCGGGGTGACCATAGTAGCACGTGAATTACATGGAATTTCTCAAATAGATGTCTTTTTTACACACACCCCTATATTTGGAAGGAATAAATGTAGAGAAAGACAAGGGGCAATAACACTTGTTTTGCTATTCTATGTTCCCCCAAGTCTCCCGATAAAAATGATACCTCACTTGTGTGGGTAGGCCTAGCGCCCGCGACAGGATATGCCCCAAAACACAACGTGGACACATCACAGAAAACAGAGCTGTTTTTAGCAAAGTGACTACCTGTAGATTTTGGCCTCTAGCTCAGCCGCCACCTAGGGAAACCTACCAAACCTGTGCATTTCTGAAAACTAGAGACCTAGGGGAATCCAAGGAGGGGTGACTTGTGTGGCTCGGACCAGGTTCTGTTACCCAGAATCCTTTGCAAACCTCAAAATTTGGCTAAAAAAACACATGTTCCTCACATTTCTGTGGCAGAAAGTTCTGGAATCTGAGAGGAGCCACAAATTTCCTTCCACCCAGCATTCCCCCACGTCTCCCGATAAAAATGATACCTCACTTGTGTGGGTAGGCCTGGCGCCCGCGACAGGATATGCCCCAAAACACAACGTGGACACATCACAGAAAACAGAGCTGTTTTTAGCAAAGTGACTACCTGTAGATTTTGGCCCCTAGCTCACCCGCCACCTAGGAAAACCTACCAAACCTGTGCATTTCTGAAAACTAGAGACCTAGGGGAATCCAAGGAGGGGTGACTTGTGTGGCTCGGACCAGGTTCGGTTACCCAGAATCCTTTGCAAACCTCAAAATTTGGCTAAAAAAACACATGTTCCTCACATTTCTGTGGTAGAAAGTTCTGGAATCTGAGAGGAGCCACAAATTTCCTTCCACCCAGCGTTCCCCCCACGTCTCCCGATAAAAATGATACCTCACTTGTGTGGGTAGGCCTAGCGCCCGCGACAGGATATGCCCCAAAACACAACGTGGACATATCACAGAAAACAGAGCTGTTTTTAGCAAAGTGACTACCTGTAGATTTTGGCCTCTAGCTCAGCCGCCACCTAGGGAAACCTACCAAACCTATGCATTTCTGAAAACTAGAGACCTAGGGGAATCCAAGGAGGGGTGACTTGTGTGGCTCGGACCAGGTTCTGTTACCCAGAATCCTTTGCAAACCTCAAAATTTGGCTAAAAAAACACAGGTTCCTCACATTTCTGTGGCAGAAAGTTCTGGAATCTGAGAGGAGCCACAAATTTCCTTCCACCCAGCGTTCCCCCACGTCTCCCGATAAAAATGATACCTCACTTGTGTGGGTAGGCCTAGCGCCCGCGACAGGATATGCCCCAAAACACAACGTGGACATATCACAGAAAACAGAGCTGTTTTTAGCAAAGTGACTACCTGTAGGTTTTGGCCTCTAGCTCAGCCGCCACCTAGGGAAACCTACCAAACCTATGCATTTCTGAAAACTAGAGACCTAGGGGAATCCGAGGAGGGGTGACTTGTGTGGCTCGGACCAGGTTCTGTTACCCAGAATCCTTTGCAAACCTCAAAATTTGGCTAAAAAAACACATGTTCCTCACATTTCTGTGGCAGAAAGTTCTGGAATCTGAGAGGAGCCACAAATTTCCTTCCACCCAGCGTTCCCCCACGTCTCCCGATAAAAATGATACCTCACTTGTGTGGGTAGGCCTAGCGCCCGCGACAGGATATGCCCCAAAACACAACGTGGACATATCACAGAAAACAGAGCTGTTTTTAGCAAAGAGACTACCTGTAGATTTTGGCCTCTAGCTCAGCCGCCACCTAGGGAAACCTACCAAACCTGTGCATTTCTGAAAACTAGAGACCTAGGGGAATCCAAGGAGGGGTGACTTGTGTGGCTCGGACCAGGTTCTGTTACCCAGAATCCTTTGCAAACCTCAAAATTTGGCTAAAAAACACATGTTCCTCACATTTCTGTGGCAGAAAGTTCTGGAATCTGAGAGGAGACACAAATTTCCTTCCACCCAGCGTTCCCCCACGTCTCCCGATAAAAATGATACCTCACTTGTGTGGGTAGGCCTAGCGCCCGCGACAGGATATGCCCCAAAACACAACGTGGACATATCACAGAAAACAGAGCTGTTTTTAGCAAAGTGACTACCTGTAGATTTTGGCCTCTAGCTCAGCCGCCACCTAGGGAAACCTACCAAACCTGTGCATTTCTGAAAACTAGAGACCTAGGGGAATCCAAGGAGGGGTGACTTGTGTGGCTCGGACCAGGTTCTGTTACCCAGAATCCTTTGCAAACCTCAAAATTTGGCTAAAAAAACACATGTTCCTCACATTTCTGTGGCAGAAAGTTCTGGAATCTGAGAGGAGCCACAAATTTCCTTCCATCCAGCGTTCCTCCACGTCTCCCGATAAAAATGATACCTCACTTGTGTGGGTAGGCCTAGCGCCCGCTACAGGATATGCCCCAAAACACAACGTGGACACATCACAGAAAACAGAGCTGTTTTTAGCAAAGTGACTACCTGTAGATTTTGGCCTCTAGCTCAGCCGCCACCTAGGGAAACCTACCAAACCTGTGCATTTCTGAAAACTAGAGACCTAGGGGAATCCAAGGAGGGGTGACTTGCGGGGCTCGGACCAGGTTCTGTTACCCAGAATCCTTTGCAAACCTCAACATTTGGCTAAAAAAACACATGTCCCTCACATTTCTGTGGCAGAAAGTTCTGGAATCTGAGAGGAGCTACAAATTTCCTTCCACCCAGCGTTCCCCCAAGTCTCCCGATAAAAATGATACCTCACTTGCGTGGGTAGGCCTAGCGCCGGGGACAGGAAACACCCCAAAGCGCAACGTGGACACATCCTAAATTTTGGAAAAAAACAGAGGTGTTTTTTGCGAAGTGCCTACCTGTAGATTTTGGCCTCTAGCTCAGCCGGCACCTAGGGAAACCTACCAAACCTGTGCATTTCTGAAAACTAGAGACCTAGGGGAATCCAAGGAGGGGTGACTTGCGGGGCTCGGACCAGGTTCTGTTACCCAGAATCCTTTGCAAACCTCAAAATTTGGCTAAAAATACACATGTTACTCACATTTCTGTGGCAGAAAGTTCTGGAATCTGAGAGGAGCCACAAATTTCCTTCTACCCAGCGTTCCCCCAAGTCTCCCGATAAAAATGATACCTCACTTGGGTGGGTAGGACTAGCGCCCACAAATGGAAAGGGCCCAAAACACAACGTGGACACATCACATTTTTTTATAAAAAGCAGTGCCTACCTGTGGATTTTGGCCTGTAGCTCAGCCGACACCTGAGGAAACCTAGCAAACCAGTGCATTTTTGAAAACTAGAAACCCAGGGGAATCCAAGATGGGGTGACTTGCGGGGCTCTGACCAGGTTATGTTACCCAGAATCCTTTGCAAACATCAAAATTTGGCCCAAAAAACACTTTTTCCTCTCATTTCGGTGACAGAAAGTTCTGGAATCTGAGAGGAGCCACAAATTTCCTTCCACCCAGCGTTCCCCTAAGTCTCTCGATAAAAATGGTACATCACTTCTGTGGTTAGGCCTAGCGCCCACAAAAGGAAATGGCCCAAAACACAACGTGGACACAACATATTTTTTCACAGAAAACAGAGGTGTTTTTTGCAAGGTGCCTACCTGTGGTGTTTGGCCTGTAGCTCAGCCGGCCCCAGGGGGGGGGGCAGAAATGCCCTAAAATAAATTTGCCCCCCCAACCCCCACCCTTCCCCGCCGGGAGCGACCCTTGCCTACGGGGTCGCTCCCCCTGCGTGACATTGGCGCCAAAAAACAAATGCCCGGTGCCTAGTGGTTTCTGCCCCCTTGGGGGCAGGTTGACCTAAACTCAGCCAATCTGCCCCCAAGGGGGGCAGAAATGGCCTAAATACAATTTGTCCCCCAGGGGAGCGACTTTTGCCTGATGGGTCGCTCTCCATCTCTAAAAAAAGAAACAAAAAAAAAAAAAAACACAAAAAAAAATTGCCCTGGCGCCTAGAGTGTTCTGCCCCCCCCCCCGGGGGCAGTTCGGCCTAATAATAGGCCGATCTGTCCCCCGGGGGGGCAGAAATGGCCTAAAATAAATTTGCCCCCCAACCCCCACCCCCCCCCCGGGAGCGACCCTTGCCTACGGGGTCACTCCCCCTGCGTTACATTGGCGCCAAAAAACAAATCCCCGGTGCCTAGTGGTTTCTGCCCCCTTGGGGGCAGATTGACCTAAAATTGGCCAATCTGCCCCCAGGGGGGCAGAAATGGTCTAAATACAATTTAACCCCCCAGGGGAGCGACCCTTGCCTGATGGGTCGCTCCCTATCTCTAAAAAAAGAAACAACAACAAAAAAAAAACACAAAAAAAAAATTGCCCTGGCGCCTAGAGTGTTCTGCCCCCCCCCCCCGGGGGCAGTTCGGCCTAATAATAGGCCGATCTGTCCCCGGGGGGGGCAGAAATGGCCTAAAATAAATTTGCCCCCCAACCCCCCCCCCCCCGGGAGCGACCCTTGCCTACGTGGTCGCTCCCCCTGCGTGACATTGGCGCCAAAACACAAATCCCCGGTGCCTAGTGGTTTCTGCCCCCTTGGGGGCAGATTGACCTAAAATTGGCCAATCTGCCCCCAGGGGGGCAGAAATGGTCTAAATACAATTTGACCCCCCAGGGGAGCGACCCTTGCCTGATGGGTCCCTCCCCATCTCTAAAAAAAGAAACAACAAAAAAAAAAAACACAAAAAAAAAATTGCCCTGGCGCCTAGAGTGTTCTGCCCCCCCCCGGGGGCAGTTCGGCCTAATAATAGGCCGATCTGTCCCCCGGGGGGGCAGAAATGGCCTAAAATAAATTTGCCCCCCCAACACCCACCCCCCCCTCCCCCCGGGAGCGACCCTTGCCTACGGGGTCGCTCCCCCTGCGTGACATTGGCGCCAAAAAACAAATCCCCGGTGCCTAGTGGTTTCTGCCCCCTTGGGGGCAGATTGACCTAAAATCGGCCAATCTGCCCCCAGGGGGGCAGAAATGGTCTAAATACAATTTGCCCCCCAGGGGAGCGACCCTTGCCTGAAGGGTCGCTCCCCATCTCTAAAAAAAAGAAAGAGCAAAAAAAAAAAACACAAAAAAAAAATTTGCCCTGGCGCCTAGAGGTTTCTTCCCCCCCTGGGGGCAGCGGCCTAATAATAGGCCGATCTGCCCCCAGGGGGGGCAGAAATGGCCTAAAATAAATTGCCCTCCCCCCCAGGGAGCGACCCTTGCCTAAGTGGTCGCTCCCTTTGCGTGAAATTCACGCAAAGAAAAAACTCCCTGGTGTCTAGTGGTTTCTACCCCCCTTGGGGGCAGATTGGCCTCATCAAAATAGGCCAATCTGCCCCCAAGGGGGGCAGAAATGGGCAAAATATAATTTTCCCCCAAGGGGAGCGATCCTTGCCTAAGGGGTCGCTCCCCACCCAAAAAAAAAAAAATGAAACAAAAAAAAAAAAAATGGTCCCTGGTGCCTAGAGGTTTCTGCCCCCCCTGGGGGCAGATCGGCCTAATAAAAGGCCTTCCCGAAAATATGCCCCCCTGGGAGCGACCCTTGCCCAACGGGTCGCTCCCTTTTGTCAATTTCAATGAAAAAAAAAAAAATCCCTGGTGTCTAGTGGGGTTTCAAAAGCCGGATTGCAAGCAATCCGGCTTTTGAAACCCTCGGAGGGACTTCAAAGGGAAGGAAATACTTTTCCTTCCCTTTGAAGCCCCTCCGGGCCTCCCAAGTGATTGAAAAAGAAATGCTTTTGCATTTCTTTTTCAATCGCGCTGGAAGCAGAGCTTCCAGCGCGACGAGGGAGGCCCCTGTGACACATCAGCGCGCGCGCGCGCGCTGACGTCACGGGGGGGGTGGGGGGGGGTCGGGGGTGGAAGGGGAAGGTCTTCCCCTTCCATCCCCGACTTGGGGGGGGAAGGGGGGTGCACGGGGGGCGCGCTAGCGCGCCCCCAAGTTCCCCTGTGCCATGGACGAGATGATCTCGTCCAAGGCACAGGGGAACTGTAGCCTTGGACGAGATCATCTCGTCCAAGGCACAGAAGAGGTTAAACATATATATATATATATATATATAAGTTCACTTAAAAAAGCAAAGGTAACAGGGACATTATAGTTAGGCTCACATTTTAAACATACTAAACCAGAGAAAAACACAAGTTATAGTTAGAGTTACCTCAAGTAACTATAACTTGTACCCTAAGGTAACTATAACTCCTGGCCTTCCATGGCCTGCCATGCACAGTTTTTTCATCAAACATTGTACTGCAAATATTACATTGATATTATCAATGATATTATCAAAGATATCATGCATGCCATCATGTGTGTGGTAGTTAGCAGTGCATGGCGAAGGCACTTCTCATGGTGAAAAATCCTTTCATCCATAGTGTCAGTGACAACGAGCTTCAGCTGTCACAGCCTTTCTCAAGTGTGGGTTCTATCCACCACAGAAACTAAATAGTGCAAATCAATCACTACTTAATAACAATATAAACAGACTATGGGCCTCATTACGAGTGTGACAGTTTTTAGACCGCCACACTCGCAGTGGCGGTCAGCACTGCCACTGTTGCGATGGTCCGACCGCCACATTAAAACTCTGGCGGGCAGACCGGCAGGGTTCTACCAGCATAGCCAGGATCCATGATCCCGGCGGCCTGGCGGTGGAGAGATTATAATCCACCAAGGCAGCACTGCATGCATCGCTGCCCTGCGGATTACAACTTTGTTCTCCTCCAGCCTTCTCATGGCAATAACACCGCCATGTAAAGGCTGGTGGAAAAAAAGTGCAGGGGGCCAGAGAGGGGCCCCTGCACTGCCCATGCACTTGACTCCTTGCACCTGCCCAGCTCCGTTGTAATGTTCACTGTCTACTTTACAGACAGTGAACATTGTGACAGTGCTGGTGCACCCTGCAGGCTACCGCATTGCAGCCTGCTCAATTATGAGCCAGAGCGAATGCTGTAGCCTATTTCTACTAGGTTGGCGGGTGGACACTGAATTTTCCGCCTGCCTACCTAGCAGGAAACTCTTAATAACTCAGGCAGGGTGGTGGACCCTGTCGGGAGTTTGGCAGACGGGCTTTCACATCCTCCAAATTCTTAATTAGGCATTATGTATAGAAGAACCAAACAATAACATCCAATGATGTACACTATATTGAAAATACATGTGCTTGTGATAAATAATTAATAGAAAGCACTGTGGCATAAGGATATTGTCCACTTACAGATTCATCATCAAATTGAAAATAGTTCCAGTTTTAAAAAATATAGTAGCAAATGCAGCGTATTTTTAAAAAATATGAAACATAATTTAAGGTCAGCAACACATATATTTTTTTAATTGATAAATATTTCCTCATGGTTTCTTATTGACATAAATGGGAGAAATTGTCCTTTTTTTTAATTTTACTTTCAGGCTTCACGTAAACAGTTTTTTGTTTGTTCCCACAGTCTATGAAGTGTTGCGGTTAAAATCAGGTAAATGATGAGCTACGGTCAGGTAAGAACAATGTACTTTACTTTTTTAAACATATTGGTGACTTAGGGCCTGATTACAACTTTGGTGGTCCGACCGTTGAGCTGCCAAAGTCGCGCCGTTGATACTGTCGCAAAGCCAGCAGCCTTACCCCCATCATATTACGATGTTACCACTGGGCTGACCAGAGAAACATCGTATTACAACATTTCTGCCAGTCAACCCGGTGGAAACAGTGGGGCGGCATTAGCCTCGCACTTGCTAATGCCATCGCACCCAGTACCCTCAGAATGCACGCTGTCCGCATAGCAGACAGTGCGCATTCTAAGGTTGGTGGAAGGGGGGCCCATGCACTGCCCACAACATGGTTGTGGGCAGTGCAGGTGCCCTGCTGTGTCCCCAGCACTGGCTTTCCACCAGCCTTTTCATTGCAGAGACCCTTCCATGAAAAGGCTGGTGGAAAGTGAAGTCGTGATCTGCATGGCCATGCCACCATGGGCACCGCTGTGGCTGACCATGACTTTGACTGCCGCCAACCCATCGGGATCCATGATCCTGGTGGCGGTCTCTTTGAGGTCTGACTGTTAGGATCATAATCTGGCAGTCAGACCACCAGGAGTGTGGTGGTCCAACCACCACCACAAGTTTAGCAGCCTGTTGACCGACAAACTAGTATTGAGGCCCTAAATTTATTGTAAGGGGAAATGAAGAGAGGTAGTTAGATGGTATGCATTGTAAAAAGCATGTTATTGCTGTTTTAACCACTTTACATCCCCATGGAGGTTGTGCTCATATGCACATATCCGACCAGTTTTTTTTTTTTTATCTTAGGATAAAAAAGGTTGGAACGAATGATGGCTATAACTTTTTTTAAACTATTTGAAATAAAAGAAACATTTAAAAACTTGTTGCCATTGTGTTTTTTATTGTTTCCCTTTGTTTTAAGAAATGGATGCTTTTTCAAAAATGTTTCAACAACTAAAGATTTTCAGGAATTTGATTTTTTGGTGACCTTTTGTTTTGAATTGATGAAAACTGGGATGTCGATGTTTTTGAAGAAAAACATTGAGATGAGCTTTTTCTTGATTTGGGTCTACCTCTTTAGATAGCTGGATTATATGGAACTCTTGGTCCCAGGTTTTATTAAATATCACCAATAGTCAAAGAAAGAAGACATCTACAGGTAGGAATGCAAATTTTGTTTTTGAAAAAATAATTTCAAAAATACCAGTTTAATTTGTTTATTTGATCAAAACAAGAGAGTCATTTTAGAGGGTATTAGTTGGTGGTAGCAGTGTAAGATGTATGCAACATTGTCTAGGCAGTCTGAAGCTCTCATCGGTGGAAATAGATGGATCTTTGCCAATGGTCCTGGATACAAAAAGATTCAGGCTACCTACAATAACTGCGCTATTCTAATTTCCTGGAAACTTTGTTCTTTCTTCAACATTTACAAGAAATGATGAAGGCTAGGGGGAGTTTTCCCTATGAAGTTGTTAAATGAATTATGCCAACCCTCTATGGCAATATTTGTTTTTGCACCTATCACTAAGCAGGTTGAGTAACAGTTCCACCAGTCAATGGGAAATCTTGCTTTCCTTCTCTGATCCACCTAGATGGACAATCCAAGGGCCATATTTATACTTTTTGATGCAAAACTGCGCTAACGCAGTTTTGCGTCAAAAAAATTAGCGCCGGCTAACGCCATTCTGAAGCGCCATGCGGGCGCCGTATTTAATCAATGACGTTAGCCGGCGTTAGCCGCCGGCGCTGCCTGGTGTGCGTGGAAAAAAACGACGTACACCAGGCAGCGTCGGCGTAGGGGGATATGGAGCTTGGGCGTCCAAAAATGGGGCAAGTAAGGCTGAGGCAAATTTTTCGCCTCAACCCGATTTGCGCCATTTTTTTCGACTCCCAACCCCCATAGAAATGACTCCTGTCTTTGCAAAGACAGGAGTCATGCCCCTTTGCCCAATGGCCATGCCCAGGGGACTTCTGTCCCCTGGGCATGGTCATTGGGCATAGTGGCATGTAGGGGGGCACAAATCAGGCCCCCCTATGCCACAAAAAAAATAATAATAATACTTACCGGAACTTACCTTAATGTCCCTGGGATGGGTCCCTCCAGCCTTGGGTGTCCTCCTGGGGTGGGCAAGGGTGACAGGGGGTGTCCCTGGGGGCATGGGAGGGCACCTCTGGGCTCCTTCAGAGCCCACAGGTCCCTTAACGCCTGCCTTTTCCAGGCGCTAAAAAACGGCGCAAAAGCGGCCGTACGTCATTTTTTTTGACCTGCCCACTCCCGGGCGTGAATTTTGCCCGGGAGTGTAAATACGGCGCACATGCCTCGGAGTCAATTTTTTAGACGGGAACGCCTACCTTGCATATCATTAACGCAAAGTAGGTGTCCACGCTAAAAAATGATGCAAACTCCATGGACTTTGGCGCTAGACGCGTCTAACGCCAAAGTATAAATATGGAGTTAGTTTTGCGTCGGAATTGCGTAAAAAAAAAACGACGCAATTCTTGCGCAAACGGAGTATAAATATGCCCCGAAGATTATGCTCTGAAAACACTAGGGGCCATATTTATACTTTTTTACGCAAAACTGCGCTAACGCAGTTTTGCGTCAAAAAAATTAGCGCCGGCTAACGCCATTCTGAAGAGCCATGCGGGCACCGTATTTAATCAGTGATGTTAGCCGGCGTTAGCCGCCGGCGCTGCCTGGTGTGCGTGGAAAAAAACGACGTACACCAGGCAGCGCCGGCGTAGGGGGATATGGAGCTTGGGCGTCAAAAAATGGGGGCAAGTCAGGCTGAGGCAAATTTTTCGCCTCAACCCGATTCGCGCCATTTTTTTCGACTCCCAACCCCCATAGAAATGACTCCTGTCTTAGCAAAGACAGGAGTCATGCCCCCTTGCCCAATGGCCATGCCCAGGGGACTTCTGTCCCCTGGGCATGGTCGTTGGGCATAGTGGCATGTAGGGCGGCACAAATCAGGCCCCCCTATGCCACAAATTTTTTTTTTTTAATTACTTACCTGAACCTACCTTAATGTCCCTGGGATGGGTCCCTCCAGCCTTGGGTGTCCTCCTGGGGTGGGCAAGGGTGACAGGGGGTGTCCCTGGGGGCATGGGAGGGCACCTCTGGGCTCCTTCAGAGCCCACAGGTCCCTTAACGCCTGCCTTTTCCAGGCGCTAAAAAACGGCGCAAAAGCGGCCGTACGTCATTTTTTTTGACCCGCCCACTCCCGGTCGTGAATTTTGCCCGGGAGTGTAAATACGGCGCACATGCCTCGGAGTCAATTTTTTAGACGGGAACGCCTACCTTGCATATCATTAACGCAAAGTAGGTGTCCACGCTAAAAAATTACGCAAACTCCATGGACGTTGGCGCTAGACGCGTCTAACGCCAAAGTATAAATATGGAGTTAGTTTTGCGTCGGAATTGCGTCAAAAAAAACAACGCAATCCCGGCGCAAACAGAGTATAAATATGCCCCCAAGTGTCTTCGAAACAATTTAGGAGACTAGCCAATTTTTTTCTCAGTATGTGCAAAGTATTCAGATTGTTTGAGTGTAATGTAGAAGCCATCTACACACTTGGAATTTACAAAACTCAAAGCTGTTAATATTTCATATTTTACTTTACTGTTTAACATGTAATCCGCAACTAAGGATGTTTTTTAATTTTTCACCAATATGCCTGGGAAAGTTGAAACAAACATCCTTGAGCTTGTATTAATCATTTGTTATTCAAAGTCAATTATAATTTTCCTAGGACTTTTATTCACTGTTCTTGATTTTATTACTGATTCAAAATCAGTGTAACTTGAGGATTGTTTGTCAGGGAGTAAACTGTAAGCTAATGGAATGGTAATGTTATTCATTCGGCATGAAAAATGTAAATGTGGGTAAATGGATGGGTAGTTAACTTAAAAGTTCCAACCATCACACAAATTTCAGTGTTCAGTGTTCTTCATGGTTACCATATTTTGGACTGTACTAACGTCTACTGTTCTTTTCTGAGAGCTCTCTTTATCGTAGAGTAGAAAAGATTTGTTACTAAAAGAAAGAGTGAGTTAAGGGGAATATAAATGTAAGAATGCATTTGAGAAGTTAATCTTTGTGAATGACTCACCTGTTTCTCTCTTTGAATCATTCTCCTTGAATTTGGCATTGTGGATATACTACTAGCAACGTGCATGAGGATCATTGGAGCTGGCTGGCAGTGTCTTGATTTGTTGAATAGATTACCTAACTTCAATCTCTAGAGCAAAGGCAGAGTGGTTTGTTCAGTGGTTCCCTATACTGTCTCACCAAGAGTAATCGCTATTCCTTTGGAATGGGATGCAACATACTCAACACACCTCCAATGACTTCGGAGCTCAGTTATTCTCGCCTTACAATAAAGATAGCCTCCGCATTTTAACAATCAGTTGCCTCTTTTGGACAGAATGTATCTTGTTCCCCATTCTCTGACAAAATCTGTAAACAAACTACAGAATCCAAGGGTCTCATTATGAAGCTGTCAGTCTTGAGACTGCCAGCCTCACTGTGGTGGTCGGACTGCCACACTCCTGGTGGTCCAACTGCACATTACAACTCTGGTGGTTGGACCTCCAGGGAACCACTGTCCCCTCCAGGAACATGGTTTGTGACAGGCTGACGGCAGACGGACTCGTGGTCAGCCAAGGCAGTGCTGCGTTTAGCACCGCAATGCTGATCACAGGACTTTCCACGAGCCATTTCAAGGCAGTTTAGCTGCCATGAAAAGGCTGAGGGCCACAGGAGGGCCCTTGTACTGCCCACAACCATATCATGAGCAGTGCAGGGCCCCCCCCCGCTCAACACCCTCAGAATTTGCAATGTCTTCTTTGGAGACAGTGTGCATTCCAAGGGTGCTGTTGTGCTACGGTATTGGCCTTGGCTCCCTTAATAGAGCAGAGACCAATACCGCAGCACTGTTTCTGCTGGGCTAAATGGCGGGAATGTCGTTATACGATGTTCTCACCGGTTGAGGGTGAGGCCACCGGTTGACAGCCATCTCATCCCCACGTGTTTGACGGTCAGCTGGTCCGACTGCAAAACTCTCAATCAGCCCAAAAGTTAACCTTGGTATGAAATGGGTTTGTTAATTTTTTAGAACTGTTTTGGGTCCATTCCTAGGGAGAGAAGAGTAATATTTAAAAATAGTATTTGAACTCTGATGTAAAAAAACACTTGACTAATGTTGGTTATACTGTTGGAGAACATTTCTGTTTAACTGTCCTGTTTCAGAAATAGAAAGTAATTATTTATTTAAAATCTATCTATCTATCTATCTATCTATCTATCTATCTATCTATCTATCTATCTATCTATCTATCTGTTCACATATGCATATATGAACAGATAACATACATATATATATATATATATATATATATATATATATATATATATATATATATATATATATATATTTTGGAAACAAGTTTCGAGTTTGCAGACTTCTCATAACCAAGAAGAAGACTGCAAAGTGGAAACGCGTTGTTGTTTTCTCTGCACCGAATAAATCTTCAAAAACGTTCTGTGGCTGTGCGGAGTGCGCGGCAATCATTTCCTTGTTTCCAAAAGATTACTGAGGGGTCGGCCAGCCCCCCTGCCTCGCACCAGCTGATGTGCGCGTCGGTTTCCTCTGGCGTGCTTTGCTTTCAAATATATATATATATATATATATATATATATATATATATATATATATATATCTCTCAAACAACTACCTGCTCACAGCTGACTACTAACCACCAATCGGGGTCTGTGCTCGGTTTTCCGGGTGCGGAACCTGTAAATATCCACAAAGCTGTCCTTTCAAAGTATTTTGAGTATTTTCTTTATGTCCATTGAGTAGCAGGATGTATTTTTTAGGGGCGATAGGGGCTGTATGTGGTAGCATGGAATTATGGGCTATGATTAAGACTGACACGGTTGAAGAGCTTCAGCCTTGAATGATGCATATGAACTTATGAAGAAATAAACAACATTGGATTGCAGAAATCTGGAGTGCTGGTGACTTCTTTCAATGAGGGTTTGAAAGGACAGCTTTATATATATAGACATATATATATATATATATATATATATATATATATATATATATACACATATTTATTTTTATATATATATATATATACATATTTATATATAGTCACATTTAAAAAAACGTTACAGGGACATTATAGACATTATAGTTAGCATCACATTTTAAACGTACGAAACCATAGAAATTCACCAGTTATAGTTAGTGTTTCCTCAAGTAACCCTAACTCAGGCCCCCGCCATGGACAGTTTTTTTATATTTTTTTTTACTGCAAATATTACATTGATATTATTAATGATAGTATCACAAATAGCATGAGTGTCGTAATTTGTGGGGTAATTAGCAGTGCATGGCAAGGACACAAGGAGGAAATTCCACACCTAGGAGTAACTTTGCACTCAGAAATGGTGACTAGCAAAAAGGTGTGACGATACTAGTAGTAAATATCCACCTGAGTAAATCTTCACACATACACATACATTTGTAATTAAGGGGCTAAGTTGTCATGTCCTCTGCTGTCACCAATCCCTAGGTATGCCAAAAACATGTGTTTGCATTTTAAGATATCCACAAAGTGTCAAATTGTTTTCAGATTTTAGGCCATTGAATGTCTTTTGCTCTCGATGTAAAAATAATACAGCAATGTTGTAATTTAACGTAATAGACTGTAGAAGTCGGTAGTGCATTTAGATTAACTGTGTACCTGTCATATCTTTTCTTGTCATTGTAGAAGATAATAAACTTGACAATGTAATGTCACCAACTGTAGCATCAGCGAAATACCACATCCAGCAAAATAACAAAATAAACAAAACTCATTGTGCTATCATCAGTCATACAAGACAGAATACAGTAAAGGGACATTACCTTGTTCATGGTACACATTGCTCCTCCATCTTGAAATTGTTACATTTACCATCCACATAGTCACTGTTTGTTTTTTCACAGCTCTTATCACTCAATATCCTTTGGTAACATCACTTCACCCCACCTACTACTTTGTATTAGGAGACCAACTGCAAGTGGGCATCAGATTACTGCCATACGTCAGACAGGTAGGTCTCTAAGATTAGATAGCACTGTATGACTTCACTAACTACAGTGTGAACAGATAACCGCAACTTCATATGTTGTTAATATTTCTGTCAGGATTTAAGTGATGTCATCACCCAACTGATTGGGCCATATCCACATATCAATCTTTGAAATGTCTAGTGTAAAAGATTGGTCTCTGCTTTTCAATTTAAATCCTTCCCTACTTGTCTAAAAAATGCTGCATCTTCCCCACCCCATCCTTGTGTCCTTGCCATGGGAGAGAGACAAACATCACACAGAATGTCTACAAATAGAACACCTACATCACTGGCAGGTAAGATAAACCAGAGTGAGAAAGTTTTGCAAGCACTATTAAGCCAATAACACTTATTTTTGTTGAACGTGTTCAGTTTCCTACTCCTACGAGTCCTGTCTAGGCCATATGATTACATATAGGTTGATATCACTTTATTAGCATCCCCACCATACTGCAAGTGAGCATCTCTTTCAGTCACATCAGCTGGACAGAAGAGACTGAGGGTGATGCCTCATCCACTTGCAGAGGCTAAAATACAATTCTGGTAACAAATCACATATTTCTACAGCCCACAATGTCTGCTGTACATAATATCACACAGAAAGAGAATATAACTGGTGCAAAACAGTATTCTAATACCATATCACTACAGGTCAACAGGCTTCCTCATCAGTAAACTTCTTGATTTGAAGTCCTGGGGTCCATGGACCACGTCCACAGATGGTGGTCAGAACCACACAGGGCTCACTTACTCCCACCATCCTTATCTGCGGCTGCCCAAAATGAATCTCCTGTCCAAGCCTCCGACATTAGGAGCAGCTGCAGTATTCCCTCTTCATTATAGCAGAGCAATCAATGGACCTCTCCTATCCACCATCTGACATGGCACACAGCCCCTGAAGTCAGACCTCCACTTCCTATGCAGTCTAGTGTCCACGTGAAAAGTCCACATGATTGTTAAAGTTTGACTTGGGGAAAGACGCATTCCTAGATGACTTCTTTGATCCGAAGACTCTGAGAAAAGGTGTATATACAACAACCTACATGCAGCACATGTTTTTTGTTTAAAATGTTGTGAATTTTGTGTATTTGCTGATGAGAGACTGGTTCAACCAGAAAAGTCTCCAACCTTTCTCTTTCCTGCTACCTTATGTGTGAATATTCACTGCAAGATACGTCCAGGCTCATAATTTTCTTGCATGAAAACCTGTGCATTTTTGTGGAATATTGTGAAACAAATCACACAGTACTGCACAACCCTATATTGCATATATGAAAGTTACACGAGGGGCCAGATTCACAAATGTAAACTTAGACCAAAAGTCTAAACTTAGACCAAAAGTCTAACTTTACTCGTAGTAAAGTTAGGTTTTTGGTCTAAGTTTAGACTTTTGGTCTAAACTTTGACTTTTGGTCTAAGTTTACCTTTGTGAATTGGGCCTGACACATCTTCAAATGGTGAAGTGGAGACCACAAGATGATATAATGAAAAGGTGAATTTTATTTAGATGCCTTCCCGATAGAACATCTGACACATCTGCAGGTCCAGGTTATTCCAACTAAATCTCAATCCTACCTTATGACAATTACTGCGTAGGGATGACATTGACACTCTCCCCAGGAGAAGGACAGCAAACTCCTCCAACTTGAACATGTCTCTGATTATTTGCAAGCATTACCGTCTCACACACAAGCATCAGTTACCTTCTTGTATCATTTCACTAACATGTAGATGTAGACACTTTCTCTCTACCATTTTTTATCACTTTAAAAGGTTGTAAACAAAGGCTTACGCATTCCATCATATGTGGTTTGGTTATCTCTACATGTAATTATGAGTATTATATGAGTCTGCAAAATGTTAATAAGGAACACCAAAGCAAAGTGCAATTACATAGTGTGGTTTATTTTATCAAAACAAATAGGCGTTAAGGGTAAAAATAAATGGGTGGATTGAAGATGTGGTTGGGGTGATGTGGGTTAGGGTTACTTCCCAAATAGCAATGAGAAAAAACAGGAATACTTAATTTGTTTTTCTAAAATCATATTTAAAAATGTGGTCCACAAAGAAAAGTTCCAAAGCAATTAAATATCAAATATTCAAACACAAAATTAAAAATCAACTCCAAAATGAAATAGAAAGAAAAACCCAAACTAAAACAATATAATGGGGGTCATTCTGACCCCAGCGGTCAAGGACCGCCGGGGCCGGGGTCGGCGGTAGCACCGCCAACAGGCTGGCGGTGCTCCGCCGGGCATTCTGACCGTGGCGGTACAGCCGCGGCCAGAAGCGGAAAGTCGGCGGTGTACCACCGACTTTCCGCTGCCCATGGGAATCCGCCATGGCGGCGCAGCTTGCTGCGCCGCCATGGGGATTCCGACCCCCTCACCGCCATCCTGTTCCTGGCGGTTCCGCCTGCCAGGAACAGGATGGCGGTGAGGGGTGTCGTGGGGCCCCTGGGGGCCACTTCAGTGCCCATGCCAATGGCATGGGCACTGCAGGGGCCCCCGTAAGAGGGCCCCACTTTGAATTTCAGTGTCTGCTCAGCAGACATTGAAATTCGCGACGGGTGCTACTGCATCCATCGCACATCCTCCACTCCGCCGGCTCCATTCGGAGCCGGCATCCTCATGGAG
This sequence comes from Pleurodeles waltl, assembly GCF_031143425.1. Taxonomy (NCBI): domain Eukaryota; kingdom Metazoa; phylum Chordata; class Amphibia; order Caudata; family Salamandridae; genus Pleurodeles; species Pleurodeles waltl. Next base: position 270,874,011 of record NC_090436.1, on the reverse strand, counting down.
GGGTGTTTCCCACTGGGCTGGCGGCGGCCTTTTGGCGGTCGCCCGCCAGCCCAGTGGGAAACCCAGAATACCCACGGCGGTCTTTTGACCGCGCAGCGGTATTCTGGCGGTTCCCTCCAGGCGGGCGGCTCCCGCCGCCCGCCGGGGTCAGAATGACCCCCAATGTCTCCAACGTAGTACAGTCTTGCATGTCCTAGCCTAACAGGGAGAGTAGAGTCAGACATCATGACAGAAACAAGCCTAGTGTAAAGAGTGGGTTCACAAAGACAACAGGGAGGGATTGATCAGGGGTCTCAAAGAGAACAATCAGACAGGGAAGACAGGAATAAAGTCAATTCCCTGTGCTACGTTACTTGCATGTCCAGTAAACTCCTGGACTGCTCAAGTTAGATGATGGGTTGGGTGAAGCTAAGTGGGCATAAAAGGGCCCATGGGAGTCTACGCAAAACATACCATTTCGATGCTTATCTGTAGATGAGCGGTCGCTGCCTGTGGGAGAAAGAGTGATGGGAGAGGTGAGTTTAGGCTGTGTTGTTGTAGTTGCCGTGTCCCCAAACACTATAAGATCTTTTGGGCCAGATGAACCCATTTTTTCACTGTTTCCGTGTCATGTGGTTGCGTTCTGGTTCACCATCTCTCCTCCTTGTGTGCCCACCTTCCTGTGCAACTCCAATAGGGGCAATTACTCTCCTGGTGAGGAGGAAGACTCCTCTGCCTACTCTGTTCCAGTGGAGGTAGTGAGTACCCACTTGTGGCCGCAGTCCTTTGTCCTTTTCCGGTGTTCTGCTAGCCTTCCCCTTTTTGCACGGAGCCTGCTTTGGAGAATGAGAGAGAGAAATGCTCATCAATTCAGTTGCACATGTCGTCACTTCATTCAAACATTACAGTGATAATAGTTTAGGAACATTACAGTACAACATGTGTTATTCAGACAACATTGCAAAGATGGATGTGGAAGATGAAAGACTGATCTCCTCCTGCTGAAACCGGTAACTTTCCAATAGGATAATTTCAAAATCTGATTGAACTAAGATATAGGAAAAGATCATGTTTTGTGTGATGTTCTGCAAGATTTGTGCCCTATCTCCTTTGCTGGCTTTATAACTCTGAACACTTTGGCCCGTATTTATACTTTTTTTAGTGCTGCATTTGCGCCGCTTTTTGACGCAAAACGGCGCAAACCTACAAAATACAATGGCATTTTGCAAGTTTGCGCCGTTTTTGCGTAAAAAAACGACGCAAATGCGGCGCAAAAAAAGTATAAATACGGGCCTTTATACCTGCTAACCAGTAGTAAGATGCCTGTGCTTCCCCTTTAAACATAGTTGAATTAGCTTATTCTTAAACAGCACATTTAAATTTCTTATGAGTCCCCAGTGTATGGTGTAGGAAATCCACCTTCAGCCTAGAACTTAAATGCCACTTGTGGACTTCACTGCCTAACGTGCCATTGACTTTTGTGACAGGGAAAGCATGACTTCAGGCCTACCCTCTCTTGCTGGACTATTGCAGTGTAAAACCTGCTTTACAACCTGTCAAAATAACTCTTTTTTACAGGATAAAACTTTAATTTCAAAGATAAATAAGTCATCCCTATATATAACTTGCACAAAGCAGGATGCATGTTACTTAAATGTAGGACATTTAGAAATGTAAAGATAACATGTCCATAAAGTGACTAGCACCCAAAAGTGATTTTCACTGTAGAAATGCTCTGACTGGCCCATGGAAAATAATGGGAAGCAGGATTTACCATGAATTCTGCTATTTCTAGACTGGGACCAGCTAGAAATATGACTAAACCACACTTTTAATATTTATTAAAAGACCAACTTAGTGGCTAAGTTGGATTTTTAATAAAAACTAAGCAAAAATAACTTTTCGAATTTTACCTTTTCCCTGCCTGAAGCTCCTAGAAGCTAATGAGCATTAGCTCTCCAGCATGATTAACCCTGATGAGCTATGAAATCTGCACATAGAGGAGAAACAATTATTTGGATTTAGGAAGGTGTTTTTTCTTCACCTCACAGGAAGACCAGTTGGAGTGTACATAGTGTGGTACTGAAAATTCTGGACCCGTGTTATAAACATCGTCGTATCACAATGATTTTGGTATCAGCAGACCGAGAATGATTAGTATGCACAAGCATTGTATTCATATTCGGGTAACGAAATCACCTGAATATCAGAGTTTCCGTCTTGAACCCTCGTGTTCCATTTAAACGACAGCCATTTTGTGATTGCCCGTGGAAGCGAGCTGAAGTTTTAGCCCTTAAGCTGACTTTGCCTGATCCCCGTAAAAACCCTGCAGGGTATTATAAGGAATTATCACAGACTGCAGACTCATGCATTATGAATTTAGCCGACATAGACATGTTATTTGGGAATGTTGTTCCACAGCCTTTGTGGGGATTGATTCGCCATACAGATCATGCACAAGAGTTAAGTGACTCATGGGCTAATATTAGTGCTGCAAATGATAGACAAGTTGGTGGTGCCAAGCCTGAGCCTTTGGTAGCAGAACTGCCTGCTAGGATTATTACTTACATGAAGACTTTAATGCCTGCGATGCGTGTGATTTGGGATAAATTGTCTGCGTGTAAGCAGAAGAAAGATGAAACAGTGTCTGATTTCTTCACCAGGTTTGAGGAAACGTTTATCGACCACAGTGGTCAAGATATGAGTACAGAAGGTGGTCAACGGTTGTTCGTTGACAAGTTTGTGCACAATTTGCTTGCAGAGCTGTGTAAGAAATTGAAGGATTCAGAGAGTTCTTGGGCCGTTTCCTCTTCAGCACAAATATTGGCTACTGCACAGTACTACGAAAATAGGGATAAAGATGAGAAGGATAGAGCAGACAAGAAAACTAAAGAATTAAAGACGAAGGTTCTTTTACAACAGGCGTATCCGCCACGTGGTGGTCAGAGTAACTATCAGCAACCTCAACAGTTCCAGAGAAACTCGCAAAGGTTCGAGTTTTCTCAACCACGTGTTCCTGTAGGTCCCAATCAGTGTTCATATTGTAAAGAAGAGGGTCATTTCAAGTATAGTTGTCCTATTTTGTTACAGCGTACGAATGGTGCTTCTGGAGCAAGAGGTCGAGGTGTTCAACAAGCTCCTAGAGGTAGAGGACGTGGAAGTTTCCCCCAGAACATGCGTTCCTTTCCGTCTCAAAACTCAATGAATAGTTTTGACCAGCAACATAACGCGTCTGGTAGGACGGCTCAGTACTATGCTGACGACTACTATGCAGAAGATGAGAATCTGGAAGGTAATAATTGCTAGGACAGCCATAGACGAAGAGAGGGAGTTTTTTTAGTTCCAGTGGATCAGAATGGACCTTATGTTAAGGTGATTACCTCAGGTGTGTTGGAGCCTTTTCTGTTGGATACTGGTGCTACAAAGAGTTCTATTATGCACTCAAAACTCCCTGGCGCACCTTTGTCTGGCGAGATTAATGTTTCAGTAGGTTTTTCTGGCGCCCCGGTTAGGAACCCAATTTCTAGTCCTATGTCCCTTTCTGTTGGACCTTGTGAATTGGAAGCACTCCTTATTCTGACGACAGGTTGTGGTGAAAACTTGTTAGGATTGGATTTGTTGAAAAGATTGTATGCAACATTATATTGTTCTCCTTCGGGAGTACAACTTACACTGGGTAGGAAAATGGTCTCTCCAATGTATTTGTCGAAGGAATTGTCGTTTCTTCCTGATACCATTTGGGCTACTGGTCCTAATGATGTGGGTCTGTTGGAAATACCGCCTTATGTTGTGACATTGAAAGCCAATGTTAAATTTCCACGCATTCAACAATACAAGATCTCTAGTGAAGGTGAAAAGGCGTTGCTAGCGATCATTTATGATTTAATTGAAAAAGATGTAATTGAAGAGACAAGAGGCAACGTTTGTAATAGTCCTGTTTTGCCTGTTTTGAAACGTACTGACCCCTCTAAGCCACCTGTTTACAGGCTCGTGATTGATCTTAGAGAGGTAAATAAAATAGTTGTGCCACAGTTTCCAGTTGTTCCTGATATCACTGCCATATTGACTATGATTCCAGCTTCCGCCACCTGGTTCTCGGTGATTGACTTAAAGAATGCTTTCTTCAGCATCCCGATTGCAGAGGAGAGCAGGGATATTTTTGGCTTCAGTTTAGGAGGCCGAAGTTTCCGCTTCAAACGCGCTCCACAAGGCTACTGTGAAAGCCCATCAATATATAGTCAGGCTTTAAAAACACAGCTTGATGCAATTGTTTTACCTGACGGCGCTACCCTTATTCAGTACATTGATGATTTGCTAGTCGCTACAGATACTGAAGAGATTTGTAAAGAAGCCACCTTGTTGTTGTTGCGTCATTTGTCTGATTTACATCACAAAGTGTCCCTTTCAAAACTGCAATATTGTCGACAAGAAGTGACCTACTTAGGTCATCTCTTATCGAAGGAGGGAAGGAAACTGACCTCAGAAAGAATTCAGGCAATTGCAAAAATTGAGTGCGCCAAGGACACAGAGAGAAGTACGTGCTTTCTTGGGCATTACATCATACTGCAGACAATAGATACCGAATTTTTCTTTGCTGGCCAAATCTTTGGTAGCATTGACCTATAAAGATACACCGAATCCCGTTCCGTGGTCTGAAGATTGTCAGAAAAGTTTTTCCGAATTGCGTAATGCATTGTGTTCGGCTCCTGTGTTGGGCACCCCCGACTACAGTAAGCCCTTTACACTGTATGTCCATGAGAAAGAGGGTTGTGCATTGTCAGTGCTGACACAGTCTTTTGGAGACAAGCAGCGCCCATGCGCATATTTTTCGTCAACTTTGGATCAGGTAGCTAAAGCATTGCCGAGTTGCTTGAGAGCCACAGCGGCAGCAGCTGTTTCTATTCGACAGTCTGCTGGGTTAGTGATGAATAATATGTTGATTGTGATGGTTCCACATGCAGTGGACACGTTGTTAAACAGCACCAAGACACAGCATTTAACTAGTGCTCGATTGTCAGGTTACGAGTTGACACTGTTAGCGAGTCATGTGCACATAAAGAGGTGCAATACGTTGAATCCAGCCACGTTATTGCCGATTTCAGTAGAGACAGATGATGTTGAACAACATGATTGTTTTCTTAGGACAGAAGAAGAAACGAAAGGGAGAGTAGATCTTAAAGATACTCCTCTTGTAAAGTGTGATGGTACCTTATGGGTGGATGGTTCATGCTTCAAGCTTCCAAATGGTGATACGACTGCAGCATATTCTGTCACAACTTTGCATACGATTGTTGAAGCTGCACGTATAAAACATAATTCAGCTCAAGCAGCAGAGCTGATTGCACTTACGAGAGCGTGTGTGTTATCGAAAGGAATGAAAGTGACCATATATACCGACAGCCAGTATGCGTTTGGTGTGGCCCATAGTTTTGAACGATTGTGGAAAGAACGTGGGTTCCTGACTTCGCATGGAACTAAAATTCAGCATGGTCAGTTGGTGAATGAGCTTCTTGAGTCACTGACCTTGCCATTACAAGTTGCGATTGTGAAATGCAGTGCACACAAGAAGGTTACTGATGTCGGTCGTGGCAATGCATTTGCTGACGAAATCGCAAAAGAAACAGCAAAAGATGTGATGAATCGAATGTGTGTTGCAGGCCCCGCAAGATAGGTTGGTGACGTTGGAATATGTGAAGATACGATAGAGGGTGTGAAGTCTATTCAAGCTGAAGCTTCAGAGAAAGAATTGAGCGTGTGGAAAGAGAGTACGGGTAAATTGGATGAAAATGGTTGTTGGGTTGACTTGTCAGAACATCAGCGATGGTTGTTACCCGATGCGTATGTGCTTGCAGTGGTGACAATGGCTCATAGAATGGCCCATATCAGTGTGAAAGGGATTTGTAAGTTGTTGGCTCCAGTATGGCAAACTGCTGGAATTCCTAAATGTGCAGAGAATGTGGTCAAGAATTGCATGGTGTGTCTGAAATACAATCCTGGTAGGGGAACCCCAACTCCAGCTGGTCATTTTGCGCCTCCAACGTATCCGTTCGAGGTTTTGCAGCTAGATTTCATCCACATGGAAAGGTGCAACAATCTGAAATACGTACTTGTTGTTGTTTGTGCTTTTTCAAGATGGGTAGAAGCATATCCCTTAAAAGACAACACTGCCTTATCCACAGCTAAAGCCCTTGTCAAAGAATTCTTCCCTAGGTTTGGAATGCCGAGAATGGTCTGGAGTGCTAATGGGAGTGAATTTGTGGGCCGAGTGATGAAAAAAGTATGTGAGGGGCTAGGTATCCAGCAAAAATTCCACGCTGCAAATCACCCCCAATCAGCTGGACTAGTAGAGTGCTATGATGGCACGCTAAAACTGAAGTTGGCAAAGATACAAGCGAGCTCTGGTCTTAAATGGCCTGACGCTCTGCCTCTAGCACTCCTATCAACAAGAATGACTGTGCATTTGTGAGTGGGACTTAGTCCCTATGAAATTGTGTTTGGCCGCCCAGCCAACATATGGGGAGTGCCAAGACCAACAAAATTCAGTGAGATCGAACACCCTGTACTGCTTGATTATTTGTATGAATTGACGGCTAAATTGCGTGTTCTACACCAACAGGTTCACGATACTCTGCCTCAGGTCTCTGAAGCTCCAGGACATCTTATCGATGCTGGATCATGGGTGCTGGTCAAGAACTTCCAGCGGACAAAGAATGACCAGCCCCGTTGGACCGGCCCCCACCTCGTCCTTCTCTCAACAAGATCAGCTGTTCGAGTGGAAGGGAAAAAGAACTGGATCCACGGCGTACAGTACAAGAGGGTCCCTTTTCCTCTACCGTATGACCGGTGGGTCCAGGAGGGGATCGCTGACTCTGAGACTGAGACTGTGCCTAGTTTTTTGCCATTTAGCGATGCACGTGTAAAAGGAACAATTTCTGAACGAGAAAGTGACAATAATTTGCAAGAAGCTGTGCCACCGTCAATTCGATTGAACACTACAGAGCCTGAACTCTTGTTCCAGAACCAGACAGTACCTGGAAAAAGCCGTTATAATTTGAGACCAAGAACTAAGGACAAATAATTTTTTCCCGTTCCTTTGCTATTTTTTTTTCAAGGTGCAGCTCTCTCATCTGAGAAACTTTCTTATTTTTGTTTTTTTCTTTTCGAACCGCCATCCGGGTTCAGCTGTAGGGTCGTGGTTGCCCAAGTCTTTGGAGTGCAGCTGAAGACGTTAGGTCGACAGTTCTGGTCGGTCTAAGGGAGTTGCCCTGGACTGACAGAAGCATTCCCTAGCATAGAACACCCTACCACCACGAGCAGCAATTAGAGAGGATGGAGTTTTTCAAGAATGAGAGACCTGCCAGACAGATGGACTTTAAAGCCAGAATGGGTATAATAATGACAAAGAAACGATTTTTGATATTATGTATTTTCATGTTGCTTAGTGTAAAGACGTTTTTAATAGGATATGTTTTATTCTCTTTTCAAGTGACATTTGCACCCATTACTCAGCCCATACCTCCTTCTACTGTTTCCTCGCATTCTTTTCACCCCCTGCCTGAACACGAGTCTGCCAGAAGATTAGAGTTTGCCAACAATTCATTCATTCAGCTTCTACACCAACACCAATTAGTAGTGAACACAACTTACTGTTGGGTGTGTGGTCTTATGCCTCATACTACTGATAAAGGTATCCCTTATCTGGTCCTGCCTTTCAGCCATAATGGTTCTGTATGGGCATATAGAACGGTGTTCATATACGCGTATGAAGCCAACCCCCTACGTTCTGTGAAAGATAATCCTAAGAATAGTGCTCTAGCTAAGGGTATAGTAGATATGATTAGGGAAGATATTTCCTATGAGACTATCCCGAGAGATGAGACACTAGCATATATTGGATGGAACATAACAGGATATGGAGTTACTCTGAGTGGGAACCAGCGAGCAAAGAGATCCTCCCCAATTTGGATTGTACCCCATCAGGGTCACCTATGTCTGAAAGGTATTGGCAAGAATCCCAGAGCTCAGTTAGGGAAAAGTATCTGCACTGAAACATATGTTTTTGCGTCTCAGACTTCTCCTTCGTTCTTAGCAGCTAAGGGTACCTATTTCATCTGCCATAATAGAGCCTATACACGGTTGCCTCCTGACTTCTCAGGCACATGTTTTGTTTCGTTCCTGTTACCTCCCACCTACACGACCGCGGCAGATTACCATAAGACAAGGATAGTTCGAGGTGTCATAAGTAAAGAAGACACTACAGGACAAGAATTTGGAGATTTCGTAAAGGGTTTTCTGCCGTTTTGGGGCCCTATGGTTAACAGCAGGAACATAAGGCAATTGACAAGGGTGGTTGAATCCACGGTAGTTGAAACCGCCGGTACCCTTGGTAATTTGACTGCTGAGCTCTAGTCGGATCGCCTTATGACTCTTCAGAACAGGGTCGCATTAGACGTCATACTTGCAGACCGAGGTGGGGTATGTAAAGTGATCCAATCAAGTTGCTGTGTTTTCATCCCAGATAACGCTCCGACAGTCTACCAGGCCATTTCCAAACTGCATAAGATCTCCGAGTCTATTCACGTGGATAAAGGACATTGGTCATTGATGGGGTGGTTCTGGGAGCTGATATCCGCCTAGGGATGGAAGACTCTGGTAGTCATTGGGATGATCTTAGCCATTCTTTTCCTGTCCTGTCTGTGTGTACAGTGTGCTCCTGCAATATGTGGCCTCTGTGCTACATCGTGTGTAAGGAAACCTGTATCAAGGGACGAGCTAAGTAATAGGATGATGCTACAGCAACATCTCAACGACTTTATGAATATAGACCTGGACTCAGATTAGCGTGAGTATAGGTTATTGCCTATGTAAGGGCAAAAGGAGGGTCTGTGGTACTGAAAATTCTGGACCCGTGTTATAAACATCGTCGTATCACAACGATTTTGGTATCAGCAGACCGAGAATGATTAGAATAGTATGCACAAGCATTGTATTCATATTCGGGTAACGAAATCACCCGAATATCAGAGTTTCCGTCTTGAACCCTCGTGTTCCATTTAAACGACAGCCATTTTGTGATTGCCCTCACATAGGCCAATGTCTAATGCTGAAAACGAGTCTGAAGGACACGTACACCTTTGCTGACTCCTCTGTGACCTGGGCAAGCTGACTCCACTGCCTGAAGCCAAACCTGTTCGGCCAGTTTCTTTCCCAGTGGCCGAATGAGATTAGTATCAAGGCACAACACATCATAAACCTTTCATCACACACAAACCATGCCTAATCTTACACACACCTGTCCCTGTTTCTTTCTTTATGACTTGCTTTACAAGGAGGAGGTGCCCGTTTATATTGGGGGTCCGTCGATATCTGATGAAAGTACTAAGCCTTGCCGGGTAATTGATTGAGGGCTGGACAAACTGAAATATGGGCTTGTCATCATAAACCTGCTATTTCTTTGTAGTGAAAATATGTGAATGGTCAACTGTAAACTAAGGCATAATATTTTGTATAAAAGAGAAGGTTAGCTTTGCAAAGGGAGCAGTCTCCTGAGAATATACACTGTGTTGTACTCCTAGGATACCTGTTACTGGCTGCAGCCAATAAACAAGATCTTTGACCTCACCAAGAAGACTCTGTGTTTCTGTAGTCTGGAACAGGAAGGACTCGAAGTCTTAGGGTGTGTTCCCTGGCACCGCTGGGTTCTGAAAAACCCAGTACTTCAATAGGAACTCATTTGTTTTTCAAACGGGCCCCCCCTGACACATGCAAAGGTTAGGTGACACATGGAAAGGCCCTAGCTTTTGTCTTCCCAGTCAGGCAGGCAATAAGCTCAGTGGTGGAAGGAAGCCCTAAGAACTGGTTTGAAGTGACAACAAAGGAGGGCACTGCTCATTACCATTGTCACAGTTCTGGATGGGCTCAGGGGAGAAGGCTTTCCACATCTTGGATTTTAAGAGTGAGGGTCACTCTGTGATTGTTTGGAATATGGTATGCAGAAACTGCTACAACACTGGGTAGAGTAACCCCATGTAACTTTTATCTCAGTGGTTTTGTAGAAACCAGAAGTCACCCTCACTTAATAACTGATGTTAGGCATAAATTTGGAAACCTAATTTACCCTCTTCAGAACACTTTCTGGGCCTGTGGAAGAACAGAAGAGAATTTAACCTGCTGTCTGTGACCTGAGAGATGCCATGATGGACTGGCCCTGCTCCATTATGTACCCAGGACAAAGAAGTGGACTCCATAGGTTAGTTGGCTGAATCCTGTGTGGCTACAGGGCTACAAAAAGTGAGCTGCAACAGGCCGGTTTCCTAAAGTATCCAGCTGACTAGTTCCAATTAACCCTGACCTAGACCCTGTTGGTGAACTCTGCTGGAGTGACTCTTGACCCCCAAGTGCTGCTCTCAGGTCTTGAGACCCTTGGCTGTGCCCAAATGGACCTCTTCTACCACCCCTGAAAACGTGGTACTTAGAACATTTTCTGATTTCCAAACCTTCTGAAGACTGGGGCAAAACACTTCAGCCTATTTGACCAAGGTGTGATCTCAATGGGCTAAGAAGTCATGTTTCTTCTGCTTGATGCTTCTTCACAGCAACAAATCTAATTAAGCTGGCCAACAGAAAGAAGGTATTCAGCCTCTTGGAATGCCATGTAGGATATAGCTGCTGCCTTGCCTCACTGAAAGATTATAGGCTCTAAAACAGAGACAGAGTTTCAAAGCTAAAAATCTTGAGTGGGCTAAGGAAATATCCTACAAGCGAGCGGGCTTCCCTGGGAGTGAAAATTTCCAGCCAGTACCAATGGTTTTAACCGTCTATCCAACATTGTGCGGACTTCCTCCAATACGGCTTGCTATCTTGCCCCACTGAAGGATTTTGACTTTCGAAAAAAAGGAAGAAGAGCTTGATTTAGAGTTTGGTGGAGAGGGTACATTGTCACAATGACAGAGTCCCTTCTCCTTCAATCTGAAGGACTATCCACCTCACCTAGAGTTCAAGTATGTTGATCACCTGACAGAGTAAGGGCATTCGAAAGTTTTGGCATTTGTCTGCCTGGCCTATTTAGAGTGGATGAACAAATGGCAAGTTTTCATTGTCCATCAGTGCAAGGTAAAATCTGGTGATAAGGGGCATTGATAACTGCAAACTGGCCCCACGCCATGAGAGAAAACTCCAATTGTGAGGGGGTCATTGATTTCTTTATTTCCTGCTTTGGAATTCTGTTTTGGAAAACAAAACACATTGAAAGTTTGCCATATGGCTCCATCATGTTGGTGGAGCTGTCCATCAAACTATTAATGTATAGACAGAAGCCATTGTGACGCAGTTCTTGCCAATGCAAGGTATATCTGCTGGGTCGGTGGACATCACTGAATTTGGCAGCTGGGTGCTCCCTCAGGGCGACAGAGTACTTTACTCCATTGCCCTCATGGAGTAAATCCACCAAAGCTCGAATCAGGCCCTAAGTCTGAAGGTAAAGCCTATGACCAGGTCAAACCTGGGCTCATTCGTGGTCGAACCCAAGTCATGCTTAGGCCCCAGTCTACTGCGACCATTGACTATTGTTGATGCCTAGAGTTTTTAGTGTTATTTTCACTTAACATTATTTAAACAAATCATATCTCCGGTTCCCCTTATTAGATTTTTGTTGTTTTGGTGTCATTTTATTAATTGAATTTTATTTTATTTTTCTAATTCTCTTTTGGATTTTTATTGCTTGGTGTTTTGACTTTATTACTGTTTGGATGCTGCACAGATGCACAACCCCAACATAAGCCTGTCTACTCTGGTCTACAACTACAAGGGGTTGGGCTCAGGTTAGTTTAGTGGCTTTGAGGGTTAATCCTGACAAGAGTTGTGATTATTTCTTGTGGTCAGCAGTCGCTCACACCCAATATTAATCCAATTTCTTACAAAAGAGAAGCATAGTAGTAAAAGAAATTCATTTTAATATGGACCTACAAATGAAATGTGAAGTGCCTCAAACTTTAGGAAACTGATATATACTGAGGAACAGATTTATCAAACTTTCACACAGCGCCGCACAGCCCAGCACAATAAGCCACCTTGCTATGCAGTGCAGCGTGAAAGGAAAAGGGCAGGAATGCACTGTATTCAACATTATATGGAGCATTCCTGTCCTTTCTATGTGCAGGCACCCTTGTGGCTGTCTAGCATTAATGCAGGCACCCTTGCGGCATGGTGCAGATTGAAATAATACAGTGATTTTTGCTGTGTTGTGTTACTCTAGATTTATCAAGTTATGCAGGGCCACGCACAGTGGCCTTAAGTGATAAATCTGACTTAGTAGTTGCGTCACCCTTGCTTCCCTGTGTGTGTCGCAAGCGTGATGCAACTCAATGATATATACGCTCCTGAATGTGGGCAAATAGGAATATCTGCCAATTTAAGGTTAGGTAGTTTCACCTACTTAAAATGTGGATACCTTATGATCTAGCCAAGATAAGGGCTCTGGCTCAGTGCCTCGCCACCAATGCACGGCCTGCCTTGAAGATGGATGTGACTGACCAACTGTGACAATGGTGTGAAAGCACACAGGCATGAAAAGCCCACACTGGACAACTTAGTCCCTTCTCAATGCTGATGTTGTCTTTGACAACCAGATACTGAATCACTGCAAAAGAGCATGGTCAATGACAACATTTTTTTTAATATGGTGCAGCGAAGGATTATGATTGCTAGAACGGTCATTGTTCTGTTCTTGTGCCCTTGCAGCCATGGTTTCTTGAAGGAGCACTCCTCCAGTTTCTGATGTTAGGTAGAACATGGTTTTTCATGGTTTTGTTCTTATCGCTGAACTCCTTTGGCTGGGTGGAAGCTGCTACATGGGCAAGATCAATAGTAACAGCATGGCAGGCCACCTAAGATTCTGCAGAATGTCTGGCTTGCTTGTATTTTTAAGGAAACGAGAATCACACAGCTTCACATTAAGATAGCAGCATAGCAGCATTATTCATAGAAGCCTGGCTCCAAGGGGGTCACGAGTATATATGTCACCAACCAAGGGCATCAGGGTAGCAGACTACTCTGAGTCACAGCCTATGCATCATTAAACTTTTAAATCCAAACTAATCATTTTGGAGCAAATACTCCCTCTTCAGAGGGTTTACTAGGAAGGGTACCTTTGCCTCTTCGCAGAATGGACTGCGGTAGCCATTGCCGACATGATGCTGCCCATGTTCATTATATGTTTATCCTCCAATGATTGGCCCTTAGAGGATGCCTTGTCTATGCCTGTGAGAAATTGGGTTGTTGGTTGATGGGGTCGAGGAGACCCCTACCCAAGCAACTGCCACAATCCTTGTCAGGGTGACCCACAAAAGGTAGATCAATTAACCTGTGCTTAACCCTTTCGTAGCTTGGCACAAAAGCAGTCAGGCTTCACTTAGGGGCAATGTTTAAAGTATTTATGAAGCACACAAACAGTAATAAAATGAAAACAGAGCACAAGAGAAAATACACACCAATTTAGAACAATAGAGCAACATTTATTAATGATTTGAAACCAAAAGGACAAAAGGACAAAAATCCAATCAGAATGGGAGAGAGGCATTTAAAAAAATGTAAGGTAAGTATAGCATCTAAAAGCACAAACCGCCATTCGTGATTATGTGGTTGTGAGAGGTGAGGTGAAAGTCACAAGTTCAGGACAACCATGATGGTCCATGGGCCAGATACCTAGAGCAGGTTAGAACTACTGATAAAGTTACTTTCTAAAGGCTAGTGCAAAGGGTTCCTTTCACGATGGAGAAGGCCATGAGGAGCAGAGAGAGTGTTGTAGATGGTCGTTACTGTAGCCGAAGAGCAGGCCAGGCATCTCAGACAGTTATCGATGTAGCACAAAGATCCTGTTAGGTGTCACGGAGGGTCCATGCTGGAGATTCGCATTGGCGGTCACCGCAGGCTATAAGTAGTGTAGCACAAAGTTCAGATCTCACTTTGCTGGTTATCACTGGCTTTCAATGTTGCGCAGAGAACTTTGAGATTTCTCTTTTTCTTCAAGGAGGAGCTCAACTGATGCCTTACCAAGGGTCCAGAATCTGTGAGGCTGTGGCCTGCAGGGACTACTCCAGCAGATGCCAGGCAGGGCTCAGGCATGTCCAGTTGTAGGTTCAGTTGCAAGTAAGCTGGGCAGATAAAGGGAGGCGTCTGCAGCTTCTTATGTCCCGGTAGCTCTAACAGGATGTCAGTCAAATGACCCTTGAAGTCACTTCAGCCTGGGATGAATTGTGCAAGTCCAGTTTTCCTTCTTCACAAGCAGGGCAGACCTCAACCAGCATGGCAGTAGGGGTTTCTTCTTCCGTAGTATCCACAGTTCCAGGAGTGTACTGAAGAGTTGGTACTGAGGGTCCAATATTTATGCCAGATGCCAGATTTGAAATGGAAAAAGCTTCTGGAATTTCCCCATTTGGGGTTATCTAGGATTTCCTGCCTCTCTGTTCTGTCCCCAGTCTGTCTGGGGCACAGTAGGCTAGTGTGAAGTCCTTTGTGTACGAGCTAAGCCAGTGACTCTCTACGTATATGTGTGGTAAGTAATAGCTCTGTTCCTCTCAGGTGAGAGATGGACCATCATGCCAACACCCAGACCCTCCTTTGTGATACTGTTTAGGAAAAATACACAAATGCCAACCTCCGACACATAGTAACAGGCTGAAGGTACCAAATGGTTAGGACAAGTATATGCCAACTTTCTAAAAGTGACATTTTCAGGATTGTGACTTAAAATTCGACTTTACCATTAAATAAGGTTTTAGCTTGCAATTCCTCAGACACCAACCATGACTTTCCTACCTCATCCCAATCAAAAGTTATCAAAAGTTACAAGGTAACCTAATGTTATCCTAATGGAGAAGCAGGCCTTGCAAAAGTTAAAAACAAATTTGAGAGTTCTTCACTATCAGGACATGTAAAACTTAAAAGAACATGTCCAACTTTTTACATACAATGCATCCTGTCCTATGGGCTGATTGGGGCCTACCCTAGGGATGACATATGTGTTAACAAGCATTTGCAATGCAATGGGCCTCGCGTTTGCTCGAGTTAGAGCTATTAGCGTTGTAAACTCCTAACCAGACTTTTCTTGCCTCATAGAATGAAAATGAAAAGGTAAACAGTTTCACATAAGCGAGTCAATGGCCACGAAGCAAACACACAAAAGGAAACAGAAGTTTGCTCGAAGTGAAACATATCGGCAAAAGTACAATTATCGATGTTACTGGCAAAAGTGCAATTATCTATTTAACAGGATCGATGTCAAGCAAAGCGTGTGACTACTGCCCAGCGAGATCACGCTAACTACGAAACAAAGAGAAAAAGTAGTCTAGAAACCATACAGAAAACATGGAGCATCGTATGTTTTCAGTAGTTAGCCGGTGCGCTGAAGGAGGCCTTTCTCTTATCAACTTAAGGGAACTTCAAAAGGCAAGCCCACGAACCAACCAAAATGATGGACATGGTTACAAGCCCGTAGAGAGATAACAACAGGGACAGAGCGCTTTGCGCGCTTGACCCTAAAAAGGAATGTTTGAGCCTGGCAAAAGGTTTATTTTACCAGGTCAAAATAGCAGTTTAAAACTGCACACACTGGTTTAAAAAGGCTACTTATGTGAGTGGTACAATAAGTGATGCAGTCCCACTAGTAGCATTTAATTTACAGGCCCTGAAAACCCATAGTACCACTGTACTAGGGAATTACAAGTACTCTAAATGTGCTAAGTAAGTGTAAGCCAATTTCACCATGTCTAAAGGAGAGAGAGCATAAGCAGGTTAGCACTGGTTAGCAGTGGTATAGTGCGCTGAGTTCCATAATGGGTTTTGTATACCAGGGGATGAAGGCAAAAAGTTTGGGGATGACCTTGCAGAGAGCAAAGTCCAACAATGCCTCATTCAGGACCTCAGGCAAATGTTCTAATTAACGTATCAGGAAAAAGAAAGTTGATGAAGTGGTAAAAATGTTACATTTTTTTCTGTTGAACAATTTTAATTTTTAATATTTGTTAAATCATCAACATATCACATTTTACCTCCCAAAGCAAAATAAACAGCAACATTCGCACTAATAGAGTCAAACGCACCCCATCCCATTCATTTCAGCATCCTATGATCCATAATCTATGCGTGTCAGTGTCAATTAGCACTACACACTTTAAAGAGCGTTCATTTATGAACTCTATTTTGCCATCCTTGTGTGCCCAAAGACATTGTTTTCAGATAGGCCTACAGTTTCCAACTCTGTTACTCATCACGTTGTCTGTCATCTGTCCGAACAAATGAAAGCCTTATGTCTTCAACCGTTGGCCATTTCTTGCAGCCTTTAAACAATCACACAGTTTTCTACCTTTGCGGCATCGACTCAATAGCAATCCTGCATCTGGTAGGCTCCAAACTAGTGACACCAGCATTGCTTGTTTACCATTTCGTTTTTTGTTTTAAAGTCTTAATGCCTAACAAGCAGACTATACGTGCAAAAGGTATAGATCCACAGCAGTTTCAAAATGTGCACACACAGGGCCAGGTTTATTAATATTTGGTGCAACGCAGTGAGAGAACTTGTTGTTCTGCATCAAATGGAGAGAGCAGGAATGTGCAATATTTACGTACATATGGTGCATTTCTGTTCTCTCTCTCAGCTGGTGCACTTGAGGCTGTCAAGCACCAATGCAATCAGGATTATTTTTTGTGCTCAAAAGGTACCTTCATGCACAAAAAACAGTCCTCTGATGCAATTTCCTCTATCTGAGCTGCAGAATGTAGCACATGTAGAAGGAGGAAACATTAGGAGAAATAAAGATATTTCTCCTCATTATGCCTCACCTGGAAAGGCGTAGCATTTTGACACATTCCCATGTTTCTTAGTGTTAGTAAAACTGGGCATGCGCCAAAAACTATGGGTGAATGCTTCGCCCATAGTTCTGCCCATGGTACACTATCCCAGCAGCACAGTGTAAAGCAAGGTAGCGATGTGTGCTGCCTTGCATTATTCCATATGTATTACGTCATGCAGAGCCACCTAAGGTGTCAGTGGCATAGTAAATTTTAGGAGCTTGTGTCACCTTGCGTCATCATTTGTGATGGAAAGGAATAACAAGCCCTTAGTAAATCTGGGCTATAGTTTTCTAATAAGTATTTATAGTCTGGAGATCACACCCGTGTGCTAGAAAGTAATACCCTGTTATGGAGCATTTCTTATGTTTAGTGCTGTTTGTTTTTTTAAACATTTGTGGAGTGATGTAAGCACAAAGAAGTACATTTAATTGTAGTGAATCAAATAGAACATTATTAAAGGATGTTATTATCGTCCTACAACCTATTTACCACACTTTCTTTGAGATTTCTACCAAACTGTTCCTCTCCTGCTTCCACTTAACGCTGAGTGTATGTGTTGGGGTGTCTTTCATTTATCATGAAAAAGGTCATCAACCATGGCTTTTCTACCTCATCCTAATCAAAGGTTAGCAAAAGTCATAACGTAACCTGGTCTATTCCACTCTCAATCCAAGATGCGCATATCACACCCTCTTCTCTTTCTTGAATCCTGTCAAATTCCATAGCGGTGCCTCTGACGCATAGCGGTATCTGGTCTTACATTGTCCCCACAGTTGACTCCACTGTGTGCTCGCTAGTCTGTCAAGATATTCAGG
The DNA here is from genome assembly GCF_031143425.1 of Pleurodeles waltl. Lineage (NCBI taxonomy): Eukaryota > Metazoa > Chordata > Amphibia > Caudata > Salamandridae > Pleurodeles > Pleurodeles waltl. The sequence continues at coordinate 270,856,369 of NC_090436.1, read as the reverse complement.
TGCTGCTGATACATAATGAAAAAATGTGTGTGCTGAGTCCCCTGCTGTCATGCATACCACTCAGCAGTACCTAAGTGAGGCCACAGTCGTCTAAGTACTATCTTGTTGGATAGGCAAGGTAATATGCTTTTGCATCAGGAATCTGTAAAACCCTCATCCTCTTTCTCTTCAGTGTGCCCATCCTTACTATATCCCTCTTATTTTTCCACATAAGTAGACATAGAAGCTTGCCTAGCATCTTAAACAGATGACCGCACGGTATGTGACCTTGTATTCCTGACCCACTATCGAAAGTGTAAACGTCGGCCACAACTTCAATGCTTTTTCCCACTCCCCTAGTGTCCTTGCCATATTCAACTCTTGACTAAAGCACAATATTGCTTGCCACCATTATTCCAAAATATCTAAAGGGCTCCTCTTGGTGCCATTTTAGGGGTAACTGCTAGATGTGTGAATCCTGGGGCATGTGTGTCCATCCAAAGTGAAAGGAACAATTTCAGCCAGTTGAGTTTAAGTCCTGAAACCTGACCTAACTCTAACCTCTAATCCACTCCATCAACACTCCCAATGTCAATTATGTGAACACCGACAAACTCGCAAATTACTGGGTATTTGTGTACTTCTTGAGGGTAGCGCTTCCACCTGGAACCAAACAGATATGCTTCAGTCATGTAAAGGGCAGGCGTAAGTACCTTTCGTTTGTTGGAATATGGAAAAGTAGAGGGAGAGGATTGCTACAAAGGTAGAATATGTTCAACGAAGATAAATAAAATCACAAACACAGTTTCCTTACATTTAGGCTTGGAAAGTTTCCTAGCCAGTAGAAATTCTAAATGTGTAAATTTTAAAATCTGGAATATTCTGGAAATCGGCAATTGGCTCTTTTTTGAATCTCGTAAAAATCTGAACTTGTCACAGATGTTGCAGTGACCCTGTGTCCATCATTTAGGGCTACTACTTTGTGAAATAGTCGCTGTGTCCCTAATCAGTGAACATAACTTATTTTTTTTAAGGGTGCGGTGACAAGGAACGTGGGGATTGAATCTCCCTACTCCCAAAGTGCAGCTTCTCTAGAGGACAGCTAGGGCAATCGTTATTTTACACGCCGATTCTGCTTGTTGGTGCCTCATTTTGCCCAGCATAACTCGTAATAGGAGGTAGTTAATACTCTACCCCTGGGTATCAGTGAACAGAAGGACCTAAATGTTTCAGTTAATATTATTTTTGATGTCATCATTCTTTTCTTTCCAACTAACATTTAACCACGTTTGACTGATTAATTAACAGCTGATGTTGCCCTGCAGGTAAGGACAATAAACCTATAAACATTCCACCTTAAAAAAAAGTCTTGTGGAACCAGGAGCTGTCTCTTAGCCGAAGAGACTGTACAACACCACTAGATTTCCCCATGTCCTCTAGCCTCTTCAGGAGCAGCATGTTTACACAAGGTTTTGTTGACAAAGAAGCCCAAAAGTAGAAAATCGCTTATTTACTGTGCTTCAGAAAACTAAGCCGTACCATACAAGCTGTTTTCAATTTGTTTCCAAAAAGTTTTTATTTATTTAAGTGAATATTTTAAATTCATCAAATTTTAAAACATCACATGAAGAAGAAAATTCTTGTGATAGGTACTATAAATGTTGCTATGTTTTCACGGGATTTTCTTTCCTGCAACAGAGATCAGGTTATCGATCCTACCTGACATGACCTCGCAGGTTTTGCATCTGCCGTGCACCGCCTCCTCAGAATCTGACTGACCGAGGTAATCCGTGAGAGCAGGTACACTCTTGTGATTCGTTGACGGTCAATGACTTCTCGCCGCCATCCTTTTCCTCGCTTGTCCACCAGAACTGCTCATGGATGTGTGGACGGGATAAAGGGAAAACATGTATATTGGTAATTATGAAACATAGGTCACATCAAGGTTCTGAGTAACATAATCAGGTCGATCTTCGATCTCATTTTCTATTGGGCCGCGCGCGCATTTTGGGCCGTATTTATACTCCGTTTGCGCCGAATTTGCGTCGTTTTTTTCGACGCAAATTCGACGCTAAACTAACGCCAACTAACGCCATATTTATACTATGGCGTTAGAGGCGAATAGCGCCAAAGTTCCCGGAATGTGCGTCATTTTTTAGCGTGAACCCCTTCCTTGCGTTAATGATATGCAAGGGAGGCGTTCCCGTCTAAAAAATGACTCCCAGGCCTTTACGTGGTATTTATACTCCCGGGCAAAAGAGACGCCCGGGAGTGGGCGTGGCTTAAAACGGTGCATTTGCGCCGCTTTTTAACGCCTGGGTCAGGCATGGCGTTAAGGGACAAGTGGGCTCAAAATGAGCCCAGAGTGCCCTCCCCTGCCCCCAGGGACCCCCCCTGCCACCCTTGCCCACCCCAGGAGGACACCCAAGGCTGGAGGGACCCACCCCAGGGACATTCAGGTAAGTTCAGGTAATTTTTTTTTTTTTTTTTTTTAATAATATTTTGTGGCATAGGGGGGCCTGATTTGTGCCCCCCTACATGCCACTATGCCCAATGACCATGCCCAGGGGACAGAAGTCCCCTGGGCATGGCCATTGGGCAAGGGGGCATGACTCCTATCTTTACAATGATAGGAGTCATGTTGATGGGGGATGGGCGTCGTTAAAAAATGGCGCAAGTCGGGTTAAGACGATTTTTTCGACGTAACCTGACTTGCCCCATTTTAAGACGCCCATGCGCCATTTTCCCCCTACGCCGGCGCTGTCTGGTCTACGTGGTTTTTTCCCACGCAAACCAGGCAGCGCCGGTCTGATTGCGCCGTCTAACGCCATTCCATAAATACGGCGCCCGCATGGCGCTTCAGAATGGCGTTAGACGGCGCAAAACTTTTTGACGCTAAACTGCGTTAGCGCAGTTTAGCGTCAAAAAGTATAAATATGGGCCTTTATGTGCACAATATCCCATCTGTGCTTCGTTTACGCATGTACAATGCTTTATTTTATTTATATACAACATATTTCACTGTCACATGTTAGATTACAAACTCACAACACTGTTCCATTATGTTTGTGTTGTGGAGCGTGAACAACTCAGCACCAGACACTTTTAGTTGAGTTTTATTGCTAACCAATTCATAAGCGTGTGCACTTCTGCTGCAAGAAAGCAACACTACTACCAATAACATTTTGTCTTCTTTACTTTAATGATTACGGTCACTTCAGGTCTAAAACGTTTCCCGTCAAGAATCACCAATAATGTATCTACTGTGAAAGCAGGTGAACATCTTCCTGGCATTGTTATTGGGCTTGACAGCTTATGTCTACCCTGGACTGGGATTCAACATTCATCTGGTGAAACAAAAAGGCCTTTGAAGATGAGTGCTAATTTGATTAATAAGTAGTTGCATCCTGTTATGATGCACTTTGCTTTATCTATTTTAAATAGAAAATGCAGAGTGGATTTCGTTTCTGTAAAACCACTGCATATTAAATGAACTGTGTTGAAAGCAGCCTTTAAAAGCATTCGCTGCAGCCACTTTAATGAAAGGAAAGGTTATTGTTTGCAGGTTAACGATAATTGGTACAAGATGTCTCATTTTTTAGAACAATTAGGATGTCAATATAAATACTGGTTTCACTAACACATGACAAAATATTTTCGCATCAAAACAATTGCAAAGGTCTAATAAGCATGATACGTGTGCAAGATGATGTACAGTGCACACACATATTATTTAGAAATGATTTTACATGAGCGGCTTTTGGCATGAGTACAGTAAGATTGATGTACCAAAAGATCCGCCATTAATAAAAATCACTTTCGTGTCATGACTGAAGAAACGTATTTATTTTTATGCTTTAAGGTTATCATTGTTTGACCGATGAACATCGGCCTTTTCACATAATCATAATTTTAATATAAGCAGGAGGAATATTTGTACATTTTATTTGCATTCTGCTGCTTCACTACAATATTTACGCAATTTATCAAAACTCGTAATGGTAGCATGTGACATCAGAACATCACCTGATCGCTGACCCGCAAGGAAAGACTATTTTGGGTTTGTTTTATTTGATCTATCGTTGTTAATGGTTCAGGAAACCACAAGGTAATGAACAGTGGAATAGGTTAAACTTGAGGGCAACAGATAAGGGGCAAAGATCTCTGCTCCTGCCAGCCTTGAAACGACAGCCATTGTCTAAAACAATGCATCCAATTGTTGTTTTTTGATCCTGGGGTTTGCAAGAGCCCACTGATATATGAGTTAAAACAACAGGAAAGGGAAGGTTTTATGAGTCATAAGATGGCCTACATGTAATTTATAGACCTGGCATAGACAGCTTTAACTTTCTCGCCAACCTAATGTAATTAAACAATAAAAAACAAAAGATACACTCACTCACATATACATAACTAGAGGGGCTTTTGGTCGGCTCTCTTCATCCATTTTTCTGATCCAACAGTCATTCATATTTTGCTTCCGTCCACCAAAGTGTACAGAAAGTGGCAGTGTTTCAGCCCTCTTCAGCCCTCTTCAGCCTTCAGCGCTCCTCCATTTTGAGTAGCAGCAGTTTGTATAATCATAGATATGCACCCATATAAAAAGAAGTGCACATCAGTGCAAGGGCTGGTAGGTCAATACTTCAGTTTGACATTGCTATTTATTTTTTATAATTTATCCTTTTTTATTTTTAGTCATTCTTGTGTGTAAAATTACGTAATTCAAAGTCAACATTCATTATCTTTTCACAAATAATAACCATGTTTTCCTGTGATGTGCAATTTAACTAAAATGAGTTTCTAAAAGTGTTGTAAGTAGAATCATCTTCAGGTTTCCCTCCTAAAGGAAGTCTATCGCAGGAACCTGATACACATGATGTACATAAGTAATAATTCCATTTGTGAGTACCAAGGCCTTTTGCTCTGTGTATTCTCCTCTTTTACCTCTGCTGAGAGCTAAGGTTTGCCCTAAAAGCATAAACATCATTTAGGGGTCGTCAGGGGTCGCAGCCGCAATCCCTGGCACTGCCTTTGTGACCCCTGGCCTCAAAGTTGGAAAACTTTGTGTCAGCTCGACCCTATGGACATCAGTTGGGGCTCCACTCTGTTTTTTGTCAATTTGTATTACACTAATAGTGAATACAATATATATCATTCACTATTAATGTAATACAAATGGAGTACAATTTGCTGGGATATGCCTGCCATGGCATCCGAGGTAAGTGAAAAATGTTTTTAAATGGCTGTTGTGTGCATGCTTGCAGGCGAGAGTGCGTTTATATGAGAAAGAGTGTTTGTAACTGTGAATTTGTGGGTGTGTGTAAGTATGTGTGTATGAGTGAAAGTGTAGGTCAGAGGGTGTGTGATGCAACTTCCACTACCCCTGGCATTTCTGTGAATTGATGTCCATGCCTAACGTCCTCAGCCTATACGCTGTCTCTAAAATCTAATAACTTCTTCTTGCAGCACAGTCATGTCATTGTTTACCAGGAATCGGCCTGTCACTTTGGCAACTCACCAGCATGACGCTGTTGTTAAACAATGTTAATAAACAGTACACTGCATTGAGGGAATAAAGAATTATATATGTCTTGTGAAAGCAATACTTGGGTGAAAAGGCTTGAGAGTGTGATATGTTTCTCTCCATTGCCACCCTTGTCTTGTGTCGCTTGTTGTCATCTCTGTCTGAAGCTCCTTATACATTACATTGCCTTAAATTAATATTCGTGGACTGGTGGCAAATCTTCAGTAGCTTAGCATACATTTATGGATTTGAAACTGATTTGATTAGTTCTGAATTCTGCATCCTGGTTCGTTCTCTGATAAATATTGGTAGGTTTGAATGGCCTTATGCTATGGGGTAAACTGCAAGGGTGAAATAATTATCACACAACTCTTTAGGGCATATTTACAAGGAGATTGCTCCGCAGTGGCATCATTATTTTTGATATTCCAGAGGCACAGTCAGTACTCCATATTTACAAGGTGACACATCTAGGCCAGTGTGTTACTTTTTGTAGATCTGCATTGGAATATAGTGGGCCTGAACTGGCTGGACCACGCAGATCTCAAAATAGGCAAGGCAGGCATTCCATCATAAATTCTAGTCTATCCTATCCTAGCATAAAACAGTGATATTTACGAGTTTAGGAAAAAGTGACTAATCGTCAACAAGCGGCATGCAGGGCCTGAAATGTGTCAAAACTACTGCACATCAGCAGACTAGGCGTAAGAAATGATGCATTGGCATATAAACAGAACATACCCAAAGCACTTTGGCAAGCTCAACTATGCCATGGAGGTGCTAATACTTCAACAAAGAGTGCCAAGGAGATCAAAGCTACCCCACCACCACCATGTAGGCAGAGCAGAATAAGGGAGTTTGTGTACTGCCAGAGGACTACTCTCACTGACCTCAGGGAGGAGGAGGCCATCACCTACTACAGACTCAGGAGGGAGTCCATCATACAGCTTCTGAACCAGATTGCCCCTAGACTGCAGGCAACATCTCAGAGGTCCACCAACATCTTCTGTAGATGAAGCTGATGGCAGTCCTCCACTTGCTGGCATCTGGGCCATTCCAGACCACCACAGCCAGGGTGGCAGGAATCTCCCAGTCATCTTTTTCTGCCTTCCTAACATCCGTCCTGGATTCCGTCATCAGTCTGATACCCCGGTACTTCATGTTCCCAAGACACAGCAGCAACAACAGAACAAAAAGAAAGGCTTTCATGCCATAGCTGGCTTTCCACATGTCTTGGGGACTATGGCTTGCACACATGTGCAACTGGTGCCTCCTGCTGCAACATCACACCTTTACTGCAATAGGAAACCCACCCACTCTATCAACGTACAGACAATTGTGGAACCATCTATGGAAGTTCATCAATGTGCAGACCACGTACCTTGGGAGTGCTCATGATGCCTACATCTTCAGGCACTCCAGCACCAATAAGCGCTTCCAGAATAGGCAATGTGGGAATGGTCTACTGATTGGTAAGTACATGACAGACCTATTAACAGTAAATAATGTATGACAAAATAGCCATCTCTGCGTTTGGTGACTGAGACAGTGCATATGTAGGAGGGGTGTGCTTTTACTTGCACTATACATGATGGCACATGTGCGATTTATTCCTGCAAGTCACACATGTTAAGACACACTAAGACACACTAAGCCACTGTGTGTGCCTTTTAATGGTGGAAAGATCCAGAGCAATGTAACACTAGGAAAAATGCCCTGTTCCATCACTGTGTGCAAGGAAGGGCTTCCATGGCTGTTGTCTGTTTGTCCACGTGTAACTCCTATGGTTCATGAGGCATGTTCTGCATCTCACACCAGGTAAACTGTGAAATGTCTCAAATCAATTGCCTTCTCCAGGTCAAGTGTACCATTCAATAATTACTTGTCAGCCAACACACCATTGCCACATATGTGGGGTACATTCTGTGGCACACAGACATAGCTAATCAGGCCTCCAAGGGTTCATGCTGTGTAGGAAGGTGGCCCCTAATGCACAAAGTAAATCTCACATGAAATGAAGCCATATGATCACCATGTTGCAATTTTGCCTGTCTCGGTGCTACGCTGCCTATTGTGTGCCAGTGCAGATTAAAAGCTCAGGACTGTGTAGTATGGACTAAAACAAGTCCTTCACTGCCCTTTCTCAGTGAGCAAGTGCAGTGCTGACAATTTACTCGCTGCACTTTATGGTGACACATTTCTAAATATCTGGGTCCGTGTGTCCTGTCCACATAGTCGCCCAAATGCACTGTCATGTGTAGACAACGATGTTTCACATTGACGTGCACTCATTAATCTCTCCATGTCAAAACAGCTCAATGCAGTCTCCTCCTCCTGCTACAACACTCTCCGCATGCTCCACAGGATCTACAAGTGGATCCCAACAGACACAAGAAAAACAGTGACACAGGCCCTCGTCAGCAGCAGGCTAGACTACGGCAACGCACTCTACACAGGCATCCCGACAAAACACCTGCGACGCCTCCAACGCATCCAAAACGCCTCCGCCCGACTGATCCTCAACATACCCCGTCGCAACCACATCCCACCCCACCTGAGAGACCTCCACTGGCTCCCCGTTGACAAGAGGATCACATTCAAGCTCCTCACCCTCACACACAAAGCACTCCACAACACCGGACCTGCTTACCTCAACAACAGACTCAGCTTCTACATCCCCACCCGACAGCTCCTCTCCGCAGACCTCGCACTCGCCACCGTCCCCCGCATCCACCGAAAGACATCCGGTGGCAGATCCTTCTCCTACCTCGCCGCCAAGACATGGAACACTCTCCCAACCAACCTGCGACGGACCCAGGACCTACTCGCCTTCAGAAGACTCCTCAAGACCTGGCTCTTCGACCAGTAGCAGCTTACCCCCCACCCCCCTCAGCGCCTTGAAACCCTAACGGGTATGTAGTGCGCTCTATAAATATACTGATTGATTGATGATTGATCAGTGGCAGCAGCTACTGAACATCAGTGACTTCTACTGTCACATTTCAACCTGTGTGAATGAATGGGACCATATCACCTGCACTGGGTAACAAAAAATAAAACATGTTGTAGGCCAGAAAAGCCAATATGAGTCCCAAGCCAACACAATAGAGAAGTGTGAGATAAGTGTCTCCTCAATGGCGTACCTACTCTCTTTATCAGTCAAGACTCATCATTTTCAGGCTAGCGATAAAAAGTATTTTGTAAATCAGCAAGTGTGTATTAAAGTGTCAGGAATAATAATTTTGAAAGGCCATGTGTGCCAGCCAATGTCAGTGTAAGCAGTGGACATGGGTAAATGTCTACACAGGTTCACAAAGTGACATCAAAGCACAAAAACAACATATCTCTCAGCCATACTGGCAGTCCACATACAGACATACACTCAGGTATTCAGCCACATCAACAGATGCAAACATGTGTTGTTACACCTGTTCTGGGGGTAATTTGCCAATTGGAAAACCATAATAATTCAGCAATGTACAAGTCACAAACACTAAAACAATGTTGGCAAATATGGCATTCAACATTCATCAACATATATTGTAATGTAATCTGGACAATGCACCACAGTGTACTCAGGATACAATCTCAACAGTTCTTTGGCACAGCAATGATGATAGAACCAGTGTAAATAGGCACTCAAAGCACAACAATTTACAGTACAACACATATGTGTGAAGACCAATGTATTATGTACAGGTATGTGATAGACAAATATCAGTTACAGCATCAGTGTGTCCTACATAGAGATGCCCCACACTGCATACCTATGACATACTGACTGATGAAAAGCAGCTGCTAAAGGCTGACAATGAATTGTACAACTATCCAGGGAACATGTGTAGAATGCACCACATGTACTCACCAGATTTCACTTTCTAAAGGAAGTGAACAATTCAAAGGCTCTGACATTTGCAAGTAGTGCAGCTACATCAGTGGTTTCACAGGGAAACATGTATGTGTGAGTATGAAACAGGCTGGTACTGGCACAGCCCACTGAAGGATGACCAAAAATTCAGATTTGAGAGCAACATACTGTCAATTACAGTGGCAATGGACCTTCAAATCACCTACCACACTAAGGTACTGCCTAAATGTGATTGTTACATTATGGCAGTGTCAAAAGTAGCAGGGCATGCACATCATTCAATATAACACACAGAACAGGAAGAGATGTGGAATAAAATGTGCTAATGTTTACATGAGCCCCCTCGCCAACATCGTACGCAAGCACAACATCATCATCACCTCCTACGCCGACGACACCCAACTTATACTCTCCCTCACTAAGGACCCCGCCAGCGCCAAGACCAACCTACAAGAGGGTATGAAGGACGTCGCAGATTGGATGAGGCTCAGCCGCCTAAAGCTGAACTCTGAAAAAACGGAAGTCCTCATCCTCGGCAACACCCCGTCCGCCTGGGACGACTCCTGGTGGCCCACGGCCCTCGGCACCGCACCGGCCCCCGCAGACCACGCCCGCAACCTCGGCTTCATCTTGGACCCTCTTCTCATCATGACCAAGCAAGTCAACGCCGTGTCCTCCGCCTGCTTCCTCACCCTCCGCATGCTCCGCAAGATCTTCCGCTGGATCCCCGTCGACACTAGAAAAACCGTGACCCACGCCCTCGTCACGAGCCGCCTGGACTACGGCAACACCCTCTACGCTGGGACCACAGCCAAACTCCAAAATCGCCTGCAACGCACTCAAAATGCCTCGGCGTACACCGCAACAGCCACATCTCCGCACACCTGAGACACCTGCACTGGCTCCCAGTCAGCAAAAGGATCACCTTTCGACTTCTCACCCACGCACACAAAGCCCTCCACGATAAGGGTCCGGAATACCTCAACCGACGCCTCAGCTTCTACGTCCCCACCCGCCTCCTCCGTTCCTCTGGCCTCGCACTCGCTTCCGTCCCTCGCATCCGCCGCTCCACGGCGGGTGGGAGATCTTTCTCCTTCCTGGCGGCCAGGACCTGGAACTCCCTCCTCACCAGTCTCAGGACCACCCAGGACCACTCCGCTTTCCGGAGACTCCTAAATAAAGACCTGGCTTTTCGAGCAGCAGTAACCCCCTCTTTCCCCTAGCGCCTTGAGACCCGCACGGGTGAGTAGCGCGCTTTATAAATGTTGATGATTTGATAACCAATATTGTCCAATACTGGTAGAAATGTGTCATTCAGTACACATAACAGACATGTACTTGAATGTGGGTCATTCAATCACCTTGATCATTGACTGAATGTTCTTTTTTGTCTTTTCAGCTGACCAAGGCTTTGGTCTGCAGCTATGGGTCATGATTCCATTTGCACATCCCCAGACAGAGTACAACTAGAACTAGGCACTGGGGATGAACAGAGGTATTGTGGAGTGGACTCTCAGAGTCCTGTAGTCTTGCTTCTGGTGCTTGGGCATGTCTGGTGGGAGATTGCTATACTCCCCCCCCCCATGGTCTGTAAAATGTTCCTAGTGTGTTGTATTCTGCACAACATCTATGTGAGGACAAATGTCCCAAGCGACGTGGGCCATGAGGACCAGTAAGCCCAGGATAAGGAAAATGTTGCCACAATTGCGGATGCCCGGCAAAGAAACCTCATTGTACAGAACCTTTACAGTGAAAAGTGATGTAGCTTGATGACCATAATCCTTTTTATGGAATGATTCTTCAAAAATGTAAATAAGTGTATGAACACTGCCTTTGTGTATGTTCATTTCACAGTTATTGTAAACATCAAAACACATCTCATTTAATAGGAATTAGCCCATCACAAAGTCTGTAGCTATCTGTTACACTCACCCCAGGACAACATCATGTAGACCAAAATATGCGTGCATATCAACAACATGTACCAAACGCATGTGCTCTGGAAGACATATACCAAACAAAGGTAGCAATGTGGAATAGTGTGCACATGTTGTGAGTATGTGTGCTGCTACAGTGTACTGACCGTCAGACATCCTACCACAATCCAAAGGGAGTGTGGATGTAAACAGTGTGCATTGACTGGATGTGTGTTGCACAACTTGACTTTTTTTTCCTGTCTGACACTCGTGGAGGCCAGTATAGTGACCTTATTGTCCTATGTCTGTGAACAGAGGCCCATGTGATGTGCTTGGGCACTCAATGCAACCCAGATAGTCTCCCTAAGCTACATCAGTGTTTATAAGCGCATAGCAAAATGAGTGTGGTATCTTACATAACACATATAAATGATGAGTCTTGAGCTGTGTCGGTGCTGGATTTGCTACCTAGACCCAATGCAGGCACACTTGCCCCATTAGGCAATGATATAACTGTTACATACAGGAATGGATGTGACTGTGTTGGTTTGTCTTACTCCTAAATAAACAATACTCTAACTCCTCCTGCCCCATTTATGTGTGCTGATGAAAACAGGACACAAAGAAAACCAAGGACTAAAAAAAATGCCAATGTATAACTACATGGAATATCACTCCTGTCAAGGTAGCATGCACTGATGCATTCCAGGTTAGAATGGCATAATCTGTCGGAAAATGCATATATGACCATCTGGTGTTAATAGCTACCCACATTCTAAGTTCACATAAACCCTCTCTGTTGCCAAATATTGTGATGCATGGAAATGGTAAACATATTCCTGCTTGGAAGTCATCATACTTGTTTGGTCTACTCATGCTGGCCTTGTGATATCAAACTACAGGCTAACCTTTATTGCAAACACCTTTTTGCAGGTGTATTGTGCATGTGCCACAAATGTTATGCCAGACACCAAGCCCAGACAACAGATGTGTCTGTACCACAACATTATATGATGGTTGTTGGGTATGTTAGTCTGGTAAATGATGTCTGCCACACAATAACAGGTATCACATTGGCCTAGCCACATACCTGTCATATCTATATAGTCAATCTGTGAGCTGGATGCCACATACACTGTAGACTGGCTGAAGCAGCCAGTGTATGTCGTTCCCTGTGTGAGTATTGCGTCTGTAACACAGCCTATGGCAGGGATGCAGACAGATAGAATGATTTTTAACTTTGTGCATATAACAATGTGGATTTAATTTGCATAGGACTGCAATATCTGTGAAATAAAAAGACCTACTACACAGCTACCTATGTTCAGCCAAGCATTATGCAAACTGTAAAACATATAAATAATGTTGTCGCGTCGGCTCTCATTATCCTAATGAGACTACTGTATTTTGAGCTGCAAGATCGTCCACAGTGTGGGGGACTAAGTCTGACCCATGGTGAAGGACTCTTGTCACTCTAAATCCAGGTTTTGCTCCGGCTAACTAGCAGTGCCTCATCTCTCCCAAGGGGAAGAGACAATTGGGCAGCCGAGCGCATGACATCTTAGTACTTCCCAGGGAAGTCGTGGTAACTCAGGTCACAACCGGTTCTCTCATACACAGTACGGTCTCATATATAAATGACAAAGGCAGTTTAGGTTTTAAAGATTGGTTTAATAAAACAACTGCATTTTAGATAGCAAAGCGTGAGATGCAATAACCAGAACTACACAACACAGTAGGATTAAAATAGTAACGATGAGAGTGAAGCACAAGAATAAGGCTATCATAGTGCAACTAGATTAGGGTCTCTCTAAGTTATAGCCTGAGCACAGCATGTAAAGCTCTAAGCCTGCCTTTCAGGTTCCCCCTGGAGGACATCAACCCTCATACCTGAGCAAAGGCCTGTGATCTGCGTCAGCATCTGCAACGGGGCAGTCAGCATCTAGTTGTAGGTTCCTGGTCGGAATCTCCCTCTCGCCTGTACTGGGACTAGAAAGTGTTTTTGTAACTAACACGCAGATGTTCTAAGAAAAAGTCCCTAAGTAAGGATGTGTATTTTCTACGAACACTAGAGACTAAACTTCTACCACGTTTACCGGCAATGTACCAGACTGTAGCCTCGACTGAAGCACAGAGTGAGCAAGAATGCATTGTTTGAGAACACAGTGCTGAACTCAGCTAAACAGTCTGATAGAATGAAATAAAACAAGACCGTACAACTGGTTATTGTAAAATAACAGTGTGAGGTTGAATAAAATGTATCTAGTGCAAAGTGCACAGAGGCCTAATATGTTAAGCTAACGTGCATGAAGCTATATTAAAAAATGGCTACACTACAATGTAAAGGTCCCCACAATTCACAATATGTATGAGTATTTCACAGAAATATATTGCCAGTCATAATGTCTGCACCATGAACGCAATGAGTCATACATATGCACATTGTTAACAGACACAGGCAGCACATCCCAAGTCTTCAAGCATGTCAGGTAAGAAGAGATGAGCAAAAAGAGTGAGACCTGGGGGTATTTACCTGCATTGTACAATTCAGAACACTGTACCACACACAATAGGCTACTTATGTTAATCAAAACGTACACATTGGCTATTTGCATGATGCATTTCACCCGGAGTGTCAGATGGAAGCCATGCATCAATGCCAATGCGTCAAACACAATGTGTTGTGCATTAATCATGCATTGACTAATTCTCTACTGATGCGTCAGAAAAAAAGACGCATTTGTAGAAAAAGTGTAGCATCCACCCAGGAAATTATACAACTGTTCTGCCATGCTGCAAACTAGGAAGCCTGAAGTTACTTTCCCTTTCACTTACAGTCTTTTTGTCTGTACTGACTTTGGAGGAATTTGGTGTGTGCTGTTGTTATTGATTGCAAATTTTGGTTGTCTGTGTCTGGGCTGTCCCTGTTGTGTTTAAATATTGTTGTTTGTATATTGTATTTGTCTTTTGTATTGTTTTGGTCACTGTATAGTTGGGTGTAGGTCTATTTAGGGGTTTGTATTTTTAGGGATAGAGATAAAGGTTAGTTTCATTTAGTTACAGTTAAGAGTGGGGAGTTTAGGTAGGGAAAAGTCAGGGTAGAGCAGAGCCACAAATCTGTATGAGGAGTAGTTTGGAGGCCAGCTTTAGTTGCTGGTCCACTACATCCCCAACATGATATCTACATGGGGTAGGGTGAATCAAGGTTACCCTAGTAGAGAGAGGAAACAGCGGTGGGAAATAGTCTGGTATGAGATGAGCTGTGTTTTTGGAGTCAACCACACTATCCACCAACTGAAGCACAGATGTGCAGATGTAGTGAGTCAGGAGGCTGATCTGATTGATCATCTTGTCTTGAAAGTTGGTGACCCCATTCATAAGTACATATTCCATAAGCTTGTAGCTGTGATTTGTTATCAAACATCTGGTATTGATTTTTCAACTGGAAGCATTTTCAGATGTTTTTAGGGGTAATATGCCATAATACAGACTCAGTTAAATGCAAAAACCATGTCCCAGGGACCTGTTCACAGTGGTCTAACAATAGCCCCAGCAGACCATGCAGTGCAGGGGAGGCCCAGAGGTGCTGAGGGCCCATCCAGTACTGTGCATGGAGTGTTGTCCCCTGGCTTGCAAGCTCATTAATGGCTCTAGACCATGGGGACTATCCCTCATGTATGTTGCAGGGGGGCACACTCACATTTCATCAAACCACAAGCTGGACAGGGTGTTTAGGATATTTAGTTCACCCCAATTCATTTCATGTTCATGTATGGGGAAACATGCTCACAATTCATAAATTAGCCTGTACACGGCATAAATGGTTAATGTTTATTTATCCTACACTGGTAACATGTAAGAAGCAAAGTAAAGAAGAAAAACAAACTTGTTTACTGTCTGTGTGTAGCATTGTTTAGAACACTTACAGATTTGAGACAGCCCCAGCAAAATTAATTCCATGCAGAGTGTGGTCTGTCAAATTCGACTGCTCACATAGCCATCAAAGCCATGTCCCTTGCACCACGTAGCAAAGAAGGCTAGTTTTGGACATTGCCTACACTCTGTGCACCAGAGATGTGATTTGTTTGATATCCTTAAACACTGCAACATGGCATATAGATGTTTATCATTAAGCCATGTCAACTTTGCTGCATTCTATGTGTCCAACATGCAGACAATACCAAACATTTGTGATGTCAATGTACTCTGCTTCACATGTACATGGTGCACATGTTTAATATTCACAAGGTACCACATTTTTGGCTTGTAGGTGGATCTTCGTCATACACAAGTGCTGAGGTGGACACTTTCAGGGAACACAATGCTACCGGTGAGTGTCTCTACTTTGTAAGGATTGTGTGTGATCTCTGATTTTGTAGCATTGAGATGTGCAAGGGTATCATTATTCACCTTTAAACAAATTTCCGGACATGTAAAATCACAAATAAAGGTGAGGTTGGGGTGTAACACAAATCCCAGATAATATTACCAATAGTCAACATTACATGTTTATGGGAAACTATACACAGTGAACATCTTTTCAAATTTAATAGTCCTACTATTGTGTGTTCACATCATGCTGTGCCCATCCCTGTAGAATACATTTCTCATCGCTACCACAATTGATAGAGTGTGAAAGATTAAAGGCATGATCAGACATTCATGCCATTCAAAAAACAAAATGTTTTGGCATACATACATGTACCAATAGCTAGGAGTCTAGCCAAATTTAGGAATCAGATAAACTTGTGTGACCATGTGAGCAGGCTCTGCATCACAAAACAACATTACTTCTTGGGACAGATGCTGCATATGTATTTGTGAGTGGGCAAAGTTAAAAGGTATCATTTATTAGAGCAATCCCAGTGGCCAAATGCCACATACTCATGTGTTGCTGTGGGTATGTAAGTACATTGCCCATAGTAATCATTTACTTTGGTTCACCAGTTAAGCCACATTTATCAAGATGTTGTTGTGAGGTTATTTTAGTGTCATTTTATTGGCAAGTTATTTTAGCCATAGGCCATTGCTTGTGCCCTTTAGCCTGGAAAAGAATTCATTTTATTATTTTTTAAGCAGAAGCCTCATTCTGTGGCGATGTTTTTATTCCTTTATCTGCTGTCCTTTTGCACAGATTTTTTTTTAATTTCTTAGCGCACCATCTTTATCCTGTGCTTGCTCAAGGCTGTACATGATAATGTTGTTGGTAAAAAGCAAAATGTTTTTGCAGAACATCACATTCAGTGTGTTTCGTGGAAACATATGTATTCTTAGGTTAGGACAGTATTCTCAGAACAGTAAATGTTTTATTATAAAAACACCCCTCTGCCCTCTATATGTTAGAGGGGAAGTTCTGCCAGAAGTTGTCATTGCATGCTATTCACTTCATTGCACCATCTGCTGAGACTAGACATCTTTTCCACCTACATGGAAAAAGACTCTCTGTAGCCCTACAGCCCTCTGTGTTACTACCACATACAGGTATGGGGGATGGTGTCTTCCCATGGGGTTTGAAAGGGCAGATTAGGGCTAACACTACTGTGCTCTAAAACTGAACCTTAGTGTTGGAGGTAGGAATTCCAACAATCTAACACTGTGACATTATGATGGGACTGTTGGAAAATGGGTTATTGGTAAGGGCAGGTAGGTACCTACACCTAGCAACAAGCCACTAACCTCCACTTAGGTCCAGTTAGGTCTCAGTAAATTAACCCCAGCTCAACCCTTGGTAGCTTGGCAACGAGCGTCAAGGCTTAACTTAGGAGACAGTGTGTAAAGCATTCAAATATCACAAAACAGTAATTAAATAAAACACAGGAAACAGTTTAAAAATCCAAAACCAATTCATAAAAATAGTTTATATTTTTATCTTTAAAATGACACCAAAACGAATAAAATCGGGTAAAGGGAACCGGAGATATGAATTTTTAAAGAATTATTATTTTTCTAGCGCTTAGAAACAAAAAGCGCCAATCGGGTCATCTGGGTGCACCTCGACCGGGGCAAAGTCAAACTTTCAGGCCGACCGCGATGGAGCCCTGCTCGGCTACAGGTCCCGGGAGGCCTCGGTTAAAAAGTTATCTTCTGACTTAGTCTTTATTTTGAAGATTTTCTTCAGCGGGACGAACCTGCCAGTCCTATCCGACCTCCTGGAGCCCTTCTGCCGATACGCGATGCTGGATTCCTCGGTGGAGATTTTTACCTTCGGACTTAGTCGTTTTTTCGAGGTGAAAATCCTTCAACCGGGGTAAACCTGGATCTTGATCCGACGTCCATGGAGCCCTTCTCGGATACGATGGCTGGGAGGTCCCGGTCAACTTTTTACCTTCGGACTTAGTCTCTTTTTCGGAGATTTTTCTTTACCGGGACGAACCACCAAATCAGGCCGGGTTGCGGTTGAGGCAAGCCGGCTAGAATTTCCGCGGCGGGTCGGTCCCTCTATGGAGCTTTTTTAAAAAAATTCTCAAATCTTCTCCAAACTTCTGGGGCTTCACCCAGATGTTCTTTTAAGGTTCTTTTGGGGTCCACAGCTCACCCCAAGGGTCCAGAAGTTCTGAGATGGTCCTTGGGGGGTGCGGACTACAACTCCCAGAATGCACCTGGCGCAAACTCCTTTTTGGCCACTGGGCAGTGGTCATCTGGTCGCTTTCTTCAGGAGTTGGTGCAGGGGACTCTGGTTAGCAATTTTTCACCTGTAGCAAACAGGGAGTCCCTCCTTGAACCAGTTGAAGCCAGGCAAAGTCCTTCTTGTGGTGAAGCCCAAGTGTGCAGCTGGTGCAGTCCTTCTGAGTGCAGGTTCCAGGTGCAGGCCAGGGGTCCAGCAGGGCAGTCCTTCTTCTCCTTTAGTTCTTTTCTTGTTGAATTCTGGTGGGGATCTGAGGTGTGGGTGCAGGTCTGCCAGTTTTTTCCTTGCTCCTGGGTGAAAAGCAGGGGGGTCCTGGTTCTACAATCAGGTACAGGGTCGTCCCCCTGTGATGACCACTTCCTGGGAAGTGTGGCAAAAATCCATCCCAGAAGGCAACATTCACTAAAAATCCAACATGGCTGAATCTGATTTTTGGAGGTTACATCTGGCTGAGCCCACTCACTGGTGTGGCTAAAAATCATAAACACACCCCTCTCCTGCCCTCTCCTAATCTAATCAAGGGGGTACCTAGTTGTCTGGGGTTGCAGGATGTGGGGGTGTTGCTGGTTGCTCCAAATGTCTTTCTCTGCCTTTGAAGACCAGTTTGGCAGCCCTCCCCCTTCCTGCCTCACCATCTGCTGAGGGGAGATTCTCTCCCACAAGCACATTCCTTTGTGTGAAGCCAGGCCACTTCACACCTCATCAAGGCAGCTCGGCTAAGCTGCTGCAGGCTGGCCAATCAGAGCACAGCAGCAAAAACAATGCAGGGCTGAAATTGGCAACTTTTTAGGTAAAGTCTAAAACTTTTTACCTGAACAAGTTATATTAAATCCCACAACTGGAAGTTGTGGGATTTATTACAACAATTAATTTGATACCAAATTCTTGGTATGCAACATTTAAGGAGACTTTAAAATTTAAAATAAAGTCTCCCCATTCTAGCCTATGAAGGCCATTTACTACAATGAGGGAAAAAACGAATTTGGCTGTTTTTATCTCACCAGGGCTTATAAAACTATTTTTATAAAGTCCCTGCTTATAGTTACATGGCACCCAGCCCTAGGGGCACATAGGGCACACCTTAGGGGTGACTTATATGTAAAAATAAGGTAGTTTAAGACTTTGGAACTACTTTTAATTCCAAAGTCGAATTTGCATATAACTTTAATTTAAAAGCAGCCAGCAAGGCAGGCCTGCCTTTAAAATGACACTGGGCACCTCAGCAGTGCACCTATGGGTGCACTACCTATGCTGTGGTCCCTAAACCTACATGCCCTACCATAGACTAGGGACTTATAGGTAGGTTAACTTAGCCAATTATAATTAGCCTAATTTGCATATTGATTTTACACAGAGCACAGGCCCTGGGACTGGTTAGCAGTACCCAGGGCACCATCAGAGTCAGGAAAACACCAGCATAAAGTGGAAAATGGGGGCAAAAAGTTAGGGGGCCTCTGCAATCAGCCCTGTTTTCTCACAGGGACCTTTCAAATGTTTCACTTTTTTCAACACCACTCTGCTGTCATCATGTCTCATTATCTTGATCATTGCAGTACATGCCTTTTTAATCTAGAATGCAGTGTATTCAATAAAATTCATTGAACCAAGTCCTGCTTCTGTTTATCTTTGCATGTGTGAAACAAATCTAACTGAGAGAAAAGGGTAAGATCTGTTCCCCCACAATTTCCCTGAGAAATCAGAATGTCATGCGCACATTTGCCACAAATCATCTCTACTCTTGAATATTGATGAGGTACGCTTGCTGGCCAGAAGGGTTAGGCTATCAGTTGTTACACGGTGTGGGATTGGACTCAGTTCCCCACAATCCACCTGATTCCAGCAGTCTCATTGTTAAAATGAGAGCCAACACAACATGTATTGCAACTGTAATCCAGCCTCATTGGTACCTGAGCATCCCTCACAGTACTGCATATCCTTGACATGTGAGATGGGATGACAGAGGAGTATTTTCCAAAATGCCATTGTAGTTTGAAGGATGTAGGAGAGAAACTCTATTTGAACATGGCTTTGGACAGTTTATCTTCAGTCTGCCTGTCTGATGACCATTGCTAGTGTAGCTGTCTACATGGCAATGTATGGTCATTTTGCCCGGCAGGTCCTGACAGGATGAAGATTCCTACCTCGGTGCAGACAGAATAGGTATGGGTAGATGTGGCACATGTCACCAGTCTCTAAATGGTAATGCAGTTAAATGCCTGGCTCATGGTCTCATATACCCAATGTCCTATAATAGACACATGATAATACCTTTGTAGTGATTAAAAAAAAAAAAGCTAATGTGTAAAGGAACACATGCATATCTCCACTGGTTTGTCAGCATACAGCCCATTACACAGTACACCTACTGGTGCCATTACCCCTACTGGGTCACACCAAACCTGTCACCCTTGATTCATAGTTGGAGAATACCTGCAAGATACAGCACAAGGTGCTTATAAATATGAGATATGCAGCATGCATGCACATAACCATTACATGGATATGGTTTTAGGTGATGTGTATCAAGGAAAGAATCCTTAATGACATGTATGGAAAGACATTAGGATATGTAAAGGCCCCCATGTTATTGCTTAAAGTAATTACATGAGCTATGTAAAAGGGTTCCTGGTATTTCCATGAGTCATTATTGGAGACGTATCTAAAAGGTCTGTTTAATGGGAGGTAGCTAGCCACCCCCCATCTTTGTTTTAACTACCTGGTATTGAGTCAGTCTATGCTGCAATGTGTGTGGCCTTGTACATTTGCCATAGCTGTACTTGCTAGACATTACTCATTTCACATAGGTTATTGACCCAAGAATATTCCCTGTTGCATGCTGCATAACAAACCCCAGTGAGTCTCTAGGTGGACCATAGGTCAGATTTAATAGAAAATGATGGTACATGAAGCTATACCAAATTTGGCAGTGTCAGGCACCGTTCTTTTCAAAACACAGGTAAGCGCTGTATTTACTAGAATATGGCACACCCCTTTGTTTCCCCCTGCACTGGCACTAAATTTGCTGCTGTGCGCCAACGCAGCAACCCTTGCACCATCGTGCAAGGATGGCTGCGTAGAGGGGTAGATTGTTTTTGTGCAGGAAGGAATACCTTCTTGGACAAAAACAATCTCAAATGTGATTTGCTCTTTCTACATGTGCTGCATCCTGCAGCACACATAGAAAGAGCAAAAAACGAGGAGAAATTAAAGCATTTCTCCTCATTGTGCCATGCTAATGGATCCCTGGGGTGGCGTTAGATTATGTTGCTGCCTCAGGTTCATAAAAACTGGTAAATCTGAGGCAGCATCAAAATGCAATGGATGTTGCTCTGACACGCCCACAGCAACACCCATTGCACGCCCCTTCCATGCAAAGTGCTGCGTGTGAAGGGGCTCTATTTACAAGGTGGTGTTAAGCCATATAAAGTGCCTTAACACCTTGTAAATACAGCGCAGGGCATTGCGCCACCGGACCGTCACAAAAAGTGGTGCTGCGGGGCAACTAGGGGATCTTAAATATGCCACCATGTGTACACCACATCATAGTTCTCAATCAGTCTAAGTATTATTATGGTTATACATTTATTTGTGCAGACACTGCCATTTCATATACCTACATATACCTACAATGACAGCACCTCAATATGTTTACATTGTTACATGAGAAGAAGAATATGTTTCTTATGAAGATTCCTAATTTTTCATTCAATAATTGTTGTTTTCTCCAGACATGTGACAAGTGATGCTTTAAAAATCTAATCGCATTATTGTAGACAACATATACAAGTTAAACTTTGTCTGATACATATTTCCTACATCTACACTAGAAAACATGACTGCCAAACAGGAGAAGGCCTTAACAATTAGATTTGAGTGGTACCACCACATCAGGCACTTTGCCAGGGCCTATAGGCAAATGGGAAAGTTATAGATGGAAGTGGAGGCGTCTTGAACCTGGACATTCGGAACTCTAGGCCAACAAGGGCCGGCTAGGGGAAGCACCAGCCAGGACGTGGATTTGCAGCATGGTGGAGGTGCAGTGGCAATTCAGGGCACATCAGCAGCTCAGCTGGCCCAAAAACCTTAGCCCTTGTCCACAACCCCAGGAGTGAGAACACATTTTTGACACTCATGCCCTGAAAGACCTTGCGGACCTGAAGCAAAGGATGGCAGGTATTGAGTCCGAACTTGCTAATTTGCGGCAGATGATGCAGACATTGCAGCAGTCTGTGGACCGAATTAGTGCACAGACATGGCCCTCCCTCGGACATTTAGCCTTTCCCCTGTTTTCTTATATGTTGGTTTTATAGATTAGTATTTGAGCATAGGTTAGGATAGGTTGCAGCATAGGGATAGGTTAGTCTAGTATTAGTAAGTTTATTTTTGATTGGTGAGTTGTTGCAAGGTGAGGTTATGGGTGGGTAGGTTTTCTAGTGGATGGGGTTTGATGTTCAGGGTATGTTTATGAAAAAAAAAATACAAAATACAAAAAATATATATTTGTTTAGGGGTTTTGATGTTTAGCTAGTCTGTGTATAGGTGTAGTTTATTTGTGTTATTATGTGACTGTGTATTAAGGGGTGGGGGCTGATGTTTAACATGTCTGTTGTGGTATATGTGTAGAAAGGTATAAGTTAAGGCTAGGTAGGTTAAGATAGAGTTAAGTTAAGGTAGTGTCGGTTAGTTAGCATAGGTTAGTTTAGTCATAGTTTAGATAAGATAAATTAGTTAATCTCGTGTAGGTAGTTTTAGATTTTAATAGTTTTATAATACTAATAATGAACAATGTTTTCCACTTTCACTACTGCTTATTGATTTACTGCGTAGGAGTTGTCATATATGCTTAGTTTGTTTTAAGCACATGATGTAGGATTTCCTTGCAGTGTTTGTACATATGTGTACCTTTATGAGATGCCTATGGACAAGATTATTTCAAGTTTGCAATGGAGTCACTTAAGGGATCTTCAAACATGATTGTGCACTGTAAGTGCTCCTCTTGCTGTGAATGGGCACACAGCCCAAAGCATGTAATCACCTACTGTGGCACTGTGTGTAGATTAGTATTTTAGCATAGGTTAAGATAGGTTGCAGCATAGGGATAGGTTAGACTAGTATTAGTAAGTTTAATATTTGATTAGTGAGTTGTTGTTAGGTGAGGTTATGGGTGGGTAGGGTTTCTAGTCGGTGGAGTTTGATGTTCAGGGTATGTTTATAAAAATAAAAAATACAAACAAAATACAAAATACAAAAATATATATTTGTTTAGGTTTTAATGTTTAGCCTATGGACTATGGACAAGATTCTGTCAAGTTTGCAATGGGGTCACTTAAGGGATCTTCAAACATGATTGTGCACTGTAAGTGGCCCTCTTGCTCTGAATAGACACACAGCCCAAAGCAGGTAATCACCTACTGTAGCACTGTGTGTGTAAGTTCAGCTATATGTATTATTATGTCACCCATACTTACAAGTCAAGGATGTGTTGGTTCACACACTGATGACAGCCACTTACACACTCACCCTTGCACCTTCCTATTGTCACATCAGTGTTGTTTGTTTGGTAGTGTCTATGGAAGTGATCCCACCTGGCCGAAAACATCATTCACCCTTAACATTGACTATTTGCTAATTGTGGAACTTCATGCTTGTGACCTTGGGGTACTACTTGCTACTTAAGTAGCACATAGGGTTCACCTTCATTATTTCCCTTGGCGTGTGTAGATCTTTCCATGGGTATATTACACAATTCTCTTTAGATAGAAAGAAGTGTCTTTTGGGCCAGCACATCCACCATGGTCTAGTTATTCCAGTCAGCATCAGACATACAACACACAGGTTAAGGATACTGCATTTATTTACAGGTGTGTAATCAGGCTGAATCACTGCAGCAGTTCTTACAGCAACAACCAAAACTTTGTTTGAGAGGTAAAGGATGTCCAGACAGAGTCCATGGGGGATACATGCCATGTAAGGCAGCACAAACAGGCAGTGAAGAAGCTAAAATGGGCAATCAATAGGAGCCGCAACGAAGACTTGTGGGACAGGCTACACTCAGATGCAAGGAGTAAAAACAGATCATGCTTCTGGCGTACAATATGCAACCTCGCACGTCAAATATCATGGTGCCATTACATCGCATATACCAGAAGCTGTCTGGGTCAAACATCTTGGAGTCCATTTCAACGACCTGACATCACTTAACATGATCACACAAAGCACGATGTTGCCAGGAACTCTTCCTCTACACAGGCCCTTATCAAAGACTACACTCACATTACTCACTGACTCGGTCACTATAAAAAGTCAGATAGCCAAGGGCCGGAGAGAAGGCACCCCGGGACCAAATGGCCTCCCACTCGCAGTCTTCCAGCACAATAGACCCTTCTGGGAAAAGATTCTCGATCTCCTCTACCTGGAAATAGGTCTGACAGGAATGATTCCGCGGTCCTGGAAGGGGTCCATAATCTCCCCCATCTTTAAAATGGGGGACAGGCCGCTCTCCGATAGCTATTGTCTGTTTGCCTTAATTGACAATAACCCAAAGTACTTTGCAGGCCTGTTACTGGATCATCTGCTCCCATGGTCTACTGAAAAGGGAATAATCCCTACGACTCAAACAGGATTCTCCAAACATACTGGCACCATCACGAACATCATGGCCATTTTCCTTTTAACCGACAAAGCTATAACACTGAAACGTCAGCTCCATCTATGCTTTGTTGACTTCAAGGCCGCATTTGACCATGTGGACAGGAATCTGCTGTGTAAGAAGCTTGAAACCTGGGGGCTTCCACATCCACTCCTATGCCTAATAATAGCCCTTCACACGGACACATGGGTCCAGATAAAATTGGGCATAGGCACTCATCTCTCATGGCGGATCCCTACTATCAAAGGTCTAAAACAGGGCTGTGTTTTGGTCCCCACACTGTTTAATCTATATCTAGCAGACTTAGCGGGTGCACTCACCCTCACAAACTCGCACCCTCATAAAATTGGGGACCTTGAACTACCATGCCTCACGTACGCCGATGACCTCGTACTGATCAGCCATACGGAAATAGGCCTTCAGAGACTACTAAATGCCACTCAGCACTACTCAGCTACTAATGCCTTGACAGCAAACGTTGGCAAAACACGCACACTGTCAATTAGATCAAAGGCACCCTTGAAACCTGGTTTTGGGGTAAGACACGAATAGTTCAAACAGACAAGTATAAATATCTTGGAGTCGCTATTGACAAATTGGGGAACTTCGTGCATCAAAGGAAAAGCCTAATGGGAAAAAGTCTAGCCATAGCGCTATCTCTAAAAAGATTAAAAACCCTTCTGAATGGGCCCTCATACACCCCCCTCTTAAAAGTGTTAAAAGCCAAGCTCCTCCCCACAATAACATAAGGGAGTGAAGTACAAAGAGGCAGGGACTCTGTTATCTTAAACCATGCAGTCAGCAAAGTTTACCGGATCATCTTTAACATCCCCAGATTCACCTTCTCTGCCCAACTGAGACTGGAGTTTGGTCTGCTAAACCAATCCCTGGCTAGACGCGTTGCATACATAAACTTCTGGATTAAAGCCTGTGGTGCCTCCCTGGGCACTCTTAACTTCCATATGTGGCAAGAGCTTGAAAGCAAGAACACCTCCTCTTTCAGAAACCACTTAGATGATTCACTTAAGAAGACCGGGCTCACCGACTTGTGGAGGACCCCAATCCTGCAAAACGCCTTCAAGAAAGCAGCTGGGAAATCACTTAGGCTTCAGGCACTACTGGAGGACAAAGCAGCCTTCTCATTGAGGTCTGCATGGATGACTTTGCACACTTACACGTCTTTGACACCACAGTCATACCTAGGCCAGGGCTTCTTGAGATGAATAAAGGATGAATTCTTAAAGTATCGACTAGGTCTCCTACCACTTGCTTTAAATGCAGCCCCCTGGCTGAGGGACATAACCAACTCTATCTGCCACCTGTGTGGTGAGGACACATAAGACCTCCTCCATGTCCTCTGCTCATGCAATCATCTTGTACTAGAACGAAAAGCCCTACTAAAGATTACATTTAATGAAAAAGGCATACGGAGATGGAGACAAGCAGTGATGGCGTACTTTGCACCTGGGGACCTGCAGCTGAACTGTGCTTTGGTGAAGTTTCTATTGCAGGTGTCACAAAAGCAAGATTTAATACATCAGCACTGCCCCCCTGGCATCTACAGGAGGTTAGCTAACAGCTCAATGCCTGACAATGGACTATAATGGCATGACGAGATGCTCTACTCACACTGGAGCAAGCAAAATACTAAGTAGCAACACTCTGTTATATTTTAAACCGAGCTCCTATGGAGCAAAAATTTAAATGACTGGACAATGTGTAAAATCCCTCGATGGACACTTAGCAACATCAGAATTGTATTGTTCTTTTTTTTCTTTTAAATAGTGTTTATATCTTTTTCACCTGTGTCATGGTTTTAAGTAACTAAACAATAAATCTCACTCACTTTACTTACTTACTTTACTTACTTAACCTTCATGTGACATGTGGGGGAGATGAATATTCCAGTCAGGAGGAGGTCCACATTGCCATTAGGGAACGTAGGCCTCATCAAAAGTCCACAAATGGATAATACCAACAAGTGGACAAAGACAAAGGAGACAGTATCAGATGACAAGAGTGATGGCATGTAGTCTACACATGTCCAATGGGAAACTGGCTAAGGGGCACAGACAGGTGTTATTGGCTAGTTCTCTGCTGAAAAGTGGGAAAGTTCACATCTTCCTTCTTTGATGTGTGTTGTGCCTCCACTGAGGTTACTGGTGTTTGTGCAGGAGGCATATGATGCACACACATATCAGAGTTGGAGGATGTGGCTTCCCTTTTCCTGGCTGCATTTGTCTGTGCCAGCAAGGAAGGCAGCACAGCACTGACAATGGCTTGATGGCATGCCAACAGAGTAGCTGTGGAGGGCACCCATGGTGGCAATATAGGAGTTCTGCTTGAGCTCCATAGATTGGAGGATGTTGCAGATGGCCACCAGCTGTGTTGCAACCTCATTGGTGTCACATTGGCAGGGCTGTTGTTGTTGCCTCAGTGTCATGACACCAGCTTTGTCAGCCAGGGACTGTTCCATTCTATGGAGCAAATGGTAGGTGCCTTTGATAGCCTCAGAGGTGTCCTTATTGGGACTGAGGCACCTACGGACTCCCTCTAAGGTGCCCACAATGGTCTTCATCCCTGCCCGCACCTCATCTGCCATCTGCCGCTGGACTCCTACCGCTTGGCTTTGAAAGACTACCTGGGGGTCCTTGGAGTCAAGAGCTGGCCTGGGACTTGCACATGGAGTAGGATCCCTTGTAGATGGCTCCTCCCAAAGACCCATTGACACTGTCATCCCCTCCCACAAACAGAGAAGGTGATACATTGTAGTACAGGATTTGCTGAAATGTGCTCTCGTCCATGGGGGGAGGGTGTCATTGGCAGCAGGTTGGTATTCCAGGAAAGGCAGCTGGTCAGGAGGAGTAGTTTCTCCCTCTAAAATGAAAAGGAGAACTATAAATGTTGATGTTTGCTAGTTGTTGACATATGTATTCTTGTTGACATACAGTATTTATCCTCATTCACTTTCTTTTCAAGATTGATATGTAGTACCTATGTGACTTGTATGTATTGAGGCCAATAGGCACTGTAGTTGCCTTTCAGATGGCAGCCTCTGTGCATTACTCACACACCACTGTGTGACAAGGGTGACTGTTTATGTTGTACCACATATTGCAAAACAGTTACACAGCTTGCTGTCCAGGCAGTGCAGGTATGTTGTGGTAAGGTCAACATGTGCCTTGAATATTAGTATTCTTTTTCATGATGGCTATACTTAATGTGTTTTCACGCACTGACAGTTCTACTGTGCACATTGCACCAAGTCCAGATTGAATTGATGGAATTAATGGCCTCACACATTTTAGGAATAAATCCGGAAACATTGGTGGATCAAATTACCAGAGTTCAAGCAATCAACTCACCGTTATTACCAAGCTGTGCATGTGGTCCTATTATTGGTCAATTAAGCATGTTGCCCACAGTGATTGCCGACTTTATAGCAGCTAAAAAGAACAACCGGTAAAAGGATATTTCTAATAAGTATAGTTCGAATGACGAAAGTGGTATTGCTACGGATGACGCATCCAACAAGCTATCTTTAGGTAACCATGTGCTCAGTCAGCAGGGTTCAGCATCATGACACTTGAGGTGTTAATTCCCATCGACGAAGTGTCCCATAGTTTAACAACAATGTGAGAGCCTGTTGTGGTCATTCAGGAAACCAACTCTGAATTGCCATTTGGAAGAGAGCTTGGCACGGGAAAATTAACAGAGAGACAAAAGCAGCAGATTAGCGAAGCAAGAAATAGGAACATAGTTAAAGTAAAGGCAACTCATCTTTATCCAATGTTTAACATAAAAAAAGCATTTGGAGCTAGGAATGATGCACCATATGAACAATTGAAGGACATGCAAACAGGTTATATGAATAGCAGCCACAAGCTGGTACAGGAAGTGAGTTTGACTGAAGTGAACATAAGTAACTCGCGATCAGACCAGTCTCAGGTCCAGGATTGCACTGATGCAAGTAAGACCCAGAATGGGCTGGTGAATAAAGAAGTAATAACAAGTGAGGCATTGCCTACTCCCCCTCTAATGCAAAATGTATGGCAAACCACAATTGCAAACGATATAGTAATTCTGGGTGTGGACTTACATAATACTGCGAAAACAGATGTAGGAAGTGAGGAATTTGTCCCCCTCACTTATATAGATGCAAAGGCAGAACAAGAACTACTTCATCGAAATTGTCTTCAAGGTTGTCAATTAAATGTAATATTAAATTCTTTACAGCCATCAGGAACAGCAACTAGATGCCTTAACCAAGCTTCCACTTTACCACCAAATGTTGAGGTGGCAAGGGAAGAAAGGATGCACTCAGGAGTTCAAGACAGTATCCTCAACTCAGTCTCTTTGTTGACAAGCACACTGATGGACCATTAAAGGACATGAATCCAGTCTCTTTAAAATCTAACCTAACTGTGCACAAGATGAACTCTTCCCTGCCGGTGGTCAGGCAAAATTATCATATTCAACCCCAGCAATTTAATAGTTAACTTGATCATGTGTAATCCCAACCAATCGCCAGGAAGCAGAATCCTTCTAAAATCTCTGGATGTACATCAAGTAGTAATAGGTAGTACCTCCTAAGATGGAAAGACCATGGAGGGGAAGGACCAAAAACCATCTAAAATATTATTTATTCCTTAATATGACTCGCATGGCCTATATGATACTTTAAATAGAGGCAATATTCTAAAAAAAAAATCTTGACACCTGTGAATTACAACACTTTACCTCTACAGATCTGTTGTCAGTGGAGTTTATGCCCAGAGAGGGACAAACCTTAACATCATGGAGAACGGAAGATATTGCCCTTCAGATTTTAGGTTTTAAGGAAAGGTTTTAAGGATGGGGCATCATATTATAAAAAAAGGAACAACCACATTACTCTCATCTTTTACTGTTAAGATCATCCCGAGATGGCCATCAAAACTGAAGCAATCTCAGGCATTCTCAGCTCCGAGGAGCACACTAATCAGCACTGCATGATGCCTCACGCTTACTCAGTCCTGAGGAGTGCACAAGGGAGAAGCCAGAATGTTAAGGCACTATGTAAAAATTTACAAACTGGAAATCAACTCAACAAAAACAGTGTCAATGAACTGAAAGGCTGTCTCGATGGATCAAAGTTGGAGGAGGTTAAATCTTATAAATACTTGGGTATTTACATCAATAGTAGATTTAATTTCCAGGAACAGAAACAGTATTTGCAAAAAAAGGGTCAAGCCTTGTTTACCTCCTTCAGGATATTAGCAAACAAGCTAGATGAACCATCATACAAACCACTGTTAACTGCAAGGTCTGCAAAAATACTGCCCACACTGTCCTACGCGAGTACAGCCTTACAAGGTAAAGGTGCAGCTTTACTGAATAAATTACAGGTACTTGCTTATAAGAAGGTGTTTCAGCTCCCCCAAAATGAATCACCTATGCCGGTACAATTGGAATTTGGTTTGAAATATGAAACTCTGGGGCGAAAGTATGCATTCATAAAAAGCTGCCACAAAATCAAGCAAAACAAAGACAAACATGATTATCCAGTGCACTAAGGTCGTTATTAATTGATGATTGTAAGTCAACATACAATCAATATTTGCAAAAGGCACTACAGGAAACAAACATAAGAGATGTATGGGATGTGCAACTGGCATTCCCCCCCTTCAGGAAGCTATTAAACAAACCAGCAAGGCAACATTCTTTATTGGTTGATAAAAGCAAGTTCAGCAGCCAATTGCATGCATTGACGGTACTCAAATATAATGAAACCTTGAAACCTGCATTGTATTTGTCTCTGACTTTCCCAGCATTTGTGAACCGAAAACTAAACAACCACCATGGAGATACAGTGGTGATGTTTCATGTAGACTCTGTGGTAATAAGAAAGAAGGCATAATAAATCTGATCTGCATATGTCCCCAGTTGCATATGTCTTGGGGTACGCTGATAAAAAAAGCTTTCATCGCATGTGATTAGAACGTGTAGAAGGGCAATTTTTAAGAAGAGTTGAACCAGCCAATCCCCCATTAAACATGAGATTGCTTACATGTTTGCTTTTGCATGTACAAGCAATTTCTAATTTGAGCACAGACACTTTATAGTAGGGCAGCATCTCCTAACTTCCACAATTTTAGTATGGTCAAGGAGCCGCATGGGTGTAATAGAAGGGTTAAGCTGCTAAAAAAAGTTTTAGTGCATGTGGTATTAGAGCATGTAGAGGGGCAATTATAAGATGAGGCAGCCAAGCTCCAATTAAACGCGAAACATGTAAAATTTTATTTTGGTCGAGTAGCCGCATAGGTATAATAGCAGGACTTTGGCAGGTATTTACGTGGTATTTACATGATCCCTTATTCTAGACATTATTAGTATTGTGAGCACTTTTGGTCTACATGCCAGTTAACTTCGCAGGACAAATCTTAAATCTCCACAAATGTATTAAAGGCCAGTCAGTTAAGATATCATGTGAATAACATTTATGGCAGCTACTTTTTGCCCAATTTTAGTCTAGTCTGAGAAGTTGATCCTAGTATTGTTATATTCTATACTAATTGGGTCTTGTAAATTGTGTGTTTTAAATAATGTTTCATGGTTAGTTTTGTCTCTCTAGTGTCTTAGAATTGAAAGCTGGTATAAACACAACTATAGACAAATTTTTTTGTGTCTGGAATTTAGTAAAACATTACTTTATAGAATTTTACAGAATTTTATATATTGTATATTATGTGTTGATTGTTGTGGTTTTTATTAACTAAAGACTGGCTGCCTACCTACCTACCTACTACTACACCAAGTCAAGAGAGTGCCATGCATTACCTCTGGCCACTATTCAGACCACGGCTCCTGTGAAAGTGATGTGGGTTTGGTGATGTATTTAGTTGGATCCTGCTGTCAGCCTTACACACATTACACCACAGCAGTATGCCTTGTCTTGCATGCACACTGTGCATTCATGTGGGATAAAGATCATATTGGTCATGCATCCACAGTATCCTACACAGCTAGCAAGCTAGCTGCACGGCAGGAATGTATAAGTGCATGTCCTACCATGGTTGTGCTATCTGTGAAAACAGTGGCCAGTGTGTGCTAACTCTGAGGGGATAGACCTAGTCAAACTAGGTAGATTGCTGGCACTGACACTCACCCCATTTCTTCACTGCCAGATTTAGTTTTCTGCAGAGTATCACACATTATTTGACTCTGCCTCATTCACTTCAGCGAGTACATGTCTCCTCTGGCAATTTTCATTTAGTATCAGGGACTCCACTTACTGTCACACACAGATGGGAGCATGATTATAAATTGACTCTCATGTGATGCAAAAAATTACTAAAAGATTCACCACTTCCAATTTGCCAAAATGGCTCACTGTATTAGAGGGCTGTGTGTCAAAATGTACTCAAGTGCTAGTAGTTTTCATGAGCATTTACATGTACACACCCTGGAGCTAGACCCAAACGTCTCACCCTCTAACAATCACAGATTCATGTACATAGTTGTGGCAACCTAGCTAATCCAGTCACTTAAAAATCCCCTGTTGACATCCTCCTGCTTTGACATATGTAGTCTGTTCTGAGATTTTTTCTTCCATCTCACTCATGACATGTGCTACATCTTCCCCCGGTCCAAATAACATATAGGATGTAGTACACCTATACACACTTCTATATCATCCTTTCCCAGCTGCAACAGAAGTATGACATTATCAGACACAGCAGTACATGTGTATTGCTAAGGCTACTGTGTAGTACACATGCCACTTCTTACCTCCTTGCTATCGAATGTGCCCCATTCAAACACATTGCAAGTTCAATTGCTCAGCCATGCCTACGTTGAACAGTACTACCAGAGGCCCCCCAGACTCACACAACATCTATTATTTTTACAAACACACATTCCTGTTTTATGTATCACTTGCATTCCCCTCCTAAGATTTCGAACATGACAGGAGTTAGGGTTTTGGCTACCATGGCAGGCTGCACCTGTGTGCTCACACCCCACACATCAGGTTAGCAGTGTGCAATGCAGTTTCATGCTAGTGACTATGGACGTGGCTCTTCATATGTTCTTGTATGGTGGTACTTCACATGCCCAACACACAACTCTCCTCTCAGGTAAGGAGTTTATCTTCTGACAACACCATGCCATTCCATTGCTTTGCAGTCCAGATCTTGTTGCATAGGCCCAAGACAAACACAATAGCCTAATGGTGCAAGGAGGCATGCTTTATCCAAGCCAGGGTGCTCAGGGTTGCAGTGCCTTGCCATGTTGTGGTGTTTCAGTCCTGGGGACATATTTAAAGGCACCATGCACCACCAGTGTGTCAGAGTTTTTGAATGCTCCAGCAGCGCTAAATGCATAACCATATCTTCGAGGCAATGTAAAGTCACTTTGCATGGCTCTTTATGGCCTTGTGGATATGGAGTAAGGCAAGGCAGAGCAAGTTGTTGCATTTCTTTACTCTGCATTAGGGGGGCATTCCATAGGTGGTGGGGTTTTCAATGCAATACCCATGGGTTTTGACACATTCCCAGATTTACAAGGATGTGTAAACTCGGGAAGGCATCAAAACTGTACGCCTCCCCACTGGAAGCGTATTGAGGAGACATATTTTATTTTCTCCTTTTTTTCCTCTTTCCATATGTTCTGCATTCTGCTGCACAAATAGGGGAAAACACCTCCATGGATTATTTTGTGCAGGGAGGTGTCCCTTTCTGCCCAAACCTGCATACAACGCAGAAAGCCTTGCACCATGGTCTAAGGTTGCCTGCATTGGAGCTAGGCAGTCAATTGTGCACCAGCACAGGGAGGAAGAGACAAACATCCACTAAATGTTTTAAGTACAGTGGATTCCTACCCTTTCCCTGTGGCACAGAGCAGCGCAGGAAGGTCACTTGCTGCAAGGACCTGTGCCACTTTGTTGTTAGTATGCCCCGAAACCTTTAGCTTGGTATTGTGGGACTTATACACTTTGACCCTAATGTTATACATTGTCCAACAAGCCCCAATATACAAAGGTGAAGCAGGACTGGTGCTGGACATCACACACGGACTGAACACACTTGATGGAGATCAACTGGGCTGTGCAAAATGCAAATGGTTATTTTGACTTACATTTCTATGATGTATGACTGGACATATAAGCAATTCCATCCTTTTCCCTTATATTCAGCAGAGTGCAGTCCAGGAACTTAGCATGCTGCGCTGCAGAGCATGACATATTTGGTGATATTGCCCCTTGTTGCCACTTACCCTGTAGGTCTTGTTGGTTCTGATAGGCTGCATGGTCAGGTCTTTCTACTCCTGCCACCAACTCTGCTGGGATGACATCTGCCACCTGCTTATTCACAGACATCAGTTCCTGTGCTTGTAATCATGGCAGCGCTTCTTGCCGTCTGTCACTATCCTTTCAACTTGCCCTAAACTGTGTTTTTTCCACTATGGACTTCCACATAGCCTCTTTCTTCCCTAATGGCAATTTTGAAATGTGAAAGAGTTGATGTTCATGCTTTGTCACCTCTGTTATTAGTATTTGATTCACTTCTTCATTGAAATTACTCTTCTTCTTCCCCTGGGATTCTGTCTGGGGTTGTGGGGGTTGTTGCCCTGTCTGCTGCTGTCTGCTCTGTCTCTCCATTTAGATGTATGGGAAAACATTGTTTTGAAATGCATCACTTTTTGAAGGCTTTCTGATGCATTACTCACTCAAACATGACTTGCCTCACTTTATGGGCCACAAAGCAGCCAGGCGTCACTTTTGAGGCACATGCACCAGCTTTCCCTATGACAACCCACCCACGGATGAGCCATTTCTTTGATGAACCATGGGACCTTATGCCATGGTGTGCCATCTTGAAAATACAACACATCCGTGGCATTGGAAAATGTAGAGAAGTGCAAGTTTTTCTGTCCCATTATGCCCCTTTATTCTGATTCTTGTGCAAACTCTTGTTTTCACAAGGCTAAGAATTCAGCGAATAACTTGTAAAATAATTCTTCAATTTCAGTATGTAAACAGGCACTCCTGCTTCTTCCATTCTGTTTTGAAAGCTAAGGGATGTTCCTAGCATCAAAATACAGTAGATAGTGTGATGTTTATAATTGAATAACAAGTAAGATTGGGCAAACATAATTACTTTAAATTAAGTTCAAATGCAACAGACTATTATGGTTTAGAGAAAATGGGAACAAGTGTTTACAAAATTGATTTCAAAATAGAAATAGCCATATTCTCTTACTATGACACCAATGAAAAGCATGCAAAAGTATTATTTAATCTTTGAAATTAAAAAAATATATATACACTTCCATGAAGAATCTGGGTCAGAGGGAAGATAGTGGGCACATGGCCTTAACTGTAACCACTGTGGTCTTTTGACATTGGTGTCCGAGGGCCCCCATACCACTGTAGTGAATCCTAGTTTGTTTTAATGGGATACAGGAGTTAGCTTAGCCTTTGGCTTGCAGACTTGTGACCCCGTCACCTAGTGGCTTTTACCGTACTTAGCTTGCTCTGTTTTGGCGCATTTCTTTAATTAAATCTTTTAAGATGGCTGCCTTGTTTTTAGTTAGGCCCATGTATTAGTTTGCGTTATCAGTGCCACCACGCTAAGGCGTCAATATCAAGCGACACATATAAACAAACTGTAGGTGTTCAATTTAGGTACTTTCCCTCTTCACCCTTTCGAGGGAATTGTTTATATAAATTACTGTCCCAAGCATGTCTTGTTATCTATTGTTCGGGAACAGACTTACGTCAGGGGACAAAGTAGATCTGTATAAACATTCCTCCCTTAAACAGATAGTCAGAGGGATTCCGACCAGATGCCATCGCTGCTATCGATGCTGCACGTCGCCTTGACGCTAAATCCAGTCTTTGTGTCCCTATGGAGTCTGAGCTAGAGACCTCATTCCAAGGTAATGAGGGTTGGGGGCTCTTCTCATGGACTTGGCATTGGCACATTAGATTTAACATACCTAGCTCTCTTTTAGGTTAGAGGGTAGGCTCATTATGCTAGGGTATTAGGAAATATCTCATCCTTTATGTTGTTACATGTCATTGCAAGATGCTGGGGGTCTTTGTATTAATGACTCTTGTCTTTACCATTCTGTTTCTGGCACTGTTCATTATCCTGATCATTGCAGCCCAGGCAACTTATCGCAGATTGCAGTTTTGCTAAATAAAACCTATTGAAACTTTACTGCATCTTCTTCATTGCCTGTGTTTGAATGAGATATGGTGTCTATGTGAGAAAGGGATAATCTCCGTTTAACCACAACACTCCCTGAGATGCCACACTCTTGAGTCCATGCGTAAAGGCTGCCACAAATCACCTTTTACTGTTTGGGTTTTTGGTGAGGTGCTGCTTGTGAGCCGGGAGGGTTGAGACAACAGTTGGGACTTGTTGTAGGACTGGCATAGTCGCCTACAAACATAAGTACTGTCATCCTTGAACCATCAGCCTTGCCTAGAGCAAGAGTCCAACTAAGACACTACAGAGCCCTTAACTGGGAACCAAGTACCTTTTTAGTGCTTGACTCTCAGGGCATCGAGGCAGAGCAGTTCAATGCTTACTCGGTAGGTGTTGTGGGATTTAGACTCTGCAATTAGCAATAAAATATATTACATTACTGTCCATTAAAGGAAAAGTACTTCATTCCATACACTACTAAATTTCACACAGAATGTTGTGGAAATGTTAATATAGTGATCCTCACAACCATCACAACAAGCAGGAACACACACTAAATACAGAGACCACATTTCAGATAACTCCATGAATGTACCCTTTAACCCCTGTACTGGAGGAACCTCCAACAGCCTGCACACCAGAAAACCCTTAACCCTAAACCCACAATACTCCTTCTTTGTTCCTCACAATATACTGAATGCGGTTAGCAAAAGCCAGGCTTAAAGACTTTGTCAGAGTATCGCCACAATAGTTACAAGCAGAATTATAAGTTGAAGACACAGTACAATCAATATTTAAACATTTCATGTGACACCACCTTTTAATGACATTCAACAATGTGTGCAGTGATTCCTTGCTACTGTTCAATGCTCAATACTATGCAGTGTTTAATTCTTTCTTCCACCTTTAAACTAGCTGCACAGCAATCATAAAACTGACTTCTTCTACCAGGGATACATAGGATGCTACTACATATTATTAGGTAAGGCTCTTGTGATATAGCTGTACTCCTGGCAGCCCCCCTTCACACCCCGCAGCCAACAGCTACTTTTGTGGTAGTGCCTCTGTCTTCTTGGGGCACTACCAAACCAAAGATGCAAATTCCTAGTGCCTTCACAAGGGCTAATGGGGTGAATCGTAACCCAGAGGATCCCAGCTTGCGATGCTGCTTTTGATGCTGCGGAAGTGCAAGTCATTCTTTTTTTCTTGGCTGTCTCTTTCTCATTTTCGTTTTAAAAATGCAGTCTCAGGCACTGCTTTCCTTTTTCTCATTTGAGTGCCAAGCCTCAAATGTGAAACCATCACTTATGCTTGGGACTGAGAGGGAGCTCACCAGCCCTCATGGTGCAGACGGACTTACTACCAGCCAGCACCTAGTAGATTCTCCATGTGCCAGTACAAGAGCTGGTTTTCTCATTATGCTCCAGTCAGAATTTAGCATAGCTCAGAACCGTCATGCTGGGTGCTCCAGGTTCTCCCAGACACAGCAGCATTTTATTAAAGAGCACAGTGACAGTCGTTCCTGCTCCTGGGACCATGGCATGCCCCAGGATGTAAATGCAGGTAATTGGTGAGAACCACACATGCCCCCCGATGACTATCAATGGGGTTACCTTTTGGTCCTCAGAACCTGAGCTTAATACATTACAAAAATATATGTGGTTCTGTCACATATATTTCATGTTTTAACTGTTTTAAACAATCTCCTTATGTAATGGAATTAATCATGAAAACCATTAAACAACACACAAGCCATTTATCGGTTGAAAACCAGGCCAAATGATATCATGCTCTAGTGTGCTTCACACACTGTCCTTATGAAGACCCTTATTGATGTGCATACAGCACTTGCACTGTGAAGGCGTTGAAATTTCTATGGATTTTGTGCCTTGGCCTGAACCATAAAATCCTGAAGCAAAGTGGATCTAACTCACAAGCCATCTTGAGAGACTTGATTTAAAATTACATGGCCAGACTACAGATGAATTGTAAAGAATTGAATTATTGTTTTTTACTGTACATATATTCACTCGCCAATATGCATTACATTAGCACCTCTTGATACGCATCGATCACCTTTCGGAGTAATATTGTGGAATTAAAATTATTTAAGGTATCTCAAAACAAAACATACTTGATGAATACAAATCGAGTTATTCAGACTTTTGTTTTCTTTAATATTTTTCATGACTAATAGCCTCATTACGAGTTTGGGGGTTCCACCACGGCACGGCCAAACTCACGAGGAGGACACCACAGCCATAGTGGTGACGTTCCCCCTGAGTTTATTACAGTGTTCTCCCCCCAGCTGACCGGTGGAAACATTGTAATACACATTCCTGCCAGGCTGCCCGGTGGGAACAGTGTTAGGGTATTGGCCTTGGCTTCTTTAAGCAGACAGTGCGCATTCTGAAAGTGCTGGGCAAGGGGGGCCCTGCACTGCCCAGGACAGGGTTGTGGGCAGTGAAAGGGCCCTCCTGTGGCCCCCAACACTTCCTTTCTGCCAGCCTTTTCATGGCAGACTCCCCACCATAAAAAGGCTGGTGGAAAGAGGGGTTGTAATCAGTCAGACCGTGCTGAGTTCAGCGCTGCCATGGCTGGTTGCAAATTCGACCACCATCATGCCATCGGGAACCATGTTCCCGGCGGGGAAGGCGGTCTTTTTGGCAGTCCAACTGCTACCATGGGTTTGGCAGTCTCATGACTGTCAAACCCATAATTAGGCCCTAATTCTGTTGCATAAGGGGTTGTTGAACTGTTTACTTTAAACCAGTGAATGCTTAAAATATATCAGATAGAACCACACATCTTGTAAAGTATGCCCACCGCAAGCAATTCTACTGTGTTTCTGATCTTCCCCAGAGGCTCTTGAAAGAACTATGAATCATAGTTAGGTTTTTCTTCAGAACATCAGCAGTATAGCCCACCAGACAGAAAAAGCATAAGTGTCGAGAACAACTCCTGCTTTTTCTAGTCCTGATGCACAGATTTGTACGGGGTTTCAGCATTTTGTTGTTGGTGGTGCACTCTAGCCACCAGGAATTTTAGTTTTAGTCCTCTGTTCAATAAAACTTCCCAGATGTTTCAGGAACTGATCTTTAACTGTTTGCTCTCCAATGAGAGAGATCTCAGAGCCTGTCCTCCTGTTTCTTAGCAAGTCACAGCCTCCTGTTGAGGCTTCTTCACAGTACCCGGGACCTGCTTCTCTGTATGAGATTTTGGTACTTCTCCTTGTCCCCAGGTCTTCCACAGTCTTTTAACCCAGGTTGGCAGCAGCAGGCCTTATTTTGAAAGCCAGATACCAGCAGTTAGCACTAAAGTTAATTCTGCCAGAGCTCACGGTGAGTGAGGTGATTTCGTTAATTGGTCCCAAAACAAAAAAGAAAAATGTAGCGAGACTAAATCGGCTCAGAAACGATGTATATACAAATTCCATCTTTTATTTGTTGATATGAAGTTTGAGAAATCTACTTGACTTGCTGACATCAGTTTAAAAATAAAAAGCCTCAGCAATACATTACATTTTTGTTGTTATAGGTGCACATTTGGAAGCCATTGATGGGTATGGGCCATGTATTGATTTTACTAATGTAGATGAAATAAAACAAAACTACAAAGTGTTAATCATCTATTATTTAACTTATCTTTCCAATAAAAGTAAGAATACTTTCTCAGGAATGCAAGCTCGAAGTACATGGCTGAATAATTGTCGCCTCCTCATTTAAATCAATTCGATTAATCATAAGAGTACATTAAAGAAAACAGATTCAGCAAATGTTGTTCTGAAAGTGTGTTTTAGTCAAATTATTTTTGGTTTGCATCATCCCCATTGGTAATTCATGAACCTTTAAGAGAATACTATTATGTATAGCCTCATGACATTTTTACTTTCACTTAGCACGCATAATAATTTGCACACTCTGGGCATTTTGAAAGCTAGAGACATTACCTTTTTAATTTGTCTTCTGATGTCATAACATGTGGTAATGGAAACTGTATGTTTTAAGTCTCAGATGGGTTCAAAAGGTGATTTTAAATACCCTTCCTTTTAGGAAGTGAAAAATATAAAACAATCACTTAACTCTATTTTTTGGAATAATGAAATGACTCAAAATTATGAAGATTCTATTTTGCTTTGTAGGTTTCAAATACCAGAGACGAATATATATTTTATAGTATAATTGATTAATTTTACAACATATTTATGACAAAGTCACTTCCAATATAAAGGTCAAATAAATGATAGGAGCTTAAAGTACTCTTTCTGAATGCTCAAAACAACTTAGGCCTGATTTTCAACCGTTAACTGAATCAATGCAACCCTCTAACCGCCATCTCTTGAAGAAATGACCTTGCTGCTTTTCCAGCATCCATCTCTGCTGGAAGTTCCCACGTGAAACCTCTTGCCTACTACAGAAATGTTAACATCAGATAATCCAACTGCCTAGTTGTCGCAAGTTGTCCGTAGTTGATCAGATTCTTGCCTGCTTGGACTTGACAGGGCTTCAGGTCAGAACAACGTTCCTTTCATCATGTGTCTCGCCCCGTTTCGCTCAATTTCCATCCCCACAATTATATCCAAACATAGAGCACCCACTCACCTCGCATCCTCACAATTAGGCCCAGCTTCATCCACTACCCATAAACCACCACACATCATCAAACTAGAGCACACAGACTTCAACTCATATTCATTAACTGTGTTCTGATGTAACCCATGCTCCAGACACAGCAGACCTCATCGCCTCTAACATTCATGAGTGCTAGACCTGTCAGCCCTATGGTGGTCTTCCCCCAACTTTTTGCCCGCCTCCATTTTTTGCTTAGCTCAATTTTGATGGTCTTAAGACTCTGAGAACTTTACCACCATTAACCACCGCTAAAGTTCATGTGCCCACTCCTTAAAATATGGTGGCATTAGCTCATAGCCAATTGGTATATTTAATTTACTTGTAACTCCCTAGTATAAGAGCACAACCTGTGCAGAGGGCCTGTGCACAGGGCCTGTAAATTAAATGGTACTAGTGAGCTTGCAGCACTGATTGTGCTACCCACTTAAGTAGCTCTTTAAACATGTTTTAACTGCTATGCCAACCTGGCAAAATAAACCTTTTGTATATATATACACATACCCTGGGGGCAGGGAGCTGTATATTTAAAAGGTGGGACATGTATTTTGTAAGTGTTGCATATCGTGGTAGTGAAAAACTCGTATTTTTTATTCTCACTACCGCAAGGCCTTCCTCTCGCCATAGACTAACATTGAAGATACCTTATTCCATTTAATAATCTGCAATTTCCAATTTGTGTATTCCTCCTAGACAGCTACACACAATAGGGAGCTTAGGTGTGCCTGAATGGGCCAAGACTGGCATGATGGGAGGGTGCTGCTGGGCACAGCCCTACTTACACTTGAATAGGCTTCATATCCCTTATAGTTAGTGTTAGACATGACAGCCTTAGGGTGGTCACCCCTAACTTTTTGCCTGCCTCCCTCCACTTTTTGGACACTGTCTTTGCTGGCTTTTAGACTCTGCGCACTTTATCATTGCTAACCAGTGCTAAAGTGCATATGCTCTCTCCCTTTAAACATGGTAACCTTGGATCATACCTGATTGGACTATTTAACCTACTTATAAGTCCCTAGTAATGTGCACTATATGTGCCTAGGGCCTGTAGATTAAATGCTATTAGTGGGCCTGCAGCACTGGTTGTGCCACCCACCTAAGTAGCCCCTTTACCTTGTCTCAGGCCTGCCATTGCAAGGCCTGTGTGTGCAGTTTCACTGTCACCTCGACTTGGCATTTAGAAGTACTTGCCAAGCCTAAACCCCCCATTTCTCCACATATAAGTCACCTCTAATGTGTGCCCTAGGTAACCCCTAGAGCAGGGTGCTGTGTGGGTGAAAGGCAGGACATGTACCTGTGTAGTTTACATGTCCTGGTAGTGTAAAACTCCTAAATTCGTTTTTGCACTACTGTGAGGCCTGCTCCCTTCATAGGCTAACATTGGGGCTGCCCTCATACAGTATTGAAGTGGTAGCACCTGATCTGAAAGGAGTAGGAAGGTCATATTTAGTATTGCCAGAATGGTGATACCAAATCCTGCTGACTGGTGAAGTTGGATTTAATATTACTATTCGAGAAATGCCACTTTTAGAAAGTGAGCATTTCTTTGCACTTAAATCTTTCTGTGCCTTACAATCCACGTCTGGCTGGGCTTAGTTGACAGCTCCTTGTGCATTCACTCAGACACACCCCAAACACAGGGTACTCAGCCTCACTTGCATACATCTGCATTTTGAATGGGTCTTCCTGGGCTGGAAGGGTGGAGAGCCTGCTCTCACACAAAGGACTGCCACACACCCTACTGGGACCCTGGCAGACAGGACTGAACTGAAAGGGGACCTGGTGCACTTCTTAGCCACTCTTTGAAGTCTCCCCCACTTCAAAGGCACATTTGGGTATAAAACAGGACCTCTGCCCTACCTCATCAGACACTTGCTGGAGAAGAAACCTGAACCAGAACCTGCATCCTGCCAAGAAGAACTGCCTGGCTGCCTAAAGGATTCACCTGTCTGCTTTCTACAAAGGACTGCTGCCTTGCTGTTGCCCTGCTGCCTTGCTGAACTCTTGCCTTGCTGCTGAAGTGCTCTCCAAGGGCTTGGATAGAGCTTGCCTCCTGTTCCCTGAAGTCTCAGGACCAAAAAGACTTGACGCACAGCTTGCTCCGTGGTGAATAATTCACCGCACGCCGATCCGGAAAGACGATGCTCAACGCGACGCCTGCGGTGCGACCGGAACCTCGACGCACGGCCTCGCCTGGACAACGCCGCCCGACCCAGAAAGGAAATCGACGCAACGCCTGCCGTGAGGAAGAAGATTCCACGCACAGCCCACCGGAACGACGCGCAGCCGGAAAACAAGCCTAGGATTCCAAGCACAGACCCCGGGACATCTGGTAATCCCGCGAACCACAGAGAGAGACTGTCCGCACGCCGGAAAACAACGCACGACTTCCCCACGTGAAAAATAACGACGCAAGTCCGTGTGTACCGGGGAGAAATCGACGCACACACCATTTTCCCACGTATCTCTTCTTCTGCGGCCCTTTGCAGAGATTTTCCACTTAAACCAGGTACTTTGTGCTTGAAAGAGACTTTGGGGGTTATTACAACTTTGGAGGAGGTGTTAATCCGTCCCAAAAGTGACGGTAAAGTGACGGATATACCACCAGCCGTATTACGAGTCCATTATATCCTATGGAACTCGTAATACGGCTGGTGGTATATCCGTCACTTTACCGTCACTTTTGGGACGGATTAACACCTCCTCCAAAGTTGTAATAACCCCCTTTGTTTGCTTTTTAAAGACTAAAGACACTTTGGGGGTCATTCTGACCCTGGCGGTCATGGACCGCCAGGGCCAACGACCGCGGGATCACCGCCAACAGGCTGGCGGTGCTCCCATGGGCATTCTGACCTCGGCGGCGGTGTCCCGCTGGTTTGCCGCTGCCCAATTGAATCCTCCATGGCGGCGCTGCAGGCAGCGCCGCCATGGGGATTCCGACCCCCTTACCGCCAGCCTGGCTCTGCCGGTTTTGACCGCCAGAACCTGGCTGGCGGGAACGGGTGTCGTGGGGCCCCTGGGGGCCCCTGCAGTGCCCATGCCAATGGTATGGGCACTGCAGGGGCCCCCTAACAGGGCCCCACCAAGATTTTCAGTGTCTGCTAAGCAGACACTGAAAGTCGCGACGGGTGCAACTGCACCCGTCGCACCCCTTCCACTCCACCGGCTCCATTCGGAAGGGGGTTTCCCGCTGGGCTGGCGGGCGGCCTTC
Source organism: Pleurodeles waltl (assembly GCF_031143425.1). Classification (NCBI taxonomy): domain Eukaryota; kingdom Metazoa; phylum Chordata; class Amphibia; order Caudata; family Salamandridae; genus Pleurodeles; species Pleurodeles waltl. The sequence goes on along the minus strand of NC_090436.1, from coordinate 270,812,774 downwards.
TGGCGGTCGCCCGCCAGCCCAGCGGGAAACTCAGAATGACCGCCGCGGTCTTTCGACCGCGGTACGGTCTTCTGGCGGTTCCCGCCAAGCGGGCGGCTTCCGCCGCCTGCGGAGGTCGGAATTACCCCCTTTATATCACTTTTCAGTGATATCTCTATAATTTCATATTGCATCTTTATTCGTTTTGACCTGCAAATATCCAGATAAATATTATACATTTTTCTAAACACTGTGTGGTGTATTTTTGTGGTGCTATATTGTGTTATGGTATGATTTATTACACAAATACTTTACACATTGCCTTCTAAGTTAAGCCTGACTGCTCGTGCCAAGCTACCAGAGGGTGGGCACAGGATAATTTGGATTGTGTGTGACTTACCCTGACTAGAGTGAGGGTTCTTGCTTGGACAGAGGGTAACCTGACTGCCAACCAAAAACCCCATTTCTAACAGTTAGGCGGTCATTCTGACCGCGGCGGTCGCCGCCCGCCAAGCGGTTCCCGCCAAAAGACCGCACCGCGGTCAAAAGACCGCAGCGGTCATTCCGGCTTTCCCGCTGGGCCGGCGGGCGACCGCCAGAAGACCGCCGGCCGGCCCAGCGGGACAGCCCCTTCAACAATGAAGCCGGCTCGGAATGGAGCCGGCGGAGTTGAAGGGGTGCAACGGGTGCAGTGGCACCCGTCGCGATTTTTACTGTCTGCTAAGAAGACAGTGAAAATCTTTGTGGGGCCCTGTTAGGGGGCCCCACGGCACCCATTCCCGCCATCCTGGTTCCGGCGGTGGACACCACCAGAAACAGGCTGGTGGTAAGGGTGTCGGAATCCCCATGGCGGTGCTGCAAGCAGCGCCGCCATGGCGCGTTCCCTGGGCCAGCGGCTCCCCTTTTCCGACCGCGGCTTTACCGCCGTGGTCAGAATCGCCCAGGAAGCACCGCCAGCCTGTTGGCGGTGCTTCCGCCGCACTCCGCCATGGCGGTCATGGACCCCCTTAGTCTGTTGTCACGACAGGGAAGGCAGGATACCTGGTGACTTCAAAGAGAAACCTCTAGACGTTTCTCCCCAACTTCAAATGCACAGCTGGGTATAAATACTAGACCTCAGACACCAACCACTTGAGTACACTTTTGGACCTGTGGATACTCTGCTGGAAAGAAAGGCTACAGTGCTGCTGAAGGACTCAAACACTGCTGGAGTGGTGCTCTGCTGGACTACTGCCTTGCTAGACTGCTGCCTTGCTGTGCTGACCTGCTGTCAGCTGCCCCTTTACCTGGGTGAGAAGGACTGGACCTGCATCTCTTGCACCCTGAACCCCAGAGTGACTCCAAGAACTAGTTGGCTAGCCTCCTTACTTCAGCCTCAAGGGCAGAAGACTCCAACAACCTTGCTCCTGCACCTGTACTCTGCCATCTGTAAGTCTATACTGCCAAGTGGTGCTACCCTAGTCGTGGATCCTTGGAAGTGGGCCTAAGGTGCTCTGCTGCATGGTACAACCCCGAGCAGAAGTGACACCTTGCCACTGCTGAGTGGATTAGAACCACTGCAAATACCCACATCAAAGCCTGTCAGGGCATGGACTCACATCCCTCATCAAAATCAACTTCCACAACAACTCCATACTTAGCACCGGAGCCTCGCAGATCATTGGAACCAAAACATCACCCTGACTGCTTGATGCATCACCGACTCCAGACTACACACAAATACTTTACATAATGCCTCTCAATTAAGACTGACTGCTCTGAGCCAAGCTACTTTTGGGTTGAGCACAAGTTAATTTAGGGTTGCTTGTGACTTCACTCTAAGAAGAATTGTGGTTGCTGCTTGAGAAGGGGTTCATCCCCCCACAAACAGTAGACCAATTTCTTACAACGAGGAAATCAGAGAAACATGGCTCAACCCCACATCCCTTCACATCCTGGATGTCCTTGTTCCCACATGCTACATGAATCAACATCCTGGGCAAACAAGTGACACTCATCTTCATAAAGCTCTTTACATGCTACTTTCCGTTTTCTGCAATGCAGTCTGCCACCTTAACTCTCATCTACTGGTCTTCCAGATAGAAGAGCAAAATCACAGACAAATTCACCGACCTCCTCATCAGCTCACACAGATGACGTGCCCACTTAACCACCTGCAGTAATTTCAAACACCTAGGCAGCAGGAGCATATCAACACTGACCATTTGCCTAACTAACAAAGTTGCCTCATATCATATTGCAGCACAGAGGTGGCTGCCTTCCTCTGCTTCCTGGTATAGCGTGATCTTTCAGCTGCAATCAACACCTTCGATCATCCACTCTCAGCCATGCCTTGAAGTATGGAATAAGATTTGCTGCTTTATTGTTTCTCTTCTACCTATCCAGCTGGCAGTTCATCTACTTGAGGACTCCAAGTCTCACCAGAATCTAATCATCTGCTAAGCTTTCAAAGGTTCTGCCTTCTCCCCTATTATCTTCAAACTCTAAATAGAGCTCAATGGATTCTACACACCAATAATAGCACCACAATTGCCCAGTATGACAATGTGAAATTCTTCTCTGTCCAGATATCCAATGCCTCACAAATTGCTTGCACCTCCTCTAGACATCGATGTTCAACACCTATCTGAAAATTTAGCCCTTACCCAGGAGATCAATAGACTGGAGAAAAAGAAATGCAAAAATGAAGGCATCATCCTTCTCCATCTGTGCACCCAGGAGAAAGATCAACATCCCAGTTTCGTTTTAGATGGTCCCAATCCTGCTCCAAGTTCAGGAAAGAACAGAAGATACACCTCTTTAAACAACATCACATCATGATGAAGCACAAGTCCACTTCCAGCCTTCCAATGAGGCAATCACTCTATCTTTGCCTTTGATCCTGTACAACATTCTGCTGCCTTTTACCTACGTTCATAGCTTACAAATACCACACTAGGGGGTCAAGAGAGACAAATGCTAGAAAATTGATTTGTAGTATGATAAATGGACATACCTCATGAAGACTCAAAACAGAAAACAGGAGCAACTCATAAAGATGCAAACTTTATTCACACACTAACCAGACATGCACAGTTCTTAACACATACCATTGCCAATCCCAGAGATGGGGTTCATTAGCTAAACCAGCACCAAACTCCTCCTTAACTGTGTCACATCTATTCACCAACTTGTCACTCTCAGATTAGCACTATAAGTAATCAAGATTTAGACATGTAAGATTTTCACTATATAGGTGTCATTGTTTGTTGTGCTGTTGCAGATGCTGAGGAAAAACTACTTGGAAAGGAGAGAAAGAGCAGATAGAAAACACCTCTTAGATAAGTCTAAAGAAGAGTTAACAGGTAGATGCCACTGCTCTTGATTGGTGATAATGAGCATGGTTACATATTCGAAACAGAAGCTCACTTCACCAACAATTCACACCCATGCCAGCACTGTCCATCTCAAAGTACTTGCTGTAATGCAGTTTCTGGCTAGTAAATTTTTCTAGGAGACAAGTGATGTTACATTTAGCAATGCGCAGTCACATAAATCCTGGTGCTTTTACCAGATTTTAACATGTATCACATGTGAGTGGAGAGCAGCTGTATCACACTATGCCACAGTCACTGCAGGACATATAATGGGTGGCACAGCAGTTCTATGACAATGATCATTGTTCCTATGCATTAGATCAATTGCCTGTACAAATAAGGCACTTCAGCCACCCTAGCTGATGGTACGGCATAATGCACTCACATCTATCAATGTGCATGCTCTCTTTGACATCACTGGCTACTACACACTTTTGTAAGCCATTTCATCTGTTTCAACACTTGACAGGGGTGTGTTCAAGGACACATGTGGATATTTGGTCAGTACAGTAAACACTCTCTGGACTTGAATAATCACATAGGGCATGATACCAAGGTCTAACTTTCTTTTCTACATAGCGCTTGAGGCAAGTTGTTGAATGCATACATGACTAGAACATGAGGAAATGTGAAAGAAAATGACCTGCAATCAATGTATCCATACATTTTCTGAAGGCCGTCCTGTATTTGGGTCCTCACCTCATTCCATCACTCTTTTAGATGTTCAGCCACTGTGCCTTGACAGAGGTATAACAAAGCATTTGTATTGACTCGAGGAATAATAGTGTGTACATTTGGCATCTCGAGGTCATGATTTAGATGCTGTGGTCTCATAGGAGTGCTACTGAAGTAGTTGCTATCCTTCCCTTTTATGGGTTGTACAATATCCACTTACAACTGGGCATTCACTTCAACCAGCACCAAGCAGCCTGGGCCAGTGAACTGTCCACACAACAACTATCTTGGTCTTCACACTTCACCTGAGCTGCATTTCTGTTGACTGTGTCACAGTGGAAGAACAATATTCAGTCAGTGCAGAAGCATGAACATACCTCAATCTCCTCTTACATTTTGAGACATCACTGTCTGATTCTGCACGAAGCAAAAGCCAGCCATGCCCAGGATATCATGCAACTCAAACCACCATTCAGTATAACCTCAGTATTGCTTTGTGTAGCACCAGTGTGATGAGCCTGTTTAATATCCTTTTGCAAAATATTACATCTACGATGTGTCCATATAAACCATCTAGGTTTAGCATTTTGAACCCTTTTAATCCACAGGCATTGCAGGTTCGAAAGTGTACTTCATCTCAGGTAACTTCTCTCTGCATTAGTAACTCTAGCATCCAGTATTCTATGTGTAAAAACCCCTATTTTATTTGCGTGGTCACCTCAACATTTTCACCTTTGTCTGGATCCCATTCTTGCTGATATTAAGATTGTGGTCTTGAAATTGAAATGATAAAATTGGTTGTACCCAATTAGTCTATTTGACTTTCCTGTGAAAGCATGGTGAACAGCACAGAAAAAAACACAGATTTTAACTGTTTCATGCAAGCTGCAATGTTCATTTGCACACCCACACACATGACAAAAATAAAAGACTTTCAAGAGCACCTCTCTGCTCTCACTGGAATGTAGTTCAGAAGCACTTCAGGATACATGGAAAAGAAAACTGCCTTTCCATGTATGAAAACCTATTTCTACACACTAACAGGTAACTGCTAAACCATGCCTTGGAAGCTTGCAGGGCATAGTGCTTACTACGTATTTAAAACAACGCCAGACTACATATCTGAAACATTGTGCCTCTCAGAGACTGAATATCTAAAAGCTGTTTCACTTGGCAGGTTTAGCTAGATTCTCATGAATAGGCCCATGAATAGGCCCAGTTAAAATTCAAACCTATAATTTTGATCTTCGCCTGAGAAAATACAAACAATTGGATTCAAAGTTGTTGAATTAAATGTAATTTTTTTTTAATTTAACCCTCTTGCTGCCTTATTGGTGTACCTATAAGTCTAGAATTAGTACCGCTAGGAGACACATGACATATATATATATATTTATATTTATATATATATATATATATATACATATATATACATACATATATATATATGTATGGGTGTGTGTGTATATATATATATATATATATATATATATATATATATATATATATATATATATATTACCTAGTGGCGGTCACCACTAAGTAGTTATAGTCAGGACCTAGATTCTATATAAAAAGCATCATTTACATACCTGTATCGTTGGCACCACTTGAAAATGTTCACAAAACTTGCCAACAAATTCACTAGTCAATTCAGCTGCTGTCTGGAAAGTTTCAGGGTGATCTGTCCGGGGAGGGGGCAAAAAATAGGGGGGTCCCAAAACACGTTTTCCCCTTTCACTTTTCCATAGGGATTTTAAACAGCCATAGCTCCAAACCTACTGGGTGGAATTACACCAAATTTGGCAGAAAGGTAGGTCCTGGTCCAGAAATAGTGCTTGTTTGTTTTGGTGTAATTCCATTCAGTAGTTTTTGAGAAATTAAAGGGAAAACAAATTTGCAGATCTAGCGTCATGAAGGATTTGCGACCCCTCCCAATTTGGTGCAGAGATCTGATTTGCTGACCACACATCAGCAAGGAAGATTTTGAAGTGTTGTCAGCCATTTTAGGTACGAACACCCTGACCCCTTAGCTCTGGTGGTGGGGTCCCATAAAGGGATGGTAGAGAGAGAGTGAGAGATAGTGATTGTCAATGCAATTTTTCTCTCCCTGCAATGATTTCACAGAGTAGGCTAGCAAGATGTTTGGTATGAATGTTATAGTTACGTTTGGATGGAGAGCAGAATAGAGTCACTTCTGGCCTAATGGTCAAGATCTTGTGCTGTTACTCAGTAGGCTGAAAATTCAAATCCTAGTATCGCTTGGCAGTATACTTACTAGTGTTTTGACTGTTTAATCTTCCTATTGATGGAACATTCACGTTTCTTTCCAATCACATGCGTGGGTTGACTATCATAGATATGTCTGGAAGCACCACACTAAGGAGTCCCCTATAACCTAAAGGTTAAGGTCACAGATCCTCACACTGAAAGATAAGAGTTCTACTCCATGTGTGTGCAGGGTCATTTTCATTCTTTAATTTATTTTAAAGTTCAAACATTTAAGGTTCATACTGAAAAGCGATCTCACTCATTTTAAATGACAAATAAACCTTTCTCTTTAATTTGTCCTAAACTATCTCATTCTTCGTATGTCATTCATAAAAAACTAAAAGAACTGCTCTCCCTCTTTCTCCCTCTCAAGTTCTCTCTGTCAATATCTTTCTCTTAATTTCATACCTTCTCTCTCAATCTCTCACTTCCTGTGTGCGTGTGCCTTTCTCTCTTCCATCCCAGAACGAAATGGAAGAGAGATAGAGAGAGTGATCGTTATTGCAGGGATCTCTCCATACAATGAATTCCAAGAGTCAGACTAGCAAGATGTTTAATAAGAATTTTATAGTTACGTTTGGATGCAGAGCAGAACAGAGTCACTTTTGACATAATGGTCAAGGTCTTGTGCTGTCACTCAGTAAGCTGAAGGTTTCAATCCTATCGCTTGGCAGTGTGTCTGTTTATTTTGTAGTGTTTTCACTGTTAAACATTCCTAGTGATAGAACATTGAAATCTCAAAATCTATGGGTTGAGTGTCATAGCTAGGTCTGGATACTGTGCAGGAATGGCTCTCCTCTGACCAAGTGGTTAAGGTCTCACGCATGCGGACTAAAAGGTTAAGAGCTCTAGTCTAGTTGAGTCTATGGTCATTGCCTGCTTCAGTTTCTTTCAACTATAAATGTTTAGATTACATGCTGAAAGGTGATCTCACTCATTTTAATTAATATAAACATGTTTCTTTTCAATTTGTCCAGAAATATCTCATTCTAAGTATATCATTCATCAAAGCCTAAACCACTCTCTCTCCCAATCCCTCACTTTCTCTCTTTTAGGGTTGGATGGTTAGGGGGGTTGGCTGCAGTGACTGGCCCTGAGGCTAGGCCCTGTGGCCAACCCCACTGAGCACGGCTGAAGGCTGTGCTTGGCACAAGGTTTGGTGGTCATAGGGGGTTATAGTTATAGTTCTCTTAAGTGACTATGGGGGTCATTACGACCCTGGCGGTCATGGACCGCCAGGGCCGGGGACCGCGGATGCACCGCCAACAGGCTGGCGGTGCATCCAGGCCAATTCTGACCGCGGCGGTAAAGCGGCGGTCAGAAAAGGGAAACCGGCGGTTTCCCGCCGGTTTTCCCCTGGCCTGAGGAATCCTCCATGGCGGCGCTGCAGGCAGCGCCGCCATGGGGATTCCGACCCCCTTACAGCCAGCCTGGTTCTGGCGGTTTTGACCGCCAGAACCTGGTTGGCGGTAACGGGTGTCGTGGGGCCCCTGGGGGCCCCTGCAGTGCCCATGCCAATGACATGGGCACTGCAGGGGCCCCCTAACAGGGCCCGACCAAGATAATCGCGACGGGTGCAACTGCACCCGTCGCACCCTTCCCACTCCGCTGGCTCCATTCGGAGCCGGCATCCTCGTGGAAGGGGGTTTCCCGCTGGGCTGGCGGGTGGCCTTCTGGCGGTCGCCCGCCAGCCCAGCGGGAAACTCAGAATTACCGTGGCGGTCTTTTGACCGCGCAGCGGTATTCTGACGGCGGTACTTTGGCGGGCGGCGGAGTCAGAATGAGGCGCTATAACTTGTGCCCTAAGGTAGCTATAACTTGCACCCTCACCATGCACTGCTAATTACCACACAAATTACGGCACTCAAGACATCTTTGACAACATCATTGATAATATCAGTGTAATATTTGCAGTAAAGTTTTGATGAAAAAACTATGCACAGCAGAGGTGCAAGTTATAGATACCTTAAGGTATAGTAACTTGCCATAACAAGTGAGTTTCAGATGGTTGGGTTTGTTTAAAATGTGAGCCTAACTAGCACGCCCCTGTGACCTTTGGATTTTTAAGTTAGTTTCAATTTTTTAACATTTTTTATTTCCTATGTATAACGTCCCTATAAACTTTTTTTTCCCAGTGGAGCACTCCACTGTCTTTTGGCTAGGCTCATGACACAGTCTATCTATCTATTAATATATATATACGTGTGTGAGTGTATATTTATTACCTACGTGTGGTTGCCAGTAGGTAGTTATAGTGAGGACCAAGTTTCCGTTGAAAAAGTGTTTTTTGACTTGACTATATCTTTGGCACAGTTTGACATATCCTCACAAAATTTTCCCAGTGATTCTTGTTGCACATGGAAAGTTTTGGGGTAATCCCTTAAACAGAGGATGAGAAATAGGGGGAACAAAAACATTGTGTTTCCCATTTTAATTACCATAGGACCTTTAAACAAGGCTACAGCCCGAACCACTGGACGGAATTACACTAAATGTGCCAGAAAGCTAATTTACGGTATGCAGATTACGTATTTGCTTATTTGGCATAAATCTGTTCAGTAGTTTTTGAGATATTAAACGGGAAATAAATTTGTATATCGAGTACTGCAGATCCATCACAACATTTTCACAATTATCGTGCAAATTCATGAATACACATGACAGCAGGAATGCTGTGATTGGCTACCCATAATCTGACCAGAAAGTTCCATCCGCCATTTTGAATAATGGGACACGGTCACTGTGGCTGAAAAATAAAATTAAAAGAGACATAAGGGGTCAGGGTGGCGGCACTCTGAAGCCAAGGTTGTGATCTAGGGGTGTTTAAATGTCAAATGATGGGATTAAAATGATTTTTGTTCACCACACGCAATATTTGCAAATATTCAAAACTATCCTTTAATATTCCCATAATGATGATTTATTTTACCGCACGCGATATTCACGAATATTAAAAAATATTCTCTAGTATTCTCAAATATCCTCGAATATTCAAGGACATTCAAGGAAATTCATCAATATTCGCAGTTACGCATACATTTAAAAAAGAAACATTCACAGAATCATTCATACACTAATTCATTCACTCGTACATGCACTCAGACTCATGCGCCCACTCACACACCCACTCAGACACTCATGCACCCACTTAGACCCATTCATAGACTCACACACCCACTTTCAGACCCACTCATACACTCACGCATACACTCACAGATCCACTGACAGAGACAGGCCCTGTGGCCAAACCTTGCTGCATACGGCAAAAGGTCTTGAGCAGCATGGGGTTGGGTGGTTTTAAGGGCTTGGCTGCAAGGCCTGACTGCAGGCCAGGCCCTGTGGTGAACCGCTACCGTGCACAGCCAAAACCAGTGCTTATTGGATTAACGTATAGAAATTAAAATTACTTTATGTTAAAAAAAACATAGAAATTCACTGAAAAAAACAAAGGTTACAGGGACATTAAAGTTAGGTTCTTAATTTACTCATACAAAACTACCTAAGGTATTTAGTATATACATATATATTATATGGGTGTGTATATATATATATGTATATACATATATATTTATATATATATATATATATATATATATATATATATATATATATATATATATATATATATATATATATACACCCATTCATATATGTATAGGTATATATGTGTGTGTGTCCAGGGCAGCCACAAATATATCCATATGTAGCTGTCATTTTTTACATTTTTGATTTTCCCCTTGATGGGAGCAAATACCTCCTGGTCCTAGATGTGGGGTGGGAAGGAGTTACCTAGTCCCTGATCCTTTTAGGATACCGGCCAACTCCTGAGAATGAGAAAGCCTGGTATTGATTACCATATTAATATGCATTCCACATGTAAAAAATTAGAGGCAATATGTATAACATTTATGCAACTTTCAAATAGTAATAAAAAAACATAATGCAGGGAAAATCACAAACCAATTTAGAAAAAAAGAGTCAAATTAAATACAAAAAATGTAAAAATGATACAAATCCAGTCAGTGAAATGAATATATTTTCTGAAATGTTTTAGTTGGAAACAGCACCAAAAAGCACAAGGTACTACTCATCTATATCTGGCCTTGCTGAACCATCAGTATCAAGTTCAGGCGGATCTCAATGGAGTATGAGTCATATACAGGGACTAGATTCATTAAATGAAGGGTTGCATTGGCATGTCCGCAAGGTGCATGAGGAGCTGCTGTTCTCATTGGCCAGGGCTATGAGGAGGTTGTTGACAGTGCGTGGAGCAGGTAAGATGCCACTGAGAGTTGGTGTTCTCATGCAAAGAGCCAGTCATTGATGGAGCTTCTCGTTGGAGCATCTCATTGGTGATCGTTGCGGGCGGTCAATTGTCAGTGCAAAAGTCAGGCAGGTCCATTTGGTGCTGGTCAGTTGGGCATTTGCAGCAAAGTTTGTTGTGTCCTTGTAGCTCTAACAGAAGATCAGCCAACTGACCATTGGAGTCAATTCTGGGGAGTCTGGGCTCACAGCAAACAGGTCTAGTCTCTCCTCTTTAGATGGCAGGGCAGTCCATTTTCTGAATCTTCTGGGGGTCCAGGAGTGTTCTGATGAGAAGTTCTGAAGGTGCCACTTTTATGCTAGGCGCCAGCCTTTGTGTGGGGGAATTCCCTGGACTATCACCAAACCTGGTTCTGGTCAGTTCTTCCCCTTCCCCTGGTCCTGGCACCAAAGTGTCTACAGTGGTAAAGGCAAGGACAGACCTGGTGTCAGTTTCCTTTTCGTGGAGACTGAAGACAGGGCCCTCGGAAGTGTAATAAGGGCAAAGCACAACTCCTACTCAGCTATCCTGTCTGGAAGACCCTCTACCTCCACACCTAGGCCTCTTCTGTCTCAATGTCTAGAAGGAATACAAAACAAACCGCAGAAGAGCCATTCAGAGTCATGTACCACAGACACTGGCAGAAAAGAAAATTTGGTTGAGGGTAAAAAATGCCAGCTTTCTAGAAGTAGTATTCTCAGAATAGTGACTTAAAATTCAATTACAATATATTTGAGTGTAAATCATATATCTCTTTCTGGTCTCAACCTGAAGCTGTCCCTTATTATGTGTAATAAGGTAACCAAGTGTTAGCCTAAGGGAGGCTCACTGACACAATATTAAGGTATAAAATATAATTGACTAAAATATTATGTCAAAAATATCGTTTACCACAATATCATGCTCATATTCTTATATTGAAAAGTAAAAAACATATCATAAAAAATGTAATTGACACCAGTATTGTCAAAAAATAGACACAAATAAGATTTTTAATATAGAGTTTAAAATAGCAAATGTCAAATATGTTAATATATAAATTTAATATCATGTAAATTAAATATATTCCACTAATATTTAATAATATATATAAATATATGCTTATATAAACACAGAAACAAATATCTATTTGTTTATCTATACATATATATATCAATAAAATAATGAAAAATAATGTTTACGCTATATTGTTTTTCATATTTTAAAAATATGACTGCTAAAAATATATATATTATAACATAAATAAAACTATTTATTTTAGACTATGGGGGTAATTACAACATTGGCGGTAAAAGCCGCTTACCGCCGTGCAGAAGACCGCCAACACACTGCCGCGGCCGCAGAATTCCGCCACAGCTATTATGACCCACAGCTCGGAATCCGCCAAAATTCAGGCACCCACACAAGGTCTGTGACCAAAGGTCAGTGATAAATTGGCGAAAACAAAACCTCCACCGTCACGCCAACAGAAATACGCCTACACTATCACGACACACGAATCCACGCGGCGGTCTTTCAACCGCGGTATTCCATTGGCGGTACACACCGCCGCGCTCAAAATACACACACATCTCCAAAACACAGCCACATTGGACAATTCAAAATACACATACCTGATACACATACACACATCACTCCCACACACTCAATACACTATAAAACACACACCCAAATCACCCACAACCCTTTACGACAACAAATCATGAACGAAAGCCAGAGAGAGACACCACCATCAACAACACTAGCATCCACAGGCACACAACAGCATCACCCACATAACTTCCACACACCTCAAACAACACCACACTACATATCAGCACACTTATCACCACACACACCACCCCACACATCACCTACACCACCCCATGGCACGGCAAAGACACCCCAGGTTCTCGGAGGAGGAGCTCAGGGTCATGGTGGAGGAAATCGTCCGTGTAGGGCCACAGCTATTCAGATCACAGGTGCAGCACACCTCAATTTCAAGGAAGATGGAGCTATGGCGAAGAATAGTGGACAGGGTCAAAGCAGTGGGACAACACCCAAGAAATCAGGAGGACATCAGGTAGAGGTGGAACGACCTACGGGGGAAGGTGCGTTCCGTGGTCTCCAGACACCACCTGGCGGTTCAGCGGACTGGCGGCGGACCCCCGCCTTCTCCCCCACAACTAACAACATGGGAGGAGCAGGTCTTGGCGATTCTGCATCCTGAGGGCCTCACAGGAGTAGGTGGAGGAATGGACTCTGGTAAGTCAAACCTTTAACTACTTCTTCCCCCACCCACCTGCATGCTATCACCTACCCCCACCCTCGCCCTCACCCCCATCAATCCTACTCCTCACAAATGTTACACTATCACAAACCACACATCCCAACACCAGGCCCTGCATGCAAAAACAAAGCATGGACACCCATCACTAAAGCATGCCCACTTCACATACCCATACACCCCCCTAAACCACCATGACACAAGGTCCCACACAGGAATGCAAGCACTGGGGTACACGGTCACCCACCCATTGCACACCTTGACACACACAGATGCAATAATCATGCCTTTATACCCCTGCAGGACCCCTACCCAACGTCACCGGACAGGAGGATCCACACATATCCACACCACCAACAGAAGAGGCCCACAGTGATGACAGCACCTCTGTCCAACTGGATCTAGATGACCAGCCCGGCCCATCGGGGACCTCGGGACAGTCGGTTCCCATCACACAGTCACAGGCCACTACAGAGCTTCCCCCCCTCTGGAAACACCAGCACAGCACCCACCCAGCGGGCCCATACCTCCGTCCCCAGGACACGTCAATCAGCAGTATGTCCACCACTACAGGGAACCCAGGCTAACCCACCACCCCAACAACAACAGGGTCCAGGGGACGGAGGCCCAGGAACACAGGGGAACTGGGAGGGCTGCTGTGCGACAGGGGGCGGACAGGCCCAGGGAACCCACTATCCACGAGGCCCTCTCCTCCATCATGGGAGCCTACCACCACTCCCAGGAGACGATGGCAACGGTACTGGCCAAGTTTCAGGAGACCCAGCACCTGCAGGAGGAACAGTATATGGGCTTCAGGGAGGAACTCAGAACCATCAATTCCACCCTGGGCACCATCGTAGGGGTGCTGAAGGAAGTACTCAACACCAGGAGGGACACTGTGGCACAACAAGGGGCCCCTGACACTAGCCTGGACGATGAACTGCCCACCACCTCCGCTGGCGCTTGTGGACAGGAGGCACTGCTACAGGACCACCACACCAGCACCCCACTCCCTGCAGAGAGAGAACCACCTCACAAGCGGTCCCTGAGATCCAGGAACAAGACAGAGAACGATGCCAAGACCCCAGCCAAGAAATGAGACCACCCTGATTGTCATCCTACTGTCCCACTTTGTCACCCTGTCCATCCTTAACTGCCCCATCTCCACTTCCTATGCCCATTTGGGCAATGCACCTGTGAGACTAATAGACTGGACTCAGCCATGGACATTCCTCCGCCATCAACCCACACCATTTTGCTACCCCCTCCAATTTTGAGCACTAAAATAAACACCCTTAAAGCACAAAACAATCTGGAGTCTGTCTGTGATTTCGGAATACTGCATTAGCAATAACTGTGGCAAAAAGCTCTTTCATTTGTAATGTCAACATACCTATGTCACACAGCTCTAGTCCATGAGGAAACAAAGCAGATGCCACACAGTGGGACCCACATCTGTGAAATCGTAAGGGAAAGTGACAACTCAGTGACCATACACTGGGTGAAAATGACAGACAGTAGAGAGGTAGTAGTGTTTAAGTACATATAGTAGGCAGGTTTGTATTCTTACTTGTGTCTCATTGGAAATATTGCTGGATCACTGAGTCCCTGTTGTCCATGTCTTCTTCCTCTGCTTCCTCGTCTTCACTGTCCTCAGGCTCCACAGCTGCAACAACACCGCCATTTGGACCATCTTCCTGCAGAAAGGGCACCTGTCATCGCAAAGCCAAGTTATGAAGCATACAGCAGGCCACGATGATCTGGCACACCTTCTTTAGTGAGAAGAATAGGGATCCACCTGTCATATGGAGGCACCTGAACCTCGCCTTCAGGAGGCCAAAGGTAGGTTCGATCACCCTCCTAGTTCGCCCATGGGCCTCATTGTAGCGTTCCTCTGCCCTTGTCCTGGGATTCCTCACTGGGGTCAGTAGCCATGACAGGTTGGGGTAACCAGAGTCACCTGCAAATGTGAGGGACAACTGTTAGACACACACTAATATGGAGGGATATCCCCAGAAAACCATTCCCACTGACTTGCTTCCAGGTGCTCACCTAATAGCCACACACGGTGCCTCTGGAGTTGGCCCATCACATAAGGGATGCTGCTATTCCGCAGGATGTAAGCGTCATGCACTGAGCCAGGGAACATGGCATTCACATGGGAGATGTACAGGTCTGCCAAACATACCATCTGTACATTCATCGAATGATAACTCTTCCGGTTTCTGTATGCCTGTTCACTTCTGTGGGGGGGGGGACCGAAGCCACATGGGTCCCATCAATGGCACCTATGATGTTGGGGACATGTCCCAGGGCATAGAAATCACCTTTCACTGTAGGCAAATCCTCAACATGAGGGAAAACGATGTAGCTCCGCATGTGTTTCAGCAGGGCACACAACACTCTGGACAACACGTTGGAAAGCATAGGCTGGGACATCCCTGATGCTATGGCCACTGTTGTTTGAAATGACCCACTTGCAAGGAAATGGAGCACTGACAGCACTTGCACTTGAGGGGGGATTCCTGTGGGATGGCGGATAGCTGACATTAGGTCTGGCTCCAGCTTGGTACACAGTTCCTGGATTGTGGCACGGTCAAGCCTGTATGTGATTATCACGTGTCTTTCCTCCATTGTCGACAGGTCCACCAACGGTCGCTACACCGGAGGATGCCGCCATCTCCTCACATGTCCCAGCGGACGGTGCCTATGACGGACAACAGCGAGCACAGAGTCAACCAACTCAGAGGTACGTACCCACAGCTTACACAGAACACCATTCATAATCTAAAAAGTGGCCTGTATGTGTGTTGAGTCTAGGCCTAGGTATGTGTGACGCAGTTGAAAATGAAGCCATGTGGGCCCCTGAAATGGCGGCTGCCTGACCTCTAAAGTGGGACAATGGGATGTGAGGTAACTGCGCTGGCGTTGTACACCGTCGTGGTAGGCGGTCGAAGACCGCGGCGCAATGCTGCATTGGTTAACATTGGACCCTATGGGTCCCAGGAGCCAATGACGATGTATGCCGGCGGTGACGGTACGCACCGCCGCAGACGTGACCGCCATTTTCTATCGATACCTGATCTTCGACAGGAGAGGACCTGCACTGCAAGTGCTGCTGTGTCCTCGGTCTGGAACAGACAATGGCTCGAGTGTCTGGGGAAAGGGCCCCTGCCTTCACATCGGAGGAGTTGGAGAAACTCGTGGATGGGGTCCTCCCCCAGTACACGCTACTCTACGGTCCTCCAGACAAACAGGTAAGTACACTGGGAGCATGCTGTATGGGCAATGCCTGTGTGGAGTGGGGTGGATGAAAGATGGAGGGGGTAGATTTAGGCGTGCATGAAACGACGTTGAGTGCATGTGCCACATGGCAAGGGTAGGGATGGGGGACAATCACTTTGACGGTGCAGTTGGTAATAAGTTTCTCTTTCCCCTGTACAAATCATGTAGGTCAGCGCCCACCAGAAAAAAGTTGTTTGACGTGCCATCGCCAAGGACGTCCGGACCCTGGGGGATCTACCACAGACGGAGCACCCACTGCCGGAAAAGATGGGAGGACATTCGCAGCTGAAGCAAGAAGACGGCGGAGGCTCAGCTGGGGATGGCCTCCCAATGTGGGAGGGGTGCTCGTCGCACCATGACCCCCCTGATGTTCAGGATCCTGGTGGTGGCATACCCGGAGTTTGATGGGCGCTTGAGGGCATCACAGCAGCCACAAGGGTGTGAGTACACTTGCATTCTGCTGACTTTGCGCGCAGTGGAGAGGTCTGGGTGGGGGAGGTGGGCTGTGGGTTTCCCTAGGCCAGGGCGAGTTCCGTAGGCAAGGTCCCTCCGTAAGGCAGGCCATGTGGCACCCCACCCCACCTCTGTAGAGTGCCAAGTACACCTAGTCATGCCCCTGTGTCATCTATGTGTGCAGATGTCGTCCATAGCCTTGTAGGCCATTTCCCAGGAATTGAGCAGTGGAGCCCAAGAGTGCGGCGTAGTGTAGGGGGCTTCTGCGTCTGTCGTGTCCGCCAACGGTAGCGGTAATGCATGCACTCAACATGTCTTTCTTCTGTCGTCTCCCCCTTTTTGTGGTCTCCCTGTTCTTGTGTGCATTAGCATCACGAGACGGAGGAGCAGTGGCACCGGAGCACGAGGGAGCTGCATCCCACTTGGCCATGGAGGGCCACACTACGGACTCGGAGTTCACCAGTGGGACAGATGGTGAGGGGAGCTCCATGGCAGGGACAGGAGCTGAGACCAGTGACACGGACTCATCCTCTGATGGGAGCTCCCTTGTGGTGGCGGCAACATCTGTGCCCCCCCCATCTACAGGTACAGCCGCCACCCCCCCTTCCAGCACCGCCCTCCCAACAGCCCCTCAGCCTTCGCCCCGTGCATGCTCACCCGGGAGGGTGGGCATCACCTTTGCCCCAGGCACCTCAGGCCCTACCCCAGTCACCCCTGCTGCCCTCAGTGGGGAGGCCATTGACCTCCTCAGGTCCCTCACTGTTGGGCAGTCTACCATGTTGAATGCCATCCAGGGTGTAGAAAGGCAGTTGCAACAAACAAATGCATTCCTGGAGGGCATTGATTCTGGTCAGACGGCCCTTCAGCAAGCTTTTCAGACTCTGGCCTCAGCACCGATTGCAGCCATTTTCCCTGTGTCTAGCCTCCCCCCTCCAACTTCCTCCACCCTGACCCAATCCCCTGTACCTCAGCCTATCCCAAGCACACCTACAGACCAGCATGCACACACGTCAACACACAAGGGAAGCTCAGGCAAACATAAGCACCACACATCCCACAGGTACTCACACCAGCTTCACACACATGCAGACACACCAACATCCACTGCCTCCACTGTGTCCCCCTCCTCCTCGTCTCCCTCCTCCCTCCCGGTCTCGTCTACACTCACACCTGCATGCACTACCTCTACAGCCAGTACGTCCCTCTCCAGGACACCCACCACCACACCCCGCTCACGTACAGTCACCACCCCCATTACCATTCACACATCCCCTGTGTCCTCTCCAAGTGTGTCTGTGACGCCCCCTCCGAAGATTCACAAACGGAGGCACACACCCACCCACAGCCTACAGCACATGCACCTTCACCCAAAGTCAGCAAACGAACACCTCCTACAACCACAACCTCTTCCTCCACTCCCAAACTCCCTCCAGCTACCCGTCCCAGTGTGTCCAAAAAACGTTTCCTGTCCAACCTTGACCTCTTTCCCACACCTCCCCCACCCCGTCCGTCTCCTAGGTCCCGAACTAGGACCTCAGCCACAACATCACCGGGACCAGTGATGCCTGTAGTCACCGGAATCTGGAGTGCACCGGCCACCAGGGCAGCCAGTGTGGCACGGAGCCACAGCACAGACAGTCCTCCACCTGTGAAGCATCAGAAGTTGGCCAGTGCCCGGCGGGAGAGGGGGAAGACTCCAGCCACCAAAGCCACTCCCAGGGGTCCCAGTGGGAGTGTGGAGTCAGCTGTGACACCTCCCAAGGTGGGGTAGGGCCACAAGAAACCTGGAAAGTCTGGGAAGAGCAGTACGGCGGAGAAGACCGCCATCATCCCCGTTGCCCAGGATGCCCCCGCCAGCACAAGCCCAGCTGCCCAGGAGGCCACCGCCAGCACAAGCCCAGCTGCCCAGGAGGCCACTGCCAGCAAAATCCCAGCTGGGCCATGAAGGACCGCCAGCAAAAGCCCCGCTGGGCCATGAAGGACCGTCAGCACAAGCCCCGCTGGGCCATGAAGGACCACCAGCAGCTGAGTCCCTGCAATGGAGACCGCCGTCTCAGGCACCGCTGTAAAGGGCACCGCCGTCTCAAGCACCGCTGAGCTGAACAGGGCACCGCCGTCTCAAGCACCGCTGAGCTGAACAGGGCACCGCCGTCTCAAGCACTGCTGAACAGGGCACCGCCGCCTGAAGCACCGCTGAACAGGGCACCGCCGCCTCAAGAACCGCTGAATAGGGCACCGCCGTCTCAGGCACCGCTGAACAGGGCACCGCCGTCTCAAGCACCGCTGAACAGGGCACCGCCGCCTCAAGCACCGCTGAACAGGGCACCGGCGCCTCAAGCACCGCTGAACAGGGCACCGCCGTCTCAGGCACCGCTGAACAGGGCACCGCCGCCTCAAGCACCGCTGAACAGGGCACCGCCGCCTCAAGCACCGCTGAACAGGGCACCGCCGCCTCAAGCACCGCTGAACAGGGCACCGCCGTCTCAAGCACCGCTGAACAGGGCACCGCCACCTAAAGCACCGCTGAACAGGGCACCGCCGCCTTAAGCACCGCTGAACAGGGCACTGCCGCCTCAAGCACCGCTGAACAGGGCACCGCCGTCTCAAGCACCGCTGAACAGGGCACCTCCGTCTCAAGCACCGCTGAACAGGGCACCACCGCCTCAAGCACCGCTGGCCCATGAGCGCCAAGGGCACTGACTCTACTGAGTCCATCACGGGCAGAATGAAGCACTCTGGGCACCATGCCCCCTCCAGAACCAGTGGAGAGATCCATCCACTACCTCTGTCCTTAGCATGATGAAGCACTCTGGGCACAAGGCCCTCTACAGAACCAGTGGAGAGATACATCCACTACCTCTGTCCTTAGCAGGATGAATCACTCTGGGCACCATGCCCCCTCCAGAACCAGTGGAGAGATCCATCCACTACCTCTGTCCTTAGCAGGATAAAGCACTCTGGTCACAAGGTCCCCTCCAGAACCAGTGGAGACTGTTATCCACTTGAGAGACTGTGGCTTTGCACTCCCCAGGATTGAACAGTGGGCAGACCACCCACTCGTGAGACTTGAGAGACTGTGGCTTTGCACTCCCCAGGATTGAACAGTGGGCAGACCACCCACTTGTGAGACTTGAGAGACTGTGGCTTTGCACTCCCCAGGATTGAACAGTGGGCAGACCACCCACTTGTGAGACTTGAGAGACTGTGGCTTTGCACTCCCCAGGATTGAACAGTGGGCAGACCACCCACTGTAGAGACTTGGGAGACTGTGGCTTTGCACTCCCAAGGATTGAACAGTGGGCAACCCACCCACTGTAGAGACTTGAGAGACTGTGGCTTTGCACTCCCCAGGATTGGATAGTGGGCAGGCCACCCACTGTTGAGACTTGAGAGACTGTGGCTTTGCACTCCCCAGGATTGAACAGTGGGCAGACCACCCACTGTTGAGACTTGAGAGACTGTGGCTTTGCACTCCCCAGGATAAAGCAGTGGGCAACCCACCCACTGTAGAGATTTGAGAGACTGTGGCTTTGCACTCCCCAGGATTGAACAGTGGGCATGTGGCCCCCTCGTGGATTTGGCGCCATGCATTCAAGCGGCTGAGGTGCCCCCCCTTTCCCTCCCCCTGAGGTGCCTGTTTAGTCTCTCTCTGATACCCCTGCAGTGTTCTCTCCGTCATGGTCGGGGATCTTGTGTGGGCCTCGCCCATACCGTGTGGGCCCAGTGTTCCACGGACTTAATTGGAGCACTACCTGGACTGCTATGCCAGGTATATATTTTGTAAATGGTGTATATATGTATTTTTGCCTACTTGTTTTTAATATATTACAATGGTTACACTCATTTTCTATTGTCTTTGCATTCTTCCAGGGGGGTTGGAGGGTGTAACTGTGATGTATTAATATGCATTAGTGTGTGTGTCGTAGTGGGTGAGGGTGGGGGTGTTGTGTGTGTATGTCCCTGTTTTTTCCCTCCCCCCTCCCCTGTGTCATAGGTGCAGTACTCACCGTGGTCTTCGCCGCCGGCATTTGTGCTCCTGGTAGAGGAGCAGGAAGACTATCGCAGGTAGAATTTGGAGTTCCGGGTCCATGGTGTCCTCGTTCCTCATGGGGGTGTGTAAAGGTGACCGTTTTCCCCTCGAATTTCCTGTTTCTGCCATGTTTTTATCCGCGGTGAATCCACCCCGGAAAAGGTGGCAGATTGGCCTGTCATAATAGTGTGGGCGGTACATTGTCTCCCGCCGCGCTGTTTGTTTGTACCGCTGTGGTGGTCGGAGTGTTAAAGTGGCTGTCTTTGTTGCCGGTTTCCGCCACAGTCGTAATTGCTAATTTTTTACCGCCGGCCTGTTGGCAGTCTTACCGCTGCTTTAACACCGTCCGCCAGGGTTGTAATGACCACCTATGTTTTTTAAAATATTTTAAACATATTGTGTGAAAACTGAGCTGATTTCAGAAACCCCCTAACATTTTGCCCCCATCTTTCACTCATATTGGTGTTTTTCTGACCCTGATGGTGCCCTCGGCACTGCTAAATGGTCACAGGGCATATCCTCTAATTAAAATGGTATATGCAAATTAGGTTAATTATATTTGGCTGTACCAACCTACCTATAAGACCCTAGTATATGGTAGGTTCTGTAGGTTTAGGGGCCTCAGCATATGTAGTACACCCTTAGGTGCATTGATGTGGTGCCCAGTGTCCTTTTAAAAGCAAGCCTGCCTTGCTGGCTATTTTTAAGATAAAGTTAACCTCAATTTCGACTTTGGAATGAAAAGTACTTTCAAAGTCCTAAGTTACCTTATTTTTACATATGTCACCCCTAAGGTATACCCTAAGTGCCCCCAGGGTTAGGTGCAGGGTAACTATAAGCAGGGACTTTATAAAATATTTTTTATAAGCCCTGGTGAGGGACAAACAGCCAAATTAGTTTTTCCCTATTGTAGTGAATGGGCTCCATAGACTAATATTGAGAGATTTTATTTTAACTTAATAAAGTCTTATTTTCTTTAGGAAGGACCTAAATATAGCAAGTTTAGTATCAAATTAAAAGTTATAATAAATCCAACAACTTGCCACTGTTAAATTTAAAATAACTTGAGCAGGGAAAGAGTTTTAGAACTCTGGCTAAAAGTTACCAATTTCAGCCCTGTAGTGCCCTTCTCTGATTGGTCAGCCTCTGGCAGCCTTAGCCAGGTGGGAAGAGATATGCCTCAGCGGATGGTACAACAGGATGGGGGAGAGCAGCCAAACTGGACTTCAAAGGTGGGAAGGACATTTGGGACAGCAACAGGACCTCCCCTTTGACAGATCCCGCCAATCAGAGCTAAGATTGCTTGCAGCAAGTGAGAGCTTTCAAACAGGTCTCACTTGCTGCAGGCTGAGGTTTTCTCTGTTTCCCTGCTTGCAGAGATGCGAGCAGGGAAACAGAGGAAACTATTGTTCTTGCATGCAGGGAGCTGCATTTTTAGGAGCTTCCTCTGTGTAAAAGCAATGCTGGCTCCTCCACTGGGGCAGGATTCCAAAGATGATGAACTAGATCCAGTCTCTCCTATGGCGCTCCCCTCCCCCTCCTAGCCACTGGGTCCCTTAGTGTTGGTGTTCTTGTGACTGGAGGTCCCATGGCCAGAAGCTTCCCCACTTGGCTGTGCCCCGTCTCCTTCGATTGCTGATGCTGGTGCTGGGAAACAGAAAGTGAAGAAGGGACATCACATTCTTTACATACAACTTACATCACATTATACACATCAGTAACATCACATCTAGTTGGGGAGGGGTGGTGGACTGGCATTGATTTTTAGGTCCACTCTTAGCTGCTGCTGGGAATCTTTAAAGGTAGCATCAGAAATTTGTGAGGGTGCCCATTTTAAACTTTGTCGGAGAAATATTACACTTTTTGAAGAGCTGTTAAATTATAGACCCCGGGGCCCCTATTCTACTTTTTTACAGCATTAGCCATCTATTATTGAGCCAATAACCTTGAATCCTAGATCTATAGTACTGGGGGATTTTAACATTCATTTTGACGATAGTCAGGATTCCCACATTGCTGGTTTTCTTGATTGTATGGTAGATTTTGACTGGACTTTGAACATTACGTCAGCCACTCACAGGGCTGGCCATTTACTTGATGGAATTTTTGCCCGTAACAATGAGTTTGTTATTACAGATAACAGGGCATTAGATTGGACTGATCACCATCTTCTCAGTTTTAGACAGATTAATCTATTTGCCTCTCAGACAGTTGACCCTCTCCCCCTGAAGCCAGTCAGGCATTGGAACAGTATTAAAGAGTCTCAACTTAGGCTTGCTTTGGTCTCAGGTTGGAAAGCTGCTGAGAACCTCCCTCTATAGGCCTTAAACAGATTTAATCAGGGGATCAGAACAGCCATGGACCAGCTGGTCCCCTGCAAACCACCTCGGTTTTCGAGGAGGAAAAAGGCTAACTGCCCGTGGTTCACGAACAATCTTAAAACCTGGCAGAGGAAATACAGTCAACAAGAACGGAAATGGAGGTTAGACCCTACTCCCATGGAAATGGCAAAACTCAGGGCTATCCTTAGTTTGTATAAAAATGCTGTTAATATTGCTAAAACAGAATACTACTCAAGTAGAATTGAGAAAGCTATTACACTCCTAGAGAACTTTTTAGAGGAGTACGCTCTCTCACCATTTCTGACATGCTTACAGATTTTGAGAATTCTCAAGAGTTTTGCAATAAGGTGGCAACCTTTTTTTAAAGTAAAATCTTACATATTCAGGTGGACTTTCCACAACCCGCAGATACTTGTGATTTAAATGAATCCTCAAATAAATTCTTAAAGGATGATAGCCCTATACTGATGAACTTTCAGCCTCTCTGCTTAGAGAAGATTAAAAAACTTATGACAACCATTAAATCTGGTTCCCCTAGTGACCCCTGTCCACCTCATATCTACAGCTTGTCCCGGATCTAGTCTCTACTGCCCTTGTCCCTATATTTCAGGAGGTTTTGACCTCAGGTGTGTTTCTTTCCTCTTGGAAGAAAGCGGTGGTGATTGCCTTAAAAAATAAACCAGATGGTAAATCTAATGACCTTAAGAATCTAAAGCCTATTGCTCTACTGTCTTTTCAATCGAAGATCTTCAAAAAACACACCAATGAAGAATTGCCCACGTTTTTTCAAGACTCAGACAGTCTAGATCCTACACAACATGGTTTCAGAAAGAGCCATAGTACAGAATCTGCACTCATTACCACTTCGGATAGTATCCGGAAACTAGTTCATGAGGGAGTCGGTACCATTTTAGTGCTCCTAGACTTATCAGCAGCGTTTGATGCCATCTCTCCTCAAATTAAGATGCATCGCCTGCATCAGGCAGGGATTAGGGGCACTGCTCTAGACATACTGAAGTCTTTTTTTGAAGATAGATCTACCATTGTAACCAGTGGAGATTTTAAAGCACCTGCATATCAGTTACTATGCAGTGTACCTCAAGGCTCTTCACTCAGTCCTACCTTGTTTAATCTATATATGGCAACACTGGCCAGACTGATTCGCTCATTTGGCTTCTTGACCACCTCTTATGCAGATGATACTCAATGAATCATTGCTGTAAATGGGAACTGGGAAGAAGTTGCTGACCGATGTATATGTGAGATTCATAGATGGATGGGCATAAATTGGCTCAAAATGAACGGCGACTAAACTGAAATTCTTCTCTTTGGCTTAGAAATTTATGGAGCTCCCGCTGGTGGGCATCTGTGTGTGGAGACCTACCTGTTCCTATTGACTCTACTGAGAATTTGGGGGTTATTTTTGACACTGCTTTATCCTTTAACCCACAGGTTAATTCTATCACTAAAACCTGTTTCTGGATATTGAAAACTCTGAGAAAAATATTTCCCTTTTTACAAGAGAAGCTCAGAACTATGGTGTCCCTTGCTCTGGTAATCTCTAAAATAGATTACTGCTATGCATTATTGCTTAATATTGACAAGCTTCCATTCAGTAAACTTCAACTTATCCAGAATGCTGCGGCTCGTCTAACACTTAATCTCCCTTTTTCCACTTCCGCCAGTGCTACTCTGAGGCAACTACACTGGTTACCTGTGAAAAAACGTATTGTCTTTAAGACAATATGTTTAACACATAAAGCTCTATACACCCGCAGCCCTGAACATTTGTCCTTGAGGCTTCGCTGGTATACCCATAGCAGTCAGCTTAGATCTGCT
The DNA here is from genome assembly GCF_031143425.1 of Pleurodeles waltl. Classification (NCBI taxonomy): domain Eukaryota; kingdom Metazoa; phylum Chordata; class Amphibia; order Caudata; family Salamandridae; genus Pleurodeles; species Pleurodeles waltl. The sequence goes on along the minus strand of NC_090436.1, from coordinate 270,787,975 downwards.
GACTCCAACTTGGCCTACGTACCACAGACTCGGAAGGCCAGATGGGGCGATAATGCTTTTACGGTGGCTGCAGCAAAACACTGGAATATGCTCCCTCCCATGATGAGGAAAGAACCGGATTTCTTGGCTTTTAGAAAAAAGCTAAAAACTTGACTCTTTCATAGTAGACATGACCAGGCTTTTCTTCCATCTGCTTTGTCCTTGGTGGCTCTCTCACTTTTGTTCCTAGCGCTTCGATGCTTTGGCCGGAATCCGCTTTATAAATATGAAATACATACATACATTGTACAACACCCCCAGGTAGTTCCAACATCATGCCACAACAAGATACAGTGTACATCCCTCAATCATAACATAGTCACACACCAGCTAAGCCATAGATCTCGTACCTACAATATCATGATATCAGTAGAGCTTTCACACTACCCATTACATGACAAGGTGACTTGGCCACATGATACTTGGTCCCTATCCACAGCAACATAGTCAACCAACAACGAAGCTATGGGAAATAGATGTTACATAGATTTACACATATCACATACACAAACTTTACACATATTAACTAATTGGCCTGGTGTCATGTACCAGGCACACAAGCCATACCTACTTCATGTCACTGAATTCACAACCTTCACAATGGAAATTTGCACACATGCAACTACTCTAATTGGCTGAACAAAAGGATAGAAGATGAAAGAGCCAGAACATGTCACCTACACATGTACCAATAGTGATGTAGGAAAGGATTATGCATACTTTGTAGACCAAGTCATCTAAGTCATTGTCCCCTTGAAAACAAAGTATATCACACATATAAGGGCATAATAAGCTCAGAGTATTCTGGGGGTACACAGCCGGCAGAGCGGCCACTGTGGGAAGCGGTGGAAGAACCTGTAATGCTGGGCCTGAAAGACCACAGATGCCCAGCTGGGGATATCTTCCCAAGAAAGACAGGGTGCCCGTTAGACCTTAACCCCTCTAATGGCCATTCATGCTTCATGAGGATGAAGCTGCAGCCACAAGGGCAGATTTCATCAATCAGTACTTCACCTGACTTTAGGTATGTGATGTTAGGTAATTAAAGTAACTCAGTGGGGTAGAGGTGGGGTTAAGGCTGCTTGAGAGGGGTCTTAGTATGACCATCAGACAGGTCATAAGTAGCTTTGAAGCCCATAACCCAAATGTGCATGAATATTATTACATGGAGTAGTGTGCAGCTTTTTGATCACCATAGTCCAATTTTTAATAACAACGCACAGTCTGAGTTACCATTGTATATAGGAATTGGCTGTATAATGTTTTTGTTTCAATGCAGCTTATACCTTATTTTGACATTTATAATTTGCAGATTACTTCACAAGGTCATCCTCATTTGGCAATATCAGACAGTGTCACAGGCAGTTGGGATTTGTAGACTGACAAGTGAAGTGAACAGGGATTGAGTCATGTACTGTCAGGCATGAGATTTGTGGTGTGTGAGTTATATGCCTAGACTGTCAGGAGAGTGGGATAGTAGTGTCCTATTCCACTCAATAGACCTGTTTGGCATTGGAGGTATGTTCAATGGTGCAATGTGTGTGTTCATTTGTCTCTCACACGTCATCTTGTGCTATCCATACCGTCAACCATCAGATTGGTTTGTATTAGTAATAACTAACTTGTATATAGCTTTCACTGTGTTTCCTCACAGAAGGCCACTGTGCATGTGTATCAAGACTGACATAGGTGAGTGGCATGTCTACTGATACCTGACCAATGTAAGTGGAAAGTTCCATAACTGGGGGAATTTGTACTGACCTCTGTCTATATCATGTGGTATGGTCATTTGGGAGTTATGGTATGGGTATGTGATAAGGCTTTAGCTGATGATACATTGGTACAGTATGTTTGCCTATTGGGAAAGTGAAAGACTGACATGTCAGTAACTTCAGTAGTCTGTGGGGGTGGTAGTGATTGACACCTATGCTGAAACACTGAAGAGAGCAGCAGTACTTCACTGTGCGATCATTGGCATTCTCCCAACCTATATGTGGGAAAGTTCAATGAAAGTGATTTGAGTTGTCTATCATTATAATTCAATGCAAAATCTACCCTGATTAAACAGTACATGTGAGATGGAACATTACAAATGTCTTATATTTGAGAGTTACTTTTTTGAGCAAGAGGTGTTAAAGATGACAGTTAAATATGGTTGAGAATTGACTCTCACACATGATCTGTGATTAAGTAGTATTTATTGAGGAGTGCACAGCACAATTAGTGAACTGGGTCAAATATAAAACAAAGGAAACAGTGAAGGATTCTGTCGTGGTGGATGTCATCATCAGGGTAGCTGCTACAATATTTGGAGACACAAGTCCAGTGTCCTTGTACCATAGGAAAATGGAGATAGGTTTCAGAACAGTCAACAGGGTGTATCTGTGACACACAAGGGGAACCTATCAGTAGAGGTTCACTTCCTAGCAGGGGTTTTGGTCTTGGCATCTGATCCTCCTGGATGTTTTGGGGGGTGCCTGTGTTTGCAGGAGGGGAGCTTCAGCTGCAGAGGCAGGGGTGTCTGAGGCATGTCCTTCCCCTGGCACGGCATCCATTCCGCTTGCAGCCACAGATGTAGAAGGGACTGATGTCTCATTGCTAGTGGAAGAGGCCAGCGTGTGTGTACAAAACCTACTCAGTGTGGTATTCATGTCTCTCAGCACCCCTGCAATGGAAGCCATGTGGGCATTTTGGGCCTGCCGCTGCTGCATGACTTCCTCGTGGTTCTCCTTCTGCATCTGCTTTATCTCCCTTATCATGGTAAGTACCTGGCCCATCACGCATTGGTATTGTTGGTAAGCTCCCATGACATGGAAGATGGTGTTGTGGCCAGTTGTATCCCTAGGAGCTTCCATCCTCTGGCCCACGCCATCCCTTCCAGGCAACCTACCACTACATGCCTGTGCCCCTGGCACAGTCTACCCACTCCCAGAGGTGCCAGGTCCATCATTGTCTGGTTTTACGACAGGAGACTCAGGTACCTGTACTGGGGGACACAAAATGGTAGCCACGGTCCTTGAAACAGAGGTTTGGGGTGAATGGTAGCCTGTGATATTGAAGCAACAGGACTGGGAGGAGTTGAAGTGGGCAGGGTGAGGCTCACAGTTGTTGAGCGACCAGGTGTCCCAGATGTCCACACATCCAGAGGGGTAGTGGCAGTCTCTGGTGTCCTTTCCATGGTGACATTGGCTAGGTTACCTGTAAGAGAAGTGCTGAACGTAATGCAACAAGTGATATCACAGTTTGACCACAAGACATTCTATGTGACATGCACACAAAGCAGTTACATGATCCTCTGATATGACAATGACACCTGTTTCCAAATCTGGGTTAGGGCTATATGAGACACAGAGATTTCCAAATGCATACACCTTGCTAGAAGATGTTTGAGTACCTTGGTGGTTAGATGACTGTTCTTTGACTCATAATTTGTCTGATTGATGACTTGACATTTTTAACTGATCTCCAAGTTAGGTGTATAGTGTCAATGAGTCAATTAACAGATGCGCAATGTACTATGGTAACAGAGCTGGCCAACAGTATAGGTGTAACCATTATACCTGGGCTCTGTATGGGTGTCCTCCAAGTACATCCAGCATCCTATATTGGTATCCCCCCAGATGAGTACATGACAATATTTGGATGGTGATTTAAAGACCAGTTTAGTAGGGAGCACAGCTGTGGCTGTGTGTTGCTTGTAATAGTACTGACAGATGGCCATAGCATTGATGTAATCACCATGGACTGTACATTAGTTGAGAAGTCAGGTGGGTTGAATTGATTGCTAGTTTCACATGCAAGGCTATTTAACTTGTAGTACAATGTTCAGGTTTCCTTAATGGTAGAACAGTATATGCTGGGAGTTGTAGTACTGTCAGTCCCTGTACAGGCCCATGCCAATGCCTGTACTGTGTGTCCACAGGTGAGTTTAGTTGACATGTGGAATTCCAGAGAGGGATATGTGGACACAGGGGTGGGGAGTGGGTTGGCTGTTAAGGTGTCAAAGGTGATCAGTGAGCATGCAGGACAATGCAGTTTGGTGACAGTTGTTGTATTGTGACTTACCCAACTCTACTCCCCCAGGTATTCCTGTCAAGTCCTCAGGATGCACAATGTCCAAGACCTTCTCCCATGATCTGAACTGTGGGGGAGGAGGTGAGGGCCCACTGCCAGTCTTGAGATCGCCAGCTGGTGTCTGGCAGCTGTGGAATGTACCTTCCCCCTAAGGTCGTCAACCTCTTCCTGATGTCCTCCCTCGTGTGTGGGTAGCTGCCTACAGAGTTCACCATGTTGACTATTCTTTGCCACAGCTCCATTTTCCTGGTGATAAATGTTTACTGGACTTATGCTCCAAATAGGTGTAGCTCTACTCTGATGAGTTCGTCCACCAGAAACCTCAAGTCATCATCTGTGAAACGGGGATGTTTTTGTGGGTACATGGTAGTGGTGGATGAGACAGTGAGGAAGAATAAAATAACAAAATAAATCTACTGGTGATGAGGTGTGGGTGCTGAGATGTAAGTTGTCGACCAATGGTGTTGAAAGTGTGGGGTACTAATGTATGTGTTGGATGTGTTGTGCAGGTGTGAGATGAGTGCTATGTGAAGTGTGTAGGGGTGCCTATTCAATTGTTGGTATTTTTTTGGGGGGCTCTATCTAGCAGTGTATGGTGTTCTGGGTGCAGAGGCTTGTGGGGTGTGAAGGGGTGTGTTTTATAGTGCAGTGTGTAGGTATGTTGGATGTGTGGATGTATATCATGTGTCGGGTGTGTCGATGTGTGTGGGGTTTTCAAACTATCCAATGTGGCGTTGTGTATTACTGAAGTGACCGCTGTAGATCGCACAGCCATTGGTCTTCCGCCAAGGAGGATCCGATATTGTGATTTGTGGGTCGTAATAGGATTTGAGGTTTTTTGGCGGGCTGGCGGTGCTGGGACCACCACTTGTCCAGTGTCCTGGCAGTATCAGAATTTTGGTTGCATTTTGGCAGACTTTGCTGTGTGAGTCGCAATACGGAGTTCAGATTACCACCAACATGACAGTCTTTTGATGACCGCTGTGGCGGCAGCCTTGCTAAAAGACCACCAAACTTGTAATGGGGCCCAAAGTCTTCACCATAGTCAAGGAATTCACAAAACCTGGCATGGACACCACCAGCATCCCGTTCTCCCAGGACTTCTGCAATAACCTCACCACCTTCTTCCACCGTAAGATACAGGACATCTACAAGGGATTCACTAGCAAAGGCCCATCCCACTGCCCACCAGCACCACAACAGACTCCAACCACCAACCAATCATGAACCACTGGACCCTCCTCACCCTGGAAGACACTCCGAAGCTCATGAACACCATCCACTCTGGGGCACCCTCAGACCCATGCCTCCACCACTTCTTTAATCGAGCCGGCACTACCATCGCTACCCAAACTATACCACACCATTAACCAATCCATTGAGACTGCCATCTTCCCAGAAACCTGAAAACATGTGGACCTAAACCCCCTACTGAAGAAGCCCTCTGCACACCTAATGGATCTGAAAAACTACAGGCCGATCTCACTGCTCCCTTTTCCAGCAAAGGTAATTGATAAAGCAATCAAAGCACAACTCAGCAAATTAATCGAGACCAACCACATCCTCGACCCTTCCCAATCCATATTTAGGAGCAACCACATCACTGAAACTGCACTTCTACCAGCCATGGATGACATCCGCTCTGTACTGGACTGCGGAAAGACAGCAGCTCTCTCCCTCCTTGGCCTCTCTGCCACCTTCGACACCGTCTCCCACACTACCTTGCGCACCAGACTAAACCACACGGGCATCGGGGCAAAGCCATGGCGTGGATCCAATCCTTCCTCCCCGGCTGAACCCAGAGAGTCAGACTCCCACTCTTCACCTCACTGCCGACAGAAACCAGATGCAAAGTGCCCTAGAGATCCTTCCTGAGCCCTACACTTTTCAACTTCTACATGATCCCGCTCGCCAAGATCGTCAGACACTACGGGCTCAACATCGTCTCAGATGCTGACAACACACACCTCATTCTCCCCCTCACTGACAACCCATCAACAACCAAAAAGAACCTTCACAACGGAATGAAGATAGTCGCTGACTGGACTAGAGACATCTGCCGCAAGCTCAACTCAGACAAGATGGAGATCATCATCCTGGGCCCCACCACTACTGCATGGGATGACTCCTGGTGGCCTAGCACCTTCGGAACTGGCTCTTCTTCTACTGACCACTCACGCAACCTCAGCATCATCCTCCACTTGTCTCTTTCCGTGACCCACTAAATCAACACCATCTCATCCGCATGCTTCCAAACTCTCCACCTAGTCCGGAAGATCTTCAAGTGAAACCTATCAACGCAAGACGGACAGTCACCCACTCACTCATCAGCAGTAAACTATATGCTGGAATCAACAAGAAACTCCAAACTAGACTTCAGAGAATACAGAACATCGTGGGCAGACTGATTCTGGACACCCCCACCACAGCCACATCTCAGAGACCTAGACTGGCTCCCAATCAACAAACGCATCACTTTCAAGTCCCTGACACACGCATACATGGCCCTTCACAACATTGGACCTGCCTACCTCAACCACCGCCTCACACTCTACACACCCTCCAGGCTACTACGCTCTGCTCAACGGGCCCTTGCCACCATCCCCAGGATCAGGAAGAACATGGTGCAGACCTGGAACACAATGCCTCTCCACCTCAGGCAGTTCCCCTTGCTGGCTCAGTTGAGGAAGGACCTGCGTCTGACCCACACCCCCCAGCAAGTGTCTTGATACCCTGGGTGATAAGACGCACTTTTTGAATTCTGATTGATTTGATTTGATTTGCATATATTGATTTACATATATGAGTAACCCATGAATGTATAAACCATATTGAACTCTTGATATAAAAAATGTTACGTAACATACAAAATATATAAATATATTTTAAAAAACTAATAACAATGAATCAGGTTAGATTATTATATCCCCCCCAAAAAATTATGAATTGATAAATAATTGTTATTCAAATATTAAATAAATTAACTTCCGACCCTGTACCACTACACAAACAGTACCCCACTACTGAAAGCTAACTAAAAGTAACTATTTCATAACTTATACAATTAAAATTAATGAAATAATTCATCAAAAATTCATAAAATAATTAATTATTACTTTATTATGTTCCAACCCTAGTTCCCTGCAAACCTAGCACCCTATTATTAAAATAAAATGAAAATAAATAAATGTTCCACAATTTAAATAGTCATAATTCAGTAAAATAATTAATTTACGAATAATAATTAATTACTACTTAATTAACTCCCCATCCTATACCTCTACATACCTAATAGCCCGCAAATAACATATAACAAAAATAAATCAGTATTACATAAGGTACATAATAAATATCAATATTATAATTATATAAAATGTTTTAAATCATTCTTAATTATTACCTAATAAAATTCCTGTCCTATCCCTTAACAAACCCAACAACCCCCTACAACACTATAAATTGAAATAAAAAATTAAATGCAAACATTCTAAATCACTTAAAATTGCAAGCTATGTATACCTGCAATAGTAACAATTAAAATTTATATATTAACAGAAAAATATTAAAGTAATTGCAAAACTTTATTTGTAACCACTATAGTAGTGAAAACAATATTTAAAACATACATTTTATTTAAAACAATAACATTTACCTAACAAAAGGATATTCTTGTCAACAATAGTTGTGCATCATGATATTTGCTTGATGTGGTATTTAATTTCTGATATTTCTTTTGCCCAATTTCCAATGGAAGGACACTCTTACAACTGTGAAAAATACATTTAGGAGTTTGTTGCAGTCAGATCATGCAAACACAAAACACACATATCCTACTTTTTAAATACCATGCACCCTGGCCATGAGTCGTTAGGGCCTACCTTAAGGCGATTCATAAATATTAAAAATAAAGGTTAAGGCCTGGCAGAAGATTTATTTTGCAAAGTCAAAATGCCAGTTTAAAACTGCCTTACAGGCTGCCTTAACAGGTCTCAGACATGTTTTGCAGAGCAACTTTAGAAGTTGGCACAATTAGTGTGCAGCCCACTAGTAGCATTCAATTTACAGGCCCTGGGTGGGTACATGTAATACCATATGCTAGGGACTCACAAGTAAATTTGAGTGAAAGTCACTTTACCATTGGTGAGCAGGGTCAAAATGCACAGTCTTAATGCCAACAAAAATGAGTTCTGCAAAAACAGGGGAGTGAAGGCAAAAAGTCTAGGGGAAGGATGTCAGGTCTAACACCACAAACATATTGGATGAAACTGTGAGGGATTTCCTAACCTCTTACAGCATCTAACTCCTTGAGGAGGCATAGACTCACATACCTGCACCCCACCAAGGAGCTGGATGGCATTTGAATTTTATTGTCACTTAAGAAAAGATTCAACCATCTTTCAACTCCTTGCTGGGGTGCAAACAAACATGTTGGTGCACAAGTGAGGAGCCAAACACTCTTTGAATGTTTTTTTTTTGCTTCAGATATAATCCACCAAACAGCATATAGCTCCTTAGAAAGGTTCAGAAGGAGAGGTCTGCGTTCCAGCAAGGAGCTAGATGGGTTTTTCTTGTTTTCATCTTTAAAGAAACAATATAACTAGCGTGTGCTCCCCGCCAGGGCACAAACTCATATGTCTGTTCTCCAGAGTGGAGCCACATTCTGTTTGCAGTTTTGTTTTGTCTAAGTAAAAATGCAAACAATGCCTGGCTTCATTCTAGGGCCACAGACACACACTTCTGGGGCCCAGCAGGGATCTGGATTCTGTTGGGGGCGGGACACTGTGTCCAAACAGCATTTGTCAGCTTGCCAGGGCTCAGACATGCATGTCTATGTTTCAGCAAAGACCCAGACCTTATTTGTATTTTCTCTTCACCTGAGAAACAAGCATTAGCAAAGATGATAGGTCTCACCCACTACCCTATTTGCTTTGCCGGTGTTCTTTAGCCATGCTATGCAGCATTGCAGCTGCAGTGCAGCATAGCTCTTAAAAAAAAAACAAGCATGATGACATCCATCATTTTGTAGGCACATAAATGGGCTCAACCCGTATCAGTGCCCATAGAAATGACGTGGCAATTGTTTCCTTTTTATTTACCACTCTGAAATGGAACTGTAAATAAAACAAGCATTTTCAATGCAACGAGTCTCGCATTTGTTCGAGTTAGAGCTATTAGCGTTGTAAAGCAAAAAATTTAAAATACTGCGTGGAAAATAAACAGATAAATTAGTCCGGACTCCAGGTTGAAAACATCGAGCCTCGTATGTTTTTGGTACTTTACCTGTGCTGTGTAGGTGGGCTAAACACCGGAAAAGGCATGCTGTATTTCAATATACAATTTTCAATTTCACAAATGAAAGCAAGCGGATTTTAAAAGGCAAGCCCACAAACCAATGTAATGCAGCCAGTACTCACCTAATCTGGATGTATAATATTGAGGCCATAGTAAAACATTTCTTACAGGAATACATGGCCATGTACCATGTCCTCCTATAGACCAATCATTATACTAAACAAAACTATGCAGAGTACCTTAAACTCAGAAGCTGTTACATTCTCAGGCTCTATATCCCTTTGAGTCCTGATGATGGTCGTACATCCTTAATGGGATCAAAATGCCATTGACCATATCACAGACCCCGATTTTATAAACCTTTACTTAACAGGTTATGATATTCTTTTATTTGTTTACCACAATATAGCACCTAAGGAAAAAAGCTGGTGCCGTCACCTCCTGCACCTAACCCTTGTGATGCATTCTTGAATAATTGTTAACTTGATGGAGGTCTTATATTTATTGCCCTTTTTTTCTGAAAAAAAACTTAAGTCCAATTCTCATATGGTGTATGTCCACAAACATGGCATTTTATTCACATAGTCTGTTCTTTATTTTGGTTGGTTTTGGTTGGTTTTGGTTGGTTTAAGTATTTCTGGTTCCAGGTTAGGCTGTGTGGAAGGAACATCAGGCGTTTTCAAATAATTAAAAATGAGACATTTAGGCCCAGATTTAAGAGGGTCTAGCACCATTCCAACACCACATAAGTGTCATTTTTTTATGTAATGCAGCATTGGAAAGCCAAACCCACTGCACCATATTTACAAAGTGGTGCAATGCTTGCATCGCTCCACTTTGTAACCCCTTGCGCCACATTATGCCTGCACGAGGCTTAATGTATGCAAGGGGGGTGTTCTGGTGCTAGGGGGGCTGAAGAAATGGCGCAAAGAAATCTAATAGATTTCTTTGCATCATTTTTATCAGCATTTTTAATGCCTGCTAAGAGCAGGCGTTAAAGGTAGGCTCATATTGTTTTCAATGGGCCTCTGTGTGCTTTGCAGGATTAGCATCAAACTTTTATGCTAATCCTGCACAGCGCCAGACTAGCGTACACAATTATGATGGTAGTATCCCTGATTACCTCCATGGTGTGCCATATTTTAAATATGTCACACACACGGTGGTGTTAGGGGGGCGCTAAGGGGCCCAAGAAAAGTGGCGCTGCATTAGGTTCAGCGCCATTTTCATGAATCTGCCCCTTAAAATGGTATCTCATGCTAATGCACATTACAATATACAGACACATGTATGCCGTTTACACTGGTGAGTGGCCTTTTACTAATATAGAATTATTCTTGACATTTCAGTAGGAATCTTTATGATTATAATGGAAAGGTTTTTTCAATCAAAGGGCCTCATTACGAGTTTGGCGTAATTGGACCACCGACCACCATGGTGGCCGTCGTTCAAATGGTGGCAGGCTAACAGTCCCATGACTGCTGAATTACGAGTTCCTCACGGGGCTGGTGTGACTAGCAGGGGAAGGCAGGGGCCGGTATAATGGAGTTACTGTTGGCATGCATCCCTATCTCTCGGCACGACTGGCTTACTGTGCCCATGCACCATACTGTGCATGGGACACAGTGCGCCCTAAACCCCAAATGTTTTGGGGGGCTGCATGGGCCCCTGCCTCACCCTGCATGGAGTAGTATTCCTTGAGGTCCCTGTTTTGGGCCCCTTACCTGCCTGACTGCCAAACTTTCCATGGGAGTGGGATCTCCACTGAAAGCTTAGCGGTCCTGAAGGTCATAATGTCAATGTTGGTCCCAATGCCGGGATCTCCACCATTGGCCACCACGGTCAGCACCGTCTCGGTCCCCGCCACACTGACTATGGCAGTGCCGGCGGTCAACTGGTGGCCTTCTGGCAATCTGACTGCCAAACTCATAATAATTCGGTGGTCCGACCACTAAAGTAGCGGTAGTCGGACCGCCACAGCTACCATGGCAGTCCATGGACTGCCAAACTCGTAATGAGGCCCTAAATGTTTTAGATACCATAAACATTAGGGAGAGGAAATAATTCATTAGAAGATCAGCAATATTTTTCTTGATTTTCGAATGAGAATTTTCTAACTATGAAGTAGTCACATTTAATTAATTTAAGATGGTATTAGATGAGTGAAAACCTTTTTCATATTGTTTTTGGAAAGAATGTGTTTAATATCAAATTGAGAATTTAAAAGCATAACAGTATTACTTTAGAGCCCCAGGTATGAGGACATTTAAAAATAGCATGGCAGTCTAATATTGAGACTGAGTGGTGACGTTGGCTCAGCTGATTACCTATGAATAAAAGAGGGAAAGAAGTGCTTGAATATGATCTTAGGTGATATTTTTTTTTATGTAGAATAGGTAAAGGCATATAGAAAAGTGTATATTATAATTGGAAACATTGATTTGCAACTATCACACTACTGAAATCTGCAATGAAAATGTAGGCTAATTCATTATCTTGATGTTTGTACAGTACATATGATTGTGTAATGTAAATTATGCGTGAATTTGAGAAATACTTTTTGAAATTATTAATGTTTCCCAGAAACTGGGCTTTCAATTGGTGAAGTGGTTTTGTAACTCCTAGAATCTGATCGTTTTAGATACAAGCATAGGATTTTTCACTTTGTGATGTTCAAATAAAATAATTACTTAGTGAAATATAAGTTGAATGTCGAAAGAATCTCAGAATCTGTGGATCTTTATACTCATTCATGGTATTCTTTGAATTATGATAAGCAACTGACCACTTTTGTCACATGTGTGTATCACATACAAGACAGAGCCAAGCACCCACTGTCACGATCCTATCTTACTGCATGTAAAGCTTTGCAATTAAATTACCTTTATATTTCTCATTGTGTTGTTGCTGTTTACTTAGCGACCATCATGTTTATTTACTACATAATTACCCATGATCTCCAGTGATTCTCAGATTTCCTTTTGTTACTTTCTACTTCCAGTGAGGAGCTGGACACTGATTGGGTGTTTTGTTTGCCTAACAAATAATTAATTAAACAGAATGCAGCTCCTTGCTGGGTACAGAAACAAAGGCCAATGACCAAGCAAGAAGCCAAACATTGTTTGGATTTTTTTGGTGCCTCAGAAACATTTAAACAGCTTCCAGCTCCTTGCTGTGGTGCAGAAACACACATGTGCTCCAGGCTTTATTTTTGGTGTAGCGACACACACTTCTGTGTCCCAATAAGAGTCCAGTTACTGCTGGAGCAGGATGCTTTGTGGATTTTTTGTTTGCCCAACAACAAAATCCAAGCAGTGTTTGACTCCTTGCTGGAGCACAGAAACACATGTCTGTGGTCATCCAGCCCCCAGCAAAACAGACCAAGCTCAGACATTTTTGACGACTAGATACTTGGCGGAATTCTGGGTGGTGTGGCATAAAAAATGCCCCACTTCATGAAACTCAAAATATTCTGCACAGCACATACCTTGGTTGAAAACGAATTTCCTAACATTTCTGGGATGGAAAGTTATGGAAGCTATGGAATATATCAAGACTGCCACTAACCAGTGTTGCAGCACTTCTACCAATAAAAACAATGCCTCCCATGTGTGTTTGGACCTGTTGTAATTGACTGGAACTGCAAAATTCGAAACCAGGTGAAAGCAGTAGAAATTCAATGTGGTCTCCACATGGCCATGATTTTAGCATGTTCCTGTTGCCTGTAATAGGTTCAACCCCGGTTTTTATTCGGAGAACTGTCGAAACATTGAATGATAAGAATGTTGCCATTTTGTTGAAGGTCAAAAGTTATCTGTCACATAGAAGACATAACATTGTAATTTATTGTCCATACTTTGACATTTATATGGGATTAGGGGTAATAAAATATGTTGGAATTCATGTAAGTCATTTTACTGTGGACTTTCATGTGTCTCTAGTATTCATAAATGTCAGGGTTGGTAGGTTCCAGTGGGTGCCAGCCAGTCCTAGACCTGAATACTGCAAACACCTCCATGGTTCCCCCTCCATCAAAACATTTCCGAGTGACTTATTCATGGACAACCGCTCAAACCCATGGAAAACCTGCACATGTCTGATAACCCCACAATCATAAGATCAGAGGGAACAAAGATTAAGGTCATATCTATGTGCAATATGTTTATGCATAAGACAGAATGAAGGATACAACTATGTTTGGGGGAAAAAACGTTTAAATCTGACAAATTCCTTGTTCTGGGCATTGCCTCAGCCAGCCATTCAGAGAACATGAGTTCTGACACCCAGGGATAAAACCATATGATACGTAGTTGTTGAAAATATGTGATTGTGTAAGGGTTCCTGTGAGGAAGTGCCTCTTTTTGCATGGTCATCCCCATTTTTTGAGGACTGATGCTGCTGCTTTCTGATTCTGTGCACTAGAACGCTGCTAACTAGGCCCTAGTGCATGTGTTCTGCCCCCTAAAACATGTTGAAATTGGCTAACACCTAATTGACATATTTAACTTTCCTATAAGTCCATAGTATATGGTACCCAAAATGCATCCATGACATGGAAATTTAAATGTCACCTGTGGAATGCATCACTACAGTGCCATCCAGTAGTGTGACCCTATGTCTGCCACTGTAGTCTGGCTGCTGCTCTATAAACCTATAGCCCAGTCAGTCAAAATGACTCTTTTTGTCAGGTGAAAACCTTTCTTTCAAATATTGATAAGTCACCCACTAGTAGGCCTTGCAGCATACAAGACACAGTATATGGTATCTGAAAAAGGCCACGTAGAAATTTTAAGTTGGGGCATTCACATTCATCACCTCCACCAAAAAGTTCAGTTTTTCTAATGTGAATCTATCTATATTCCTTTCCAAGTTGTTACTGGTCTCTCCTGTAGCAATTGTTAGGAGGATTCTAAAGGATTGTTATCTTGGAGTTGCTCTGTTTGTGCGTGAGGCTACCAGGACTGCTCTGATGTCATCATTGCCTGATGTGGCAATGTAATACTGGGGCCTCCTACAGAATGTGATGAGGGGTCCCCAAGTACCCCATATCTCACAGATATGTGTTGGTCTTGGGCTGAATAGGGCTCCACTGAAGCACTGTGAGCCACCTGAACGGTTGAGGCCCCCCGTGCCTCAGGGCCTGCAGGGGACCTGCATGATGCCCCTGATATGCGACTCCTCATATTTGGTATATTTTTGTGGTCGCTCAATTGCACGTTACTCCTTGTATTTGTGGGTATACATAGTTCACTTTACATAGCAAACTAGATTCTTGAATCACAAGCAAAGTTATCTGTTTAACGAATCACATAAATGTGCTATTTTGAGCATTAGCAAATCTTCGCTATGAGATAGTCTTTGTAAGTTTCTGGAAGTCCTGAAAGACGCATCTTCTGTGCACCTTACTCCAGTCCTTTTTAAGGTCGAGCCTGCGTTGCATGCGCTTGCCCATATGTATCGCTTGAGACACACTTTAGGAGTTAGAAAAGGGCTCGGAGCCCCGTCCACGTCACGTCAGTGTCTTTCATTGGTTCATGGGCTTGCCTGTTAAAATCTTGTTGCTTTCATTAGTGGAAGGCACGCATGCGTCATGCCTTTTCCGGTGGTTAGCCCTCCTTGAGCGCAGCGACCAAGTACTAAAAACATGCGAGGCTCGCTGTTTTCCGTCAGGTTTGTGGACTACTTTTTCTCTATTTTCGCAGCGCAATCTCGTTTGGCAGAAATCGGGCACTTTGCACAATATCGACCCTGTTACATAGTTAATTGCACTTTTGCTGGTTAAGTACATTTTTGCCGATATGTTTTATTACGAGTGAACTGTAGCAGCGCGATCACGCTGTTTTTTTCTTTCAATGTGGCAAGAAAAATCCGGTTGGGAGTTTACAACTAGTAATAGCTGTAACTCGGACAAATGCGAGACCCTAGTGCATAGCAAATGCTTGTTCTTGCTTTCCTCCTCGCATTTCCCTCTTGCTCTCATTATTACTGAAATATCAATTGAATTGCTCTTATTCACCCGTGTGAGACTCGGCTGGAGGTCCCCCCCCCAGTATTCTTAAGAGCAGATCTTACAATACTTACTGTAAGCACACTGCAAACAAGAAAACATACACCACAGCACATGTAAAACACGTTGGTGATTAACGTAAAATATGCACGTAGTTAAATTGCAACTTATTTCAGACATTCGTCAGGAAATGGTCATTTTTCCAGAAAGGACACAAACAGACACAGCTTGTGAGGGCTGTTTCTCCGCTTCAATCAATGTCTTAATACATTTCAAAGTCGTAAACATTCTTTCTTATTGAGTTCTGCCCAGGTCACTGGCACTTGTATGGTCCAGAATACAAACAAGTGTTAGGGTTGGCAGAACAGTTACTGAGTGCCTGCCCAATATGTTGGGTGCCATTTATAAGTGGGACTTGGTTGCCAGTAGCAGTGGGAGGTAAGAGAAAAGCTTACTGAGAGGTAAGCAAAAAGATTACTTTTCCTAAGAAAGTTATTTACTCAATTAGAACAGTTATCTATGAGTGGAACCATAGAGCGCAGATGTCTCCTGGGTCTCCAGTAATTACTGTTTGCATTAATTGAAAACACCATCATGAAATCGTAGCATCAGCAGGAAGAAATTTTGTTTGAATAGTTTGATTGTTTTCTTTTGAGTCACTCTGTGATTTAGGAAACATTTGGCCAAAAGCCTAGCTTCTGTCTTCTTGGATGATTCAGCTGCTGTGAGTATTTGTTGGTAGTCAGGGAACACATTTTAAAATATGCAGGTGGCATGGACCTTTAGACTTGGATAGTGTTGCTCCTACAAAAATGTAACAAAAATGTGGCAAATTGTTACTTCAGCTATTACGATGCTATAGTACGCAATATAGACCATAATGTTACACATACATCCAATATGGATATTTCAAGAGCATCCCTACCACAATGATTAAACAATAGGCACATTCACCATGCATATAGCATTAATTATTGGTTAGGTTATGTATTTATACTTAATTATGTTGTAGGTTTCAGGTGGTGTGACTTGCATTTGGTATGCAACACGTTCTCGTCCTATCCGAAAACTACATTGAAATGAACAAATCTTGATGGAAAATGGAACTTATTCTCCAATCATCCATTTTGGGTTTGTGATCCCAAACCTAGATCCGAGGAACTAGAGTGCTGATTGGCTGTCCACATAGAAACATTTCTGGTGCTGTTTCCGGCTCCGTTCTCCTGGTTCCCCATACCAGGGGATCCTGCAAGTTCCTTCTTTTCATACCCTATCCTACAGTGGCCAAATAGAGTTGACAAGATTGTTTTCTTTCAACGCCTGTTGCTCTGACTGTGGAGATCAAGCAGAAAGTCAGACAGAAGCTATAAAGAAAATATCAGAGTAGTGCAGACAAGCTAGTTGTTTCCATCAACAATTTAGAAAAAATTGGTAAATTTTATTAATATCATTTGACACCAAAACTACAAAAATCTAATAGTAGAATCAGGGATATGAATTTTTAAAGTTTAGGGTAAAAACTTGCACCTAATACACTAAAGCACCAGCTGCAGACAACTAGTGGTGTCTGACCAGGTCAAAATGGAAAATATGGCTGACCACAATGGAGCACAGGTAAAGTTCAGCGGGGCAAGGCTGCAGGTGGTATCCAAGGAGGTGGCAGCGTTGTTGGGGAGCTGCTGCACAAAGATACAGAGAACATTTATCTCGGTGGATGGGTTACTCCGTCACAACGGTGATGCACATCCTGCCCACCGAAATCGAAATACTATTGAATATAATGGGCTTTAAATTTCAGTGGATGGGATATCTTTTACTCCCAAGTTCTAAATTAGGCTCTGTCTCTTTTTTGAAAGTTGAAAATCTCTTACTGGATGAAGCTAAAAGCTGTAGCCGAGAAGGATTCCAGAAGGCCAGAAACACCTTCTGGATATGACCAGCAAACAGGATTTGCTGCTGTGGAGTGGAACATAGCGGGAGCTGCAGTGAAGTCAAGCTGACCAGCGATGCTCCTTGAGAAGATCGACGAGCAGGTAGATTTCTGTTTCCCCTTGGTTCTCAGAGCAATTTTTTGCCCAAAAATTTGCTAAGTCGCAAGTTTTGAATTTTGGGTATCTGGGCAGCTTTAACACCACTTCCAGGGTTCCAGCATTGGGAAGGCATCATGTGAAATGGTCTAGACTTAGGGTGGGTCCAGGTGTGGGATTTATATAGTTGGAGCCTTCTCTGTCCCTGATGCTTTGATCAGGAGGCCAGCAAACTAGCCTTTGGAGTCACTCTGTTAGACCTGTGTTCAAGAAGTGAATCAGGGCTCAAGCAGCAGGGCAAGCCTCTGAGAAAGCAAGGCAGGCTCAGGCAGCAGAGCAGTCCTACCAGATGCAGCAAACCAGACACAGCAGGCCACATAAGCAGACAGTCTTTTGAGAGTCCTTCTGCAGGTTGAGAAAGTGAACTGAAGAATGGGTCTGGCATCCTATCTTTGTACATGGTGTTTTCTTTGAAGTAGGAGATGTTTTTAGAGATTTCCAATTGAAGTACTTGGAGTTTCCAGGGGGTGTGTCCAACTGCTGAAAATGGCAGCAGCATAATTGTAAAGCTTTCGTGCCCAGCCCGATCATCTACCTTTATCGAACATTTTACCAAGGCATTCTGTCACCCTGACGCATCACGAATAATCCACAATTTGTCCAGCACCGACCCCTGAGCCTGGCCAGCAGTACCACTTCGTTAAGTGCCCTCTATGATATTGGGCCTGGCCATGTGGTGAATCAGCCTGCTGCAGCAGACCTGCCCCGTGGTGAGGCATCATCGCTATGGGCCGGGATTGAAGTCTTGCTCCGGCCATTACACTACTAATTGTTCTTCACAACAATGGCGCTTCAGGAGGAGCAGAGGGTTGGAGCCATGGGTGCGACTCCTGAGAGTGGAGAGTGAGATATGGAGCCCGCACCCCTTGAGCACACTCAGCAGCGGTGACCTGTCGGCCTGCAGCTTGAGGAGGAGATATACCTCAAGGTGGAGGCACCAGCTTGAACTGCCCAGAGGACTTCTGGGGTGATGGCCATGGGCCGGGTGTGGAGTGGCGGTGGCAGCGGGCTTGGTGAATGCTCCACCCTATCCTTGGTAAGCCCATAGAGTGCCTCGAAGTCCAGTATCTATGCTGACCTGTTAATTGCTGCAACTGGCCAGACACCTGAAAAGGCTTGAAATCCCCAGCATGGCTCTCGCATTACACCTATAGCTAAACAGCCAGTGTGACACTTATATGGCTGTGAAGATGCTGCAAGGCAGGTTTGAAGCTTGCTACTGCCTACATTTTTAAAGTCAGACACTCGCAAGCTGTACAATCTACCCACTTGGGATGTTCAGGCCCTAATGAACTGCGCTTGCCCCCTGAGCCGCTTCCACATTACACAGTGAAGAGCTGGATGGATCACCCTCCTGCCCGTCAAGACCCCTCTATGAGGAATGGTATAGATCCTCCACTGATAGCATAGCCACGGCCGCTGAATCCTGATCGGTCTACTGTGCATGCATACCCTCTTGGCGAAGCGCTCACTTACTCAGGCTGCCTGATTCAGTGGGACGGGGCTCTTCTGATGATGATGATGCCTTGCTGTCTGGCTGGCGGCCCTCATTTGGCGTACTCCAGAATCATCAACTGGCAGCTGTTAAAGACTCTGCCTACACACTGCCCCTCCTCACTGCCTCCTGCAGAGCACTGGCAGGCCTCTCCTTATGCTGCATCTCCCAAAATTATTGAGTTTTCCCCAATCCCACTGTCCTGGGCTATGGGGTGAGTGCTGGAGTGTTCACCCCTCTACAGTCTTTGTCCTTATTCAATGGATGGTGATGGTCCCTCCATTTAGTGTGTTACTGCCAGCTTGTGAAAAGTGGGCAGCACATATGCTGGTCACTCTCACTATCACATAACACTAGCACCATTAGGCTGTAACTCACATCGCCTTGTGCATCAGGAGGGCGGGAACAAATGTTAAACTCACGAGTGACTACTAAATAGTCTGACCTCTGCCCTCTTTTTGCTCGTCAATCTGTGGATTTAATCTGATGCACTCATTGCCCAGTGGACTGTCCACTCCTGCTGGAAACTCTTGCCTTTTTTAATCTCTCTGTGAGGGCTACTGTGTGTGACGCCTTCCCTATCTGCAGGCTTCCCTGGCCAATGCCTCCCACGAGAAAGGAGCAATATACCCAGCAGTTGATTTGCCCGGCCTGCTGCACTATCTCCTGCATGCCGTCCATTTGGGTGACTGGCTTCAGATAGTGCCCCCCCCACTGTCTACACCACTGGAGAACACCATCATTTGGACACCTTCTTGACTACTTGTCCCCACATAAGCCACCCTGGGGACCACAATAGTTGCTGCACCACTTTGGCCACAAACTAGACCACTCCTGCCATTGGCCATATTGTCCACATGTCGTATCACCCTTGCTTACACAAGAAGGATTGTACTAAAGTCAAAACAATTGAGCTCATGCTCCCTCTACCCCATCTGAGTGCTCATCCATGGTGACACCTAATGATTGTATCCCACCAACTTTAACAAACCCACATGCGGACAAATTGGATATCATTCTACAAGAAATCTGAGACTCTCAACTGCCCATTGAGCAACATCTTTGAGTACTCACCACAGATCTTACCCTCCTGAAAGATGACCACAACAAATTGAAAGATAGGGTCAGATTGAAGGAAACAGCCATCTCTTCGCTATCTCCATGGCAAAAAGAGCAAATGGCAGCTACCGCACTCCTACAGCATCAGGTTAAAATTCGACAGGACCGCACCAAAGATGCAGAAAGGAAGGTGCACTATAATAATGTGAGAATTATTGGCATGCCGAAGGGTTCAGAGAGATCTAATGCAACACAATATATTGAGGACTGGATCTGTGCTAGGGTATCACAAGAGGACCTTTCTGATCTGTTTACAGTGGAAAGGGTGCACCAAGTCCCAGCCAAAAGACCTAAGCCAGGTGCTCCACTGTGACCATTTGTGGCCCGCATACTGAACTATAAAGACAGTGACACAATTCTCTGTGAAGCACGTGAGAAGGCACCTATTTTAATGGACAATGCCTGGGTTTCTGTTTTTGCAGACTATAAGCTTGCAGTGTAGTGTAAACAATCCTCTTTCCAAGCAGTTCAAAATCAACTCCACACTGCTGAACTCACCTCCGTGCTCCTGTTCCCAACTAGGCTCAAAGTAATATATGAACAGAAATACTATTTTTTTGAGGTCCCAGAAGAAGCATGGGACTGGATTGAATGCCATTTGCCTGATTCTCAAAGACTCAAGACTGCATAGCCGTCAGTCTCGACGAGGCAGCAGCCACCTCAAAACCAGCAGAGGAAACCATCCTGCTCCAAGCATAGCGGCACGATTCCATGGCCTCAACAGGTGCTTGAGGGCCAAAAGGGAGCAATTCTCTCAGCAACGTCCGTCAGTGCCACCCAAACAATCATCAGTCCCAGCTCCTCTCAGAAAATTGCCTCAGACACAGACTCAGGGGGCAGTTTGGTGTTGTTCCCCACAATCACCCCACAAATGACTTACGGCATGTTGGGCTAGGGTTTCCATAATTACTATTCCCCTGTGGATCCCCTGGTGTGTCCACTGTCGTTTGTTCATTGATCCCACCACACTTATGGCTTGATTTCCTGATAAAGTTCCCCATTTCCTCTCTGGGATGCTCTGCACTCACCCCTGATTAATATGTTACCTTCTCCTAAGCAGCAATCCCCTGCCCACATGCTAACTCTAAATATATGTGTGACCCACCTGGCGGAGATCCTTTCTTCATTATACATAAGCACTAACTGCCTCTCACATCCTTGGCTCTGACCCGGTCTTGTCTGCTCAACATTTATTCCTCCATCCAATCCTGCATTGCTGAGCCCTGATCACTTCATTACCTACAATACATTATCCTTTGTTGGGATGCCTCCCCATCCCAGGACTCTGGGTTTCAAGCCAGTGTGAATTTCAACTCCCGGTGTTACAGCCACCACTACTTTATACTCACAAGCTGTATGCCATGTACCCCAAGCGCAACTGCGTATACTGTTATGATGTTTTCTGTTCTCTGTTCTTTTTCACAGTTCTGGTCGAACAAGGTTACATCGCTGGACATTGTCTTAGAAATGGGTTATTTTTTGGTTCTTGATTATGGGTATAACACATTGTCACTTCCCAATTATATTTTAATTGATGTAAATTTCCAGCTCTGATCACAATGTATATGCTTATCCCTGCCCCGTACCAATGTCTGCACCGCATAACTATAAGATAATAACCTGGAATGTCAGAGGCATGGGATCCATAAAGAAATGGCTCAATTACACTGTTGCCAGGCGCATGAGGTGTGCTTGCTGGAAACCCACATCATAGCCAGTGAAGCTCTCTAAATTTGCAAGAAATGGAGAAGTCATCTCTATCACATTTCCTACTCAGCATATTCTCGTGGGGCAGAAGTATGGATTAAAGCAGGCATCCCTTTCACAGCAGTGGAAACTGGGATTGACACACAGGGGAGATATGTTCTACTCTGCGGTACACTCGACAGCACACCTGTAGTGATAGGCAGCACATATGCCCCTAACCTGGAGAAACCTTCCTAGCTCATCTATCTGTAACGCTAGTGGACTGGACACATTACCCATGGCTCCTAGGTTGGTATTATAATACAGTATTGGATATAGACCTTGAACGATCACACCCTCCCTCTTTCAGCTGCTACTTCATCATGTTAAGCTAAGGCCCTACAACAATGGGTGGAGAGATGGTCACTTAAAGATGTTTGGCGTAATCGCAACGCTAGCATGTGTGAACCTTCCCATTAATTTCCCCCTCATTTACTCCACACATGTCTTGATAGAATCCTATGCACTACCCCGCTTCACCCCTAAGTCAAACGCGCTACATATTTGCGAAAAACCCTCTCTGTTCCTAATGCCTTAGAGATAACAATCAAATAGGGCAGCGTTCCCACTCCCATCCTCACATGGCATCTCCAATCATAGTTATTAGAGGATTCAGCTTTTCGTGTTACATTGGCTACCATGATAGATAATTATTTTATGGATAACATTGACTCCACCTCATCTGTTTCAACAGAGTGGGAAGCTTTCAAAGTTGTGATACATGAGGCATTCCTTAAGTACAGTGGTGGGAGCCCATAAAAGTCCCTAAATAGCTTATCCAAGTGGAGGAGAGTCTGGGACCCCTAGGAAGAGCAGCAGCAAATAATGAGGAACACACAGGCAAGCTGCAAGGCACCAGGATCAAATATGCAGAATTATTACAACAATTCCACATAGTGGAAAATAGGGCCTACATACAGAGGACACATACTGAAGCCAATAAGTCAGGGGCATTATTAGATCATCTGATAAAACCAGAGCTCATGCCCACCCCGATCCCAACTGGACATAAAAATGGCATTCCTTGATTTCTAGTCAACTCTGTGTTCAGCCCCTCCAGCAGTGGATCACTGCCAGGTTTTTTAGATGCACTGACCTTTCCCAAGGTGACGGTTGCAGAAAGAGATTAGCTGGGAGCTCCTACCATGGGCAATCAGATATGTGGAGCAATTAGAGAATTAGCCAGGAACAAGACCCCTGGCTCTGATGACATCCCCCCACAGAGTTCTACACTAAATATGATACCCAACTCATCGGACAATTATAGAAACTCTTTAAATCTTCTTTCAACACTCTGTACATTTCCCCCCTACCATAGCCCAAGTGCTAGTCACCTTCTCATTAAAACCTAACAAGCATCCCTCTGACATGTCCTCCTATAGGCCTCTTTCCATACTTAATACTGAATAGAAAATCCTCATAAAGTACTGGTGGGCCGCTTGTGTAGCTTTGACCCCAGCCTCTACTCTTTTCTTAATGTACACCGGTTACACCACATAATGGATGTTGTGTGTGGGTGATTTCAATGGGCAGGTTGTATTTTGTTGGATCTAAGACAAGTATTTGATACTCTAACCTGGGATTTTATGATTGCTGCCATTAAACACAATGGCATTCCTCCTGAGTACATTTGGTGGGTAAAAATGCTTTATACTGCTCCTACAGCACAGGCCAACATATTTCTGTTCCTTATTAGATACAGTGCTGCATGCAACAAGGCTGCCTTCAATCCCCACTTCTTTTTGTCTTGGCGCTAGAACCCTTGGCACAGAGAATACATCAAGATGCCCATGGATAGAACATCCCAATAGGGCCCACAACCCACGCAATTTCATTATATGCATAAGATATGATTTTATACATTAAATACCTCTGCCTGAACCAAGTAGAATTGGCTAGACACTTCACAGTTTTCGCATTCCTGTCTGGCCTCCAAATTAATGAGAATAAATTGTATGCTTGACACCTACAACCTGCCGTCTTTGCCATTTAGTGAAATGTCTCTTCAGATGATTCCCTAGACTTTTACTACTTAGGGTTTCCAAAGTTAGCAAGAGACACTCAGTGTGTTAGAAGGTGATCTAAACTATCACGACCCTCAAGTTACAAGTCAGAAGTACACTTCTGGATTACCTTACCATTATCAATGGTTATGCTATCCTGTTTACTTTACCACTTCATTAATATTCCAGTACTCATCCCTACTCAGATCTTTAATTATTGAACACTATCCTAATGGATTTTATCTGGGCTAACAGCTGCCATAAGGTTGTCATCCCCATGCTCCAGCTACCCTCTGACAAGAGAGGAATGGGTGCCCCAGGACAACTACAATGGCTCTCCTACTGGCTAGCTGGCTGCAACCTGTCTGAAATTGACTATACCGTGACCATTGCTGAAGTGAGGCAAACTACACAGTATACTGTATCCGGGCTCCTCTTTTCCTGCAGATGGCCCCACTGTTGCTGTGCATCGCCTTCTCCTACTGGAAGATGGCACCTGAAGGAGCCAAATCCACTCCACACAAACTACCTAAAGCAATACACAGATTGGGACATGGTTGTCACTTAGTTCGATGACTCTACCAGGGCATTCATGTGCACTTACTGGTCCCTTTGACCTCCTTAAGGGCAAAATAGGAAGAGGACCTAGCACGGAACCTACATAACAAAGAATGGGAATTCCTAATAGAGTATCCCTGAAACATTTCATGAAACTCCCGATGTAAATGTATACAATTTTCCATTTTACATCAAGCTTACCTCACCTCATACAGACTTCATACCATGTTCCCAAGGACACCCTTGACCTGCCCACGATGTCTAACACCTGACTCTAACTTACTGCATATGTTATGGGACTACCCCATACTAAACTCCTACTGGGAATAAATCACTGCTATCCTTTCAGATCTCACCGAGTTGAACCAATGGCACACACAAGAATGCTGCATACTTGGTCTCCCTCCCAGAATCAAGAATGCTAGAGTGACTTTGCATTTTGTCAATTTGGCACTATTATTGACTAAATGCCTTCTGACGAAATGTTGGAAATCTCACTCCCCACATTTGGTTTCCTAGTGGCGGGAGGAAGTGGAGAAATGGGGCCTAGCGGAGAGCGATGCACTGTGCCGTGAGCAGTACGGGGCTAACGTAAAAGCCCATAGCATTGGACTGGGATACAATGTTTGAGTTCTTTAAAACTTTAGACCCAGCAGATGCTTAAGCTGGTGCATTACACCCTGATACAGATAGTTTATCTAGCATATTTTACAAGAGTAGCTAAGCCATGCATAGGGGCATGCATGTCACATAGCGCATAGGCCAAACTGGGATCCTTGTCGCACAATATTATCATTACTGCTCCTGACCTCCTCTTTACTTGAGTTCATGACAGCATAATGACACTAAGTTGGCAAATATGTGGTTTTTGACATGGTCAATTTTAAGTGACGATGACTAGTTAAAGGAGGGTGAGGAACTGGGTTAACGTTCTCATGTTTGAAAAACATTTACCAAACTCTGAAAATAAGTCACTAATTAGGTCTGCATGTGACAAGTAGGATTATTTTGTATGTTATATTATGCACACTGCACAAGGAAGTGGTTCATCAGCTCTGATGCACCACTTTTCTTGCACCACCCTGCACCCCATAATGTCACCATTGTAGCTCTGTATTTACCATAGTATAATTTACAGACCCTGGGTGTATGCTATACCATTTTAATAGGTATTTATACATAAATTACATATACCAATTAGGTGTAAACCAGTTTTACCATGTTTTAGAAAGAATCTCACTTTGGCACTGGTTAGCATTTCTAAGGCCAGCAAAAACGGATTTTTAAAAATAGGACAGTGAAGGTAAAAAGTCTGGTGGAAGACCACTCTAAGGCTGTCAGATCTAACAGGATTGTATTGTAGGACTATAATGGATTTCCTGGAATGTGTCCTTCAGTTTTTACATTTGCAGAATAATGAAGGTTTTGCTATGATGAGCAACTGTAAAAGATTTAACTAAGTTATTTTTTCATTACTCCATTACTTCATAGAGGAAAATGTGTAATAGACATGAGGCATTTTTCAGATCTTTCTTTTTTTGGTAGGTAGATTTTTATTGCTGGCCTTATAAAGAAGGAAAATAGGATAGGTTACATTTATGGTATAAGAACCAATAATATCTTTAAAGTGTGTCAAGTAAAGGACACTGTGAAGATCTGTCATTTCTTCACCTTGACTACCCAAGGAAAGGGGGCGCCCCCTGTAGGTATGGTGCCACACTGCAGTTATTATTACACATGAAAGGTATCAAGCATCTCCTTAAGAGATCACCCATTTAGGAGGAAAAAGCAAGAAGGCCTAAAAACCTAATTAGCAGTCTTATGGGTGTTGATTTCAGATGAAGGCTAATACAGAAGTAGATCAACATTACTCCATATTCTCCCTGACATCAGAAATATGCCACGGCCGCCAATAGATGATCCAAAGCAATTTCTCCCTTCAAGGAGCAATAATCATAGACAAAAAAGTGGCAAGGGAGAAATGAATGTGACTAAAATATAAAGGGACAAATGTGTTGCAACAAATTTATCACACACTGATGTCTCCTTTATATGATTTAAACAGGAACTGATATTATAGAAACAAAATACAGCTTCATCTTGGATTGGGAATCTCACACAGTAAACCCTTACCTGACAACAATATTGTTAAGGGCATTTCATAATGTATGGCTATTCCTCATTCTTCCACACAGAATTATTTTCCGATAAACATTAAGAAAGGAACCAGGTATGACATTGTTTGCCTGCAGTTCTGCTTCCACTTTTCCAATCCAGCACTTCTCAGACGATTTAGTGTGCCCCTTTAAGTGACTGAAACCACAGAAATGCCAGTGTAGAATATGCTGCAAGAACACCCAGCCAATTGTTGAGTGCATCATCATGAGAAACACTGTGTGGCTGTACAATATATAACACTTCTTTTACTGCATGCTGCTGCTTCAGGTAAGGTCCCTCAATGGATAAACTGAGGCCCACATCTATACTTTTTTGTGCCACATTTTTTACTCAAAAGTGGCGTAAACTTACAAAATACAATTGTATTTTAGAAGTTTGGGCTGCTTTTGTGTCAAAGAATGACGCAAATGCGCACTAAAAAAGCATAAATATGGGCCTGAGTGTAGTCATTGATGCAGATCATTAAAAGAGAAAATCTATAGTAAATGTGAGCCCTGCTTAATCTTCAAGCCTAAAGGTTATGATTAGTTTAGATCCCCAGCTGATGCTTATTAAGGCGATGATTCATTTACTAAGATTTGTGGAATGAATGCTGATAAACATTGTGAAGTTGATCATATAACGCTATCTCTCTGAAGAGAGTTAAACATTAACACAACTCTGAAAATAAGTCACTAATTAGGTCTGCATGTGACAAGTAGGATTATTTTGTAGGTTATATTATGCACATTGGGGCATATTTACAAGAAAGTGGTGCATCAGCTCTGATGCGCCACTTTTCTTGCGTCGCCCTGTGCCCCCCAATGTCACCATAGTAGTGTTGTATTTACTATACAGTACATCATGGTGCATGTTAGCACAATAGAGTCATCATTTATGATGCTATTGTGGCTCTTTTCTGGATTAGCACCATAAATTATTACGCTAATCCAGCAAAGCACAGGGAGGCCCATAAGTTATTATGGGAACGTCACTTTAATGCCTGCCCTGAGCAGGAGTAAAAAATGATGCAAAAAATGGTGCAGGGAAATCTTGTAAATTTTAAAGCGCCATTTGTTTGGGCCTCCCTGTGTGGGAACGCCCCCTTGCATATCAATATACTTGGTACAGGTATAATGTGGCGCAAGGGGTTACAAAGTGGCATGATGCATGCATTGCACTACTTTGTAAATATGGAGCATGGTGGAGGCCTCCTTAACGCCTCCTTAGTGTCAAGGAAAATTATGCTAGGGTGGTGCAAGGAGGTGCAAGGGGCTTGTAAATATGCTCCATAGTATTTTATTGTACTACTGTTGAGCTGGTCTTTAAAGTTTATTTAATTATTGTTTTTTTCTTTACATGGTAATTTGAACCAAAAAAAACCTATTATTTGAATGAATAAGTAAATGTGTATTTCTGTCAGAATATTGAATTTGCGTTGCTAAAATTTGCATAACATTGAACCATAATGTAATGCAATTATAACCAGTCACGGCTCGCACATCCTAAAAGGGGCGGGGCGAGTGGGATGGGGAGGGGGAAGGTGGGACAAGTGGAGGTGGGAGCGTGGGGGATACATTAAATTATAAAAAAAATAAAAAAGTTACCTCCTTAACTCACCAACTGCCGTTCCTCTGTCGCAGGGTGCAGGCACAGGCTCCCAGCCTGCTCTGCACCAATCCAGACTGGGAGCCTTGGGCTGGAGACAGCCTACTGCGCATGTGTGTTTGGCCGGCCCAAGACGGCCGGCCAAACACACATGCGCTATGAGGGAGTGTGCTGAAAGGTTTGAATCTTCTGCTGCTGGCGCGGGTGACGCTCATCCGCCCATATGGAGGAGCCGCCCCTGATTATAACAACATACCAGTCCTTAAAAAAGTATGAGCCAAAGAACTCCTTGGCGGTATATTTGCCATGTCATCCCTCTAGTTCTCATATTAGCCCTTTAGTTATTATGGCCCTCATTCTGACCTTGGCGGTCGGCGGAGAGGCGGCGGTCGGACCGCGAACAGACCAGCAGTAAAACAAATGGCATTCTGACCGCGGCGGTCACCGCCGCGATCGACTGCCACTTCCCCACTCCGACCGCCACGGCGGTCATGACCGCCGGGCTGGAGTTTGCGCACTCCGGCCCGGCGGTCGTCCCAAGACCGCCAACGGTATCATGACCCTGCTTACCGCCGCGGTTTCTGGCGGTCGGGAACCGCCATGCGAACCATGGCGGTAGGCACTATCGGGGCCAGGGAATTCCTTCCCTGGCACTGATAGGGGTCTCCCCCACCCCCCACTACCCCCCACGAGTCCTCCCCCCACACCCTCCACCCCCCTGCCACCACCCAGAGGTGGTACGAACCCCCTCCCCACCCCCACCCCCGACATGCACATACATGCACCCCGACATGCACACACCCCCTACACACACACATACACAACGGGGACACATACCCGCACACATACATGCAGACATGCGCACCCGCCGAACTGCACACATTACCCATAGACACAGCAGCACCCCCCGCCCGCATACACGCACTCACACACCCCCTCTACACACTCACACGCACACCCCCATGCACGCACACATCACACAACACCCCCCCACCCCCTCCCCTAACGGACGATCAACTTACCTTGTGCGTTGGTCCTCCGGGAGGCGACGGGAGCCATGGGGAGGTGACCGCCAACAGAACACCGCCAACAGAAGACCAC
Organism: Pleurodeles waltl; assembly: GCF_031143425.1. NCBI lineage: Eukaryota > Metazoa > Chordata > Amphibia > Caudata > Salamandridae > Pleurodeles > Pleurodeles waltl. Next base: position 270,758,689 of record NC_090436.1, on the reverse strand, counting down.
CACACAGATATGTGGGTCGTAATTCTGTGGGCGGTGTTCTGCTGGCGTGGCGGTGGAGGTTGACCAGTCTCCACTTTCCCGCCGACCGCCAGTGTGGCTGCTGGCGGTTTCCCGGCAGAACGCTCCCAGCGGTCGGAATACGCACAGCGGCATACCGCTGCGGTCGGCGGTCTTCACCGCGGCGGTAACTCGGCGGTCTTGCGAAAAGACCGCCAAGGTCAGAATGAGGGCCTATATCTCTTCAGCCCTCTGAATAAGACTGTCAGACAGTCAACAAGACTGAAACAAAGAACATTTTAAAGAAGCATTTTAGGAAATGTAAATGGTCATTATATTTTTGGGAAATATTAATAAATTTTGATTGAACACATTGTTATATTCTAGTTAGCACTAGAATGAGAATCTGGGGATGTTCGGGAAGTGGGAGCCCGAGAGAACTGGGGCGCGTGAGGGAGACGTTGGAGCTGGAGAGAGGAGGCTGGGACGTTATATATGGAGACTCTTCTTGTATTGGATTAAACAAGTTAAATCTCTTCTTTCGTCCATGGAGTTACTTCGATTTAACACTGGCGACGAGGGTGACTAACTCTGCGTGCCCTGGAAATTCACGAGTAACGTCTCAACTCCTTCATGCTTGATCCCAGCGCTCCGGAGCGGCTCTTTACAAGAGCACATCGTCTTTCTCACGAAACTGCTATCTTTGGCATCATTTCAGACAGCGATACATTGTGTGATTTTTTATTCTTCTTCGTTTCAAGAAACAGTTTTTTTTCTGCGATGCTTTTGGTTGCTCTCGGTCCCATAGCAACCGAGAGACGCCATTCCTGCCGTTTACCACGCTAGCTCCGTTTCAGGACACATTGGCGGTCATTACAACATTGGCGGTAAAAGCCGTTTACCGCCGTGCAGAAGACCGCCAACACACCGCCGCGGCCGTGGAAAACCGCCACAGCTATTATGACCCACATCCCAAATTCAGACACCCACACAAGTCCGCCACACCAAAGGTCAGTGATAAACTGGCGAAAACAAAACCGACACCGTCACGCCAACAGAAATATGCCCACACTATCACGACACACGAATCCACGAATCTTTCAACCGCGGTATTCCATTGGCGGGACACACCGCTGCGCTCACACATTTACAAAACACTACCACATTGGACAATTCTAAATACAGGTACACACACCTGATACACATACACACACCACTCCCACACACCCATTACAATATAAAACACACACCCACATCACCGACAAACCCCTACGACCACAAAATTCAGAAAGAAGGCCAGAGAGAGACACCACCAGCAAGAACAACAGCATCCACAGGCACACAATACCATCACCCACACAACTTCCACGCACCTCACACAACACACCACTACATATCAGCACACTGATCACCACACAATCCACCCCACACATCACCTACACCACCGCATGGCACGGCAAAGACAGCCCAAGTTCTCGGAGGAGGAGCTCAGGGTCATGGTGGAGGAAATCGTCCGGGTAGAGCCACAGCTATTCGGAGCACAGGTGCAGCACACCTCCATTGCAAGGAAGATGGAGCTATGGCGAAGAATAGTGGACAGGGTCAACGCAGTGGGACAGCACACAAGAAATCGGGAGGACATCAGGAAGCGGTGGAACGACCTGTGGGGGAAGGTGCGTTACGTGGTCTCAAGACACCACCTGGCGGTTCAGCGGACTGGGGATGTACCCCCACCGCCTCACCCACAACTAACAACATGGGAGGAGGAGCAGGTCTTGGCGATTCTGCATCCTGAGGGCCTCGCAGGAGTAGGCGGAGGAATGGACTCTGGTAAGTCAAATCTTAACTATTACTTCCCCCACCCTACCTGCATGCTATCACACACCCCCACCCTCACCCCCAGCACCCCAAATCCTCACATATGTCCCAACATCACAAAACACCCATCCCAACACCAAGCCCTGCATGCAACAACAGAGCATGGACACCCATCACTAAAGCATGCCCACTGCACATACCCATACAACCCCCTAAACCACCATCACACAAGCTCCCACACAGGAATGCAAGCACTGGGGGACACGCTCACCCACCCATTGCACACCATGACACACACAGATGTAATAACCATCCTTTTATACCCCTGCAGGACCCCTACCCAACGTCACTGGACAGGAGGGTCCACACATGTCCACACCACCAACAGAAGAGGCCCATAGTGATGACAGCACCTCTGTCCAACTGGATCTAGATGACCAGCCCGGCCCATCGGCGACCTCGGGACAGTCGGTTCCCCTCACACTGGCACAGGCCATCACAGACCTTCCCCCCTCTGGAAACACCAGCACAGCACCCACCCAGCGGGCCCATACCTCCGTCCCCAGGACACGTCAATCAGCTGTGTGTCCACCATTACAGGGAACCCAGGATAACCCACCACCCCAACAACAACAGGGACCTGGGGGCAGTGGCAGTGGGCACAGAGTCCAGGGGACGGAGGCCCAGGAACACAGGGGAACTGGGAGGGCTGCTGTGCGACAGGGGGCGGACAGGCCAAGGGAACCCACTCTCTACGAGGCCCTCTCCTCCATCATGGGAGCCTACCACCACTCCCAGGAGACAATGGCAACGGTACTGGCCAAGTTTCAGGAGACCCAGCGCCTGCAGGAGGAACAGTATATGGGCTTCAGGGAGGAACTCAGAACCATCAGCTCCACCCTGGGCACCATTGTAGGGGTGCTGAAGGAAGTACTTAACACCAGGAGGGACACTGTGGCACTACAAGGGGCCCCTGACACTAGCATGGACGATGAACTGCCCACCACCTCCGCCGGCGCTAGTTGACAGGACGCCCCGCCACAGGACCACCACACCAGCACCCCACCCCCTGCAGAGGGAGAACCACCCCGCAAATGGTCCCTGAGATCCAGGACAAAGACAGAGCACGATGCCAAGACCTCCGCCAAGAAATGAGACCACCCTGATTGTCATCCTACTGTCGCACTTTGTCACCCTGTCCATACTGAAACTGCCCCAGCTCCACTTCCTATGCCCATTTGGGCAATGCACCTGTGAGACTAATAGACTGGACTCTGCCATGGACATTCCCCCGCCATCACTCCTCACCATTTCACCACCCCCTCCAATATTGAGCACTTAAAAAAATACACTTAAAACACAAAACAATCTGCAGTCTGTCTGTGATTTCGAAATAGTGTATTAGCAATTACAGTGACAAAATGCTCTTTCAATAGGAATGTCAACATACCTATGTCACACAGCTCAAGTCCATGAGGAATCAAAGCAGATGTCACACAGTGGGACCCACATCTGTGAAATTGTAAGGGAAAGTGACAACTCAGTGACCATACACTGGGTGAAAAGGACAGACAGTAGAGAGGTAGCAGTGTTTAAGTACATGTAGTAGGCAGGTCTGTACACTTACCTGTGTCTCACTGGAAATATTGCTGGATCACTGAGTCCCTGTTATTCATGTCTTCTTACTCTGCTTCCTCGTCTTCACTATCCACAGGCTCCACAGCTGCAACAACACCGCCATCTGGACCATCCTCCTGCAGAAAAGGCACCTGTCGTCGCAATGCCAAGTTATGAAGCATACAGCAGGCCACGATGATCTGGCACACCTTCTTTGGTGAGCAGAATAGGGATGCACCTGTCATATGGAGGCACCGGAACCTAGCCTTCAGGAGGCCGAAGGTCCGCTCGATCACCCTCCTAGTTCGCCCATGTGCCTCATTGTAGCGTTCCGCTGCCCTTGTCCTGGGATTCCTCACTGGGGTCAGTAGCCATGACAGGTTGGGGTAACCAGAGTCACCTGCAAATGGCGAGGGACAAGTATTAGACACATACTAACCTGTAGGGTAATCCCAGACCCAGACAACCATTCCCACTGTCTTGCTTCCATGTGCTCACCTAATAGCCACACACGGTGCCTCTGGAGTTGACCCATCACATAAGGGATGCTGCTATTCCGCAGGATGTAGGCGTCATGCACTGAGCCAGGGAACTTAGCATTCACATGGGAGATGTACTGGTCTGACAAACATACCATCTGTACATTCATCAAATGATAACTCTTTCGGTTTCTGTACACCTGTTCACTCCTGCGGGGGGGACCAAAGCCACATGGGTCCCATCAATGGCACCTATGATGTTGGGGATATGTCCTAGGGCATAGAAATCACCTTTCACTGTAGGAAAATCCTCCACCTGAGGGAAAACGATGTAGCTTCGCATGTGTTTCAGAAGGGCAGACAACACTCTGGACAATACGTTGGAAAACATAGGTTGGGACATCCCTGATGCTATGTCCACTGTTGTTTGAAATGACCCACTTGCAAGAAAATGGAGCACTGACAGCACCTGCACTTGAAGGGGGATTCCTGTGGGATGGCGGATTGCTGACATCAGGTCTGGCTCCAACTGGGTACACAGTTCCTGGATTGTGGCACGGTCAAGCCTGTATGTGATTATGACATGTCGCTCCTCCATTGTCGAGAGGTCCACCAACGGTCGGTACACCAGAGGATGCAGCCATCTCCTCACATGTCCCATCGGACGGTGCCTATGAAGGACAACAGCGAGCACAGAGTCAAACAACTCAGAGGTACGTACCCACAGTTTACACAGAACACCAATCATACACAAAAGGTGGCCTGTGTGTGTGTTGAGTGTAGGCCTAGGTATGTGTGACGCAGTTAGAAATGAAGCCATGTGGGCCCCTGAAATGGCGGCTGCCTGACCTCTAAAGTGGGACAATGGGATGTCAGGTAACTGCGCTGGCGTTGTACACCGTCGCGGTCGAAGATGCATTGGTTAAGATTGGACCCAATGGGTCCCAGGAGCCAATGACGATGTGCGCGGCGGTGACGGTACGCACCGCCGCGGACGTGACCGCCATTTTCTATCTGTTGAATCACTCGATACCTGATCTTCGACAGGAGAGGACCTACACTGCAAGTGCTGCTGTGACCTCAGTCTGGAAGAGACAATGGCTCGAGTGTCTGGGGAAAGGGCCCCTGCCTTCACATCGGAGGAGTTGCAGAAGCTCGTGGATGGGGTCCTCCCCCAGTACATGCTACTCTACGGTCCTAAAGATAAACAGGTATGTACACAGGGAGCATGTTGTATGGGCTATGCCTGTGTGGAGAGGGCTGGATGTAAGAAGGAAGGGGGGAGAGTGCTGCATGCATGAAAGACGGTGAATGCATGTGCCACATGGCAAGGGTAGGGATGGGGGCCAATCACTTTGACCGCAGTTGGTAATAACTTCTCTTTTTCCCCTGTACATTTGATGTAGGTCAGCGCACACCAGAAAAAATATATTTGGCGTGCCATCGCCAAGGACGTCCGAACCCTGGGGGTCTACCACAGACGGAGCACCCACTTTCAGGAAAAGATGGGAGGACATTCGCCGCTGGAGCAAGAAGACGGCGGAGGCTCAGCTGGGGATGGCCTCCCAATGTGGGAGGGGTGCCCGTCGCACCATGACCCCCCTGATGTTCCGGATCCTGGCGGTGGCCTACCCGGAGTTGGATGGGCGCTTGAGGGCATCACAGCAGACACAAGGGGGTGAGTACACTCTCATTCTGCTGACTTTGCGCGAGTGGAGGTGTCTAGGTGAGGGAGGTGGGCTGTGGGTTTCCCTAGGCCAGGGCGAGTTCCGTAGGCAAGGCCCCTCCGTAAGGCAGGCCATGTAGCACCCCAGCCCACCTCTGTAGAGAGCATTAGCATCCTCAGGCGGAGGAGCAGTGGAACCGGAGCACGAGGGAGCTGCATCCCACATGGCCCTGGAGGGCGACACTACGGAGTCTGAATTCACCAGTGGGACGGAGGGCGAGGGGAGCTCCACAGCGGGGACAGGAGCTGAGACCAGCGACACAGACTCGTCCTCTGATGGGAGCTCCCTTGTGGTGGTGGCAACATCTGTGCCCCCCGCATCTACAGGTACAGCCACCACCCCCCCTACCAGCACCACCCTCCCAGCAGCCCCTCAGCCTTTGCCCTGTGCCCGCTCACCCAGGAGGGTGGGCATCACCTTCGCCCCAGGCACCTCAGGCCCTTCCCTAGTCACCCCTGCTGCCCTCAGTGAGAGGAGGCCATTGACCTCCTCAGGTCCCTCACTGTTGGGCAGTCTACCATTTTGAATGCCATCCAGGGTGTAGAGAGGCAGTTGCAACAAACAAATGCATTCCTGGAGGGCATTCATTCTGGTCAGGCGGCCCTTCACCAAGCTTTTTAGACTCTGGCCTCAGCACTGATGGCAGCCATTGTCCCAGTCTCTAGCCTCCCCCCTCCAACTTCCTCCACCCCGACCCAATCCCCTGTACCTCAGCCTATCCCAAGCACACCTACAGACCAGCATGCACACACCTCAACACCCAAGGGTAGCTCAGGCAAACACAAGCACCACACATCCCACAGGCATTCACGCAAGCATCATACACATGCAGACACACCAACATTCACTGCCTCCACTGTGTCCCCCTCCTCCACGTCTCCCTCCTCCCTCCCAGTGACGTCTACACTCACACCTGCATGCACTACATCTACAGCCACTATGTCCGTCTCCAGCACACCCACCACCACATCCCGCTCACGTGCAGTCACCACCCCCACTACCATTCACACATCCCCTGTGTCCTCTTCCAGTGTGTCCGTGACGCACCCTCCCAAGATACAAAAATGCAGTCACACACCCACCCAACAGCCATCCACCTCACGACAGCCTCCAGCGCATGCACCTTCACCCAAAGTCACCAAACGTACACCTCCTACAACCACCACCTCTTCCTCCACTCCCAAACCCCCTCCCGCTACCCGTCCCAGTGTTCCTAAGAAACTTTTCCTGGCCAGCCTTGACCTCTTTCCCTCACCTCCCCCACACCGTCTGTCTCATAGGTCCCGAACTAGCACCTCAGCCACAACCTCTCCGGGACCAGTGGTGCCTGTAGTCACCGGAATCTGGAGTGCACCGACCACCAGGGCAGCCAGTGTGGCACGGAGCCACAGCACAGACAGTCCCCCACCTGTGAAGCATCAGAAGTTGGCCAGTGCCCGGCGGGAGAGGGGGAAGACGCCAGCCACCAAAGCCGCTCCCAGGGGTACCGGTGGGAGTGTGGAGTCAGCTGTGACACCTTCCAAGGTGGGGAAGGGCCACAAGAAACCCGGCAAGTCTGGGAAGAGCAGCACGGCGTAGAAGACCGCCATCATCCCCGCTGCCCAGGAGACAACCGCCAGCACCAGCCCAGCTGCCCAGGAGGCCACCGCCAGCACCAGCCCAGCTGCCTAGGAGGCCACCCCCAGCACCAGCCCAGCTGCCCAGGAGGCCACCGCCAGTACCAGCCCAGCTGCCCAGGAGGCCACCGCCAGCACCAGCCCAGCTGGCCAGGACAAGACCGCCAGCACAAGCCCAGCTGCCTTGGACAAGACCGCCAGCACCAGCCCAGCTGCCCAGGACAAGACCGCCAGCACAAGCCCCGTTGGGCCATGAAGGACAGCCAACAAAAGCCCTGTTGGGCCATGAAGGACCGCCAGCAAAGGCCCCGTTGGGCCATGAAGGACCGCCAGCAAAAGCCCCGTTGGGCCATGAAGGACCACCAGCAAAGGCCCCATTGGGCCATGAAGGACCGCCAGCAAAAGCCCAGTTGGGTCATGAAGGACCGCCAGCAAAAGCCCCGTTGGGCCATGAAGGACCGTCAGCAAAGGCCTTGTTGGGGCATGAAGGACTGCCAGCAAAGGCCCCGTTGGGTTATGAAGGACCGCCAGCAGCTGAGACCCTGCAATGGAGACCGCCATCTCAAGCACCGCTGCACAGGGCACCGCCATCTCAAGCACCGCTGGCCCATGAGCGGCAGGGGCACTGACGCAACTGAGTCCGTCACGGGGTGAATGAAGCACTCTGGGCACAAAGCCCCCTCCAGAACCAGTGGAGAGATACATCCACTACCTCTGTCCTTAGCAGGATGAAGCACTCTGGGCACAAAGCCCCCTCCAGAACCAGTGGAGAGATACATCCACTCCCTCTGTCCTTAGCAGGATGAAGCACTCTGGGCACAAAGCCCCCTCCAGAACCAGTGGAGAAGGCATCCACTTGAGAGACTGTGGCTTTGCACTCCCCAGGATGGAACAGTGGGCAACCCACCCACTGTAGAGACTTGAGAGACTGTGGCTTTGCACTCCCCAGGGTGTAACAGTGGGCAACCCACCCACTGTAGAGACTTGAGAGACTGTGGCTTTGCACTCCCCAGGATTGAACAGTGGGCATGTGGCCCCCTCGTGAATTTGTCATCGTGCACTCATCCGGCTGAGTTGCCCCCCCTTTCCCTCCCACTGAGGTGTCTGTTTAGTTGCTGTATGATGCCCCTGCAGTGTTCTCTCCATCATGGTCGGGGATCTTGTGTGGGCCTCGCCCATACCGTGTGGTCCCAGTGTTCCACGGACTTTCTTAGAACACTACCTGGACTACTATGCTTGGTATATATTATGTACATGGTGTATATATATATTTCTGCCTACTTGCTTTTAATATATTACAATGGTTAGACTCATTTTCTATTGTCTTTGCATTCTTCCGGGGGGTTTAGGGGGTGTAACTGTGATGTATTGATATGCATTGTTTGTGTGTTGTTGTGGGTGAGGGTGGGGGTGTTGCGTGTGTGTCTCCCTGTTTTTTGCCTCCCCCCTCCCCTGTGTCGTAGGTGCAGTACTCACCGTGGTCTTCGCCGCCGGCGTTCGTGCTCCTGGTAGAGGAGTAAGAAGATAAAGGCTGGGAAAATGTGGAGCTCTGGTTCCATGGCGTCCTCGTTCCTCGTGGAGTGTGCAGAGGTGAGCGTTTTCCCTTCGGGATTCCTGTTTCCGCCGTGTTTTTATCCGCGGTGAATCCACCCCGGAAAAGGTGGCGGATTGGCCTGTCATAATAGTGTGGGCGGTACATTGTCTTCCGCCTGTCTGTTGGCGGTGACCGCCGCGATGTTTGTTTGTACCGCCGTGGCGGTCGGAGTGTTAAAGTGGCTGTCTTTGTTGGCGGTTTCCGCCATGGTCGTAATTCCAATTTTTTTTCCGCCGGCCTGTTGGCGGTCTTACCGCCGCTTTAACACCGACCGCCAGGGTTGTCATGACCACCATTGTGTCCAGCGACGCTGTTGTTGCTAGGTTGGTGCCATTTCAATCTCTTAGCAACCGGGAGACACCATTTCTGCCGCTCACAACGCCGGCTCAGCACTCTCAATCTCCTAGCAACCGGGAGACGCCATTTCTGCCGCACACAATGCCTGTTCAGCAACTTCTTTCACAGCGTCTCGGTTTCCAAGCAACTGTTCCGAGAGACGTTATTGTTTGCTGCTTATCATTGTGTGATCGTCAGAATTTTCTTTGCTTCAGGAAACTTTGGTTTCAGCGACATTGGTACTATTTGATTCGTCTCTCTCAGTTTTTTTCAGGAAGTTTTTTTTATTTTTGGACTGTTCTGGTTTTTGTTATTTCTATGGACGCTGTTGTTTTGTTTATATGATATGTTTAGATTTTCTCTTACGATTCATCTATGCTTCTTTCAGAAATTAGTCCTATACGGGAACAATTGTTATACAGGTATTCTAGATTTACTTCACATATTGTAGTGTAGTGTGGTGTTTTTCTCTTTCTCATAGTTTATATTTTATTTGTTTACATATTATTGAGAGAATTCTTTTTTTGTGTGTTCTTGTTTTACAATACTTAGTTTTCTTTTGCAGTACATTTATTGTGAACTCTAACATACTAAAGATGCAGAATGTTTCCTCTCCACCTTTCTTTCTTTCCACTCCTGGTGAACCCCCAATCAAGTGGACAAAGTGGAAAAAGGTTTTCGAGAGATACTCCAGAGTGTGCGGTACCTCTTTGAGCAATGAAAGGAGAACTACACTACTCCTTCACTGTTTGGGAACGGAAGGTCAGGAAGTTTTTGACCACCTTCCTGATCTTCCAGACAATGAAGCAATTAATCTAAACGAATATGAGATATGCACTAGGAAACTGGATCTGCATTATCTTCCTAAAGTTAGCACAATCTTGGAGAGGTATTACTTCGGGAAACGTCAACAAGCTGAAGGGGAAACTGTTGAGAATTATGTCACAGAGTTAAGGCGCTTAGCCTCATCATGTAAGTTTGGGTCAACATTGGAAGAGAGGATCCGTGACCAATTTATGCTAGGGTGCAATATTGAAAAAGTACGAGATGAATTATGGCTTTTGGATGATCCTCATATTGATCAAGTAATATCTCTAGCCAAGAGAATTGAGCACTCTCTTAGGTGTGTCGAGGTGGTGAAACGCTGTGACTCTAAGGATGTGAATGTGGTTGGCAGTACTAAGTCCAAAGTGACCAAGTCTTCTAGCAAAGAAACATTCTCCACCACTAATGGAAAGAAATGTTTTAGATGTAGAAGAGGAGGACATCTTGCTAATAATAAGCTTTGTCCAGCTGTTAACAGCTTTTGTTTGTATTGCAAAAAGAAGGGTCACTTTTCGGTTGTGTGTAACCTTAAGAAGGCAAAACAGTCGTTAAGTGTGATTGATGATAATTCTGATGTCAACAATGATGAGTCTGACTTTGCTTGTGGTCAAATTGTACTTCAAGTTTCAAATGACAATTTGTGTGGCCCTCTGGATTATATCACGGTAGAGGGAAAGAGAACCAAAGTGCTTTTTGATTCTGGGGCAAAGATTTCCATAGTTTCTAATATGTTTTATCAAAATGAGTTAAAGGGTAAGGTTCATCTGTTAAAAAATGATATTTAGCCTTGTGGTTATGGTGGTAAGCCCATTGACTTACATGAATATTTTGTTGGGTTGATTGAATATGACCAACGTTTCACTTCAGGAAAAGTCTATGTTTCAAAAAGAGGTGATAGCATCATAAGTTGGTGGCATCAGAAAGATCTTGGGGTGATGCTTGACCCTAACAGTTCCCCTCCCATTATAGTGAAACAATTTCAGAATTTGGATGGCAATGTGAGTGTATTATCCACCACTGATCTCACGGAGAAACTACGTAAAGAATTTCCTAATGTCTTCAATGTGAATATAGGATGCATGAAGGGATATTCTCATAAAATGTAATTACTTCCTGGTGCTGTACCGTTCTGTAGCAAAGTGCGGAATGTTCCTTTTGCGGTGAGGGATGAGTTACAATCTGAACTTAAAAAATTAGAAGATCAGGGTATAATAGAGGAGGTGGAGGGGACAGATTGGTTGTCTCCCATAGTCATAGCTAAAAAGGCTAATGGCAATATCAGGCTTTGTGTTGATCTTCACAAACTTAATGAATGTGTAATGGTAGACAGATATCCACTTCCCAACATATCTGAATTATTAACTATGGTGTCAGGTGCTAAGGTTTTCTCTACCATAGATTTAACCTTGGCCTATCATCAGATAATTTTGGATGAATCTTCCAGGAATTTAATGGCTTTTGTTACGCCTTTTGGTACTTTTAGGTTCATTCGTTTACCTTTTGGTCTAATCTCTGCTGCATCTGTGTTTCAGAGGGCTATGGAACGTATAATGAGAGGGATTAATGGTGTGTGTGTCTATCAGGATGACATTCTGATCTATGGCAAGGACAATGTTGATCATGATGAAACTCTCAGAAAAGTTTTATCGAAGATTTCTGAGCATGGTTTAACCATTAAAGCAGAGAAATGCAAGTTTGCAGTTGAGAATATTGACTACCTAGGGCACACCATTACTGGAGATGGTTTAGTTCCCAAGAAAGATCTTGTTGACACAATTAAAAGTCTAGCTTCTCCAACTTCCTAGGAGTTGTTGATGAGATTTCTTTACATGGCTGAATATTATAACAAATGTATTAAAGATTTTGTTAGTTCTTGTTACAATATGAGACTTCTGTTGAAGAAAGGGAAAGAGTTCATATGGAATGAAGAGTGTGAAAAGGAATTCATCATGTTAAAAAATTGCTTATGCAATGCCCCCAAACTAAAGAATTTTGATCCTGACTTACAGTCGATTCTGACAACAGATGCCAGTGGGAAAGGGTAAGGCGCGGTTCTACAACAGGGTATACGTAGTTCTGAGAACACAATTGCATTCATCTCCAGGAGTTTGAAAGAAACTGAGACTAAGTACTCTGTAATAAAGAGAGAGGCTCTTGCTGTTTATTGGGCAGTTAGGAAATATAAAAGTTTTTGTGGGGGAGACCTTTTGTAGTTAAAACTGATCATAAACCTTTGTGTGAGGTTTTTAAGTCTAAAGGTGTTGATGCTGTCTCGAGCAGGATTACTAAACGGATCATAGCTTTGCAGGAATATGATTATGTGGTGGAGTATGTTCCTGGGTCTGACAATTACTCAGCGGATGTGTTATCTAGACTAGTATCACCGAATATGTCAAATTTTGATGAGGCTGAAGACTTCTCCGAGGAAAAGTGGCGTGAGGATACCAAGTCTGACAGAGTGTTACAAGAATTGGTGAATTTGTTGTGTTCTGGATGGAATAGTAAGAGTCAATGCAGTGCAGAGTGCAGAGAGTTCTGGAGTGTGAGAGATCAACTAGCTGTTGATCGGGATTTGTTACTTAGAGGAATGAGGTTGATACCACCATCTAGTGTGAGAGGTCTACTGATTGATCGTGCGCATAACAGTCATGTGGGGATATCCAAAACAAAGGAGAGATTACGATCATCGTATTAGTGGCCTGGTATGGATACTCATGTGGAGAGGGTTGTTTGTGAGTGTGTGCAGTGCGCTCTAAGTGAAAAAGCTATGACGCCTAGGATTCAACCAATGATAATAAGGGACAAACCGATGGGACCATGGGAAGATATAGCATTCAATATATTGGGTCCTATATATAGTGAAGGTTCAGCTCAGTATGTCATAGTGGTCATGGACATGTATTGTAGATGGCCTGAAGTTTGTTTCACCAAGGGAATAGAAACTCGGAAGGTGATAGAATTTCTCACAAATCTCATCACTAAGGAGGATATTCCTTCGACCCTTCTTACTGATAATAGCGTGCAACTGACTTCAAGAGAGATGGAGGAATTTCTCAAAGGGTGTGGAATAAGACATAAATTGTGTGTGTTGTATCACCCTGAGTGTAATGGGTTAATTGAGAGATTCAACCGAGTTTTAAAAGAAACTATCACCTTAGCCAAAGACAATCATCTCAACTGGAAACAGGAAGTAATTAAAAAGGTGGCTGTATATAGACATACTCCGCATTCAACTACAGGTCAAACCCCTTTTGTTTTCTTTCGTGGACGATGAGGGAACACTATTCTTGAGCCAAATTGGGTCAATGAGTTTTTGGGGGTGAAAGGAAAGAAGGTTATTGATGAAGGTTGGAAATTCAGGGAACAAGAGAAATCTTTGATGAGTAAATGTAATTTTGATAGGAGGAACTCGGTGAAAAAGACTATAGTAAACGTTGGTGACTGGGTTATGGTCAAGAATCCAGTTTTGAAAAGTTGTGGAAAGAGACTCTCTTCTCCTATGAAGGTTGTGAAACTTTTCACTAATGCTGTAAAACTTGGTGACGGCCGAATATGGAATTTGAATGGAATTGTTGAGTTTTACAGTAACACTGCAAGTTTGGAAACTCTAAAGGGACAGCAAGATGAAAACTCTCGTTCTGCTGATGAGATGGAACTAAGGAGATCCGGGAGGAACATCAAGACTCCTTCACATTTAAAAGACTATGGCCCTCATTACGACCATGGCGGTCGGTGGTAAAGTGGCGGTAAGACCGCAAACAGGCCGGCCGCGGTCATCCGCCACTTCACCATTCCGACCGCCATGGCGGTGAGAACCGCTGGGCTGGAGTTTGCGGTCTCGAGCCCGGCGGTCGTCACTAGACCGCCGACGGTATCAGGACCCTGCATACCGCCATGGACCTCGGCTGGTTGGGAACCGCCATGAGATCCATGGCGGTAGGCACTATCAGTGCCAGGGAATTCCTTCCCTGGCACTGATAGGGGTCTCCCCCACCCCCGCTACCCCCCACAAATCCTCCCCCAACACCCCCCTGCCACCCCCCAAAGGTGGCACAACCCCCCTCCCCACCCTGACCCCGAACATGCACATATACACACCCCTACACGCACACACCCCTAACATGCACATATACACACCCCTACACGCACACATACACCCCGACAACACATACCCGCACACATACAAACAGACATGCACACCGTCTGACCCGCACACATTTCCCATGCACACAGGACCCCCCCGCACGCATACACTCACTCACTCACCCCTCTACACTCTCACAAGCACACCCCCATGCACACACACAATACACAACACCCCCCCATCCCCTTCCCTAACGGACAATCAACTTACCTTGTCCGTTGATCCTCCGGGAGGGGGCGGGATCCATGGGGCAGCTCCGCCACCAGAACACCGTCACCAGGACACCGCCACACCGAATCATGGGACGTGATTCAGTGGGCGGTGTTCTGTTGACGTGGCGGTGGAGGTTGAGCAACCACCACTTTCCCGCCGTCCGCCAGTAGGGCTGCTGGCAGCTTTCCGTACGAAAAAGGACGGCGGCCTGCCATCGGTCATAATACGTGGCGCGGAAGACCGCCACCACTGGCGGTCTTCAGCACGGCGGTACCTCGGCGGTCTTGCAAAAAGACCACCGAGGTCGTAATGACCCCCTATGTTTTAAAAGGACGGAAATAAAGAATTTCAAATGCTATGGATGATAAGGAGTTTAAGAAATCGAGGAGAAACATCAGGACTCCTTCTCATTTGAAAAACTTTGTGTTGATGTGATTTTTTTTGTTTAAAAAAAAATGTTATCTTTATGTTCTTATAATCTTTGGAATGTTTCTGTATATGTATATATAGTGATGGTTCTTACAGTTTTTACTAATTGTCTTTACTTATCTTGTTACTACTTTGTGGACATCAATGAAAGGGGGGAGATGTGTTATATTCTAGTTAGCACCAGAATGAGAATCTAGGTAGGTTCGGGAAGTGGGAGCGCGAGAGAACTGGGGCGCGTGAGATAGACGTTGGAGCTGGAGAGAGGAGGCTGGGACGTTATATATGGAGACTCTTCTTGTATTGGATTAAACAAGTTAAATCTCTTCTTTCGTCCGTGGAGATACTTCGATTTAACACACATGTAAAAGCCTTTAAAGTATGACTGGGATTTGGAAGGGAAAACAATGAGAACGTAAACAGATGATTGTTTTACTACTTGTTTCATGCAATGTGTTCTATAGCTTTTTCACTGACTTTTCAGCTCACTACTTAATCCCTAATTTAAAGTTCATGGCTAAATTCTGATCAGTTTGCATTGGCATGACCATTAAGAGTTGTGGCTTAAATCACGCACCTTTGCAGTTTTGCCCTGATAAATTTTGGACGATCAAATCAGTTGAAATTTATGAAGAGAAAAAGCACAGAAAACGAAAAAACATGAGAAATATGTTGTATTAGATACCGAAGCTTCATGTTATACCTCCTTTCCAAGTTAAACCTCGAAAATGTTGGACTTTTCCATACATGGTAACTACATCACTCTGAGGCCAAGGCATTCACAGTGTAAGTTAATACCCCAACCTGTTAGCCACGTGTTCAAATAACAGCCGTATTGTAGACTCTGTTGGAGTGTAGATGATGCCAAATACTAGCTGTGTAGAGTAACTCAGAATTTTACATTGTACATTTAAATGTCTCCATAAACCGTAATAATTATTTTGCTAGTGACAATTTTTTACGAGGAGGGTAATACTGCTCAAACTGCCTTGTTGGTCCCCTCACCTGGATTGCACCTGTAATGATATACATTATGAGCAAATTCACATGGATTATTCTGTTATGGTTTCTCAGTAAAATCCAATGCTAAAAAAACTGCATGTTGTGCTTCACAGTACTGGTTATATTGACAGTTACCACCCAGAGCACAAGCTGGTATAACAGAGACTTACCTGCCCTAGACATAGCGCAATGACTCAAATGACTGCCATATGAAAACTCTTTCCATTACGTCGAAACCCAGATATCATTTAAGAATAATAAACCACTGTTTTTTTAAATACATACAAAACAGCCTACAGCAATGGTTTGTCAAGTTGGAAATACAGTAATAGAGTTCAGCTTTTCTGGGTAAAAATTAATAAAATAAATTGCTAGACCACATTGCTTTCCTCTCGACTTATTCCTTCCCATCTCACCCTGAATTTGGTTTCCTTCTTTCCTTTTACCTTCCTCTCATTCAACCAATTCCTTACAACCTTTCATGGATCCATCATGTGCCGTTTATTGGACTCCTACTCCATACATACTCTTTTCCTTCTATTTTCTCATTCATCCTGTAAATCCTTCCATCTCTCCCTTTTGCCTCTACTATCCTAACTTGTATCCTCGTTTCATACTTCTTTCCTCTCCTCTTTCCAAAGGCCAAACACACAGAGGGGGTCCAATGTGACTGCAAATCATTCTACATCTATGCAGTGATGGAAATAATTTAGGCCCTCATTATGAACTCAGTGGCAATCAGCGCCGACCGCCCTGCTAATGGTGAACAAAAAACCACCAGTGGCGGTGAACTGCATACCACCATATAATGATGCCAAAAAGACAAACCTCCCAAAATCTTGCAAGATCCACCCACTACCAGGGCCAACGATGGCGGAAAGGCAGTACACCTCACCTGGCCACCCCCATGCAGACAAATCTCCCGCCCGCCAAATAATGATGCACAAATCAGCTCGGCGGACAGTGAATGACGAATGAACATTACAGTACAGACCGTCACGGCCAGCAATGGGACCCACCAACAACAAATGCACACATTGGCAAGTTCAAAAAGCACACACCTGACACACATCCACAACACTTCAAAACACACAATACACATCCCACAATTCTTTTGCAACGCCAATAGCACAACAGATATTGACACCACGACACGCATACACTGAACTAACCATCACACAAGTCACACACACAAAAACACCAAAACTCATACATTGCACAACTGCCATCACAAGCCGCACACCCAACCACACAACAGCACCCTCACCAACACACCACCCACAGCACACACCATGGCACCCCCTAAGCACCCTGCTTCACAGACAGGGAGTTAAGGACCATGGTGGACGAAATACTCAGGGTTGAGCCACACCAATTCAGGGCACAGGTGCAGCAGACACCCTTGGCCAAGAAGATGGTGCTATGGCAGAGAATAGTCACCAAGGTCAACGCCATGGGAAACCATCCATGCACAAGGGATGACATCAGGGAGAAATGGAACGACCTGCACGGGAAGGTGAGTTCCATGGCATCCAGGCACATCATTGCCATACAGAAGATTGGTGAGGGTCCCACGCCTCCTCCCCTCGAAGACACCGACTGGGAGGAGAAGATCCTGGCTATCCTGCACCCAGAGGGACTCACTGGACTCACTGGAGGACTGGACTCGGGTAAGTCAACTACAATACCTTAAAAGTCACCACACTTGTAATGCATGTATCACTCCATCCCTCTCACTTCCACCATGCCCCATCCACTATCCAGCCCATAGCATCTACACACTCATATCCATGTTCCCTGCATGCCCACAATCCCCCATACAAATCACCATCCAGCCTCTTGTGCACAGTCACCAACCCATGCATGTAATGTCAGGAGCACTACAACACCCACAGTGCACCACCCCCCTCAATAAATGCATCAAAATGAACACAAAGGGACCCTGCATGCCACTACATGGGAATTCAACCACCAATTTCTGCTGACCAGTGCTGCAATTGACAAGAAAGTGCAGGACACTCACATCTCTATTCTCTCACACACAGGCACCACCACCCATGCCACCCAGATGGAGATGTCAAGGAGTGCCAGTCCTCTACCTGAAGACGAAGGCCCCCCTCAGGAGAGTGCAGAGGGATGTCTGGACACAGAAGAAATCCCTGGCCCATCCCACACCCCTGGACAGTCACCCTCCAGAAGCCCCACCCCGACACCACTGACACCCCTACCACTCAGCCACCACCATCAGCTCTGGCCCAACGCCCCCACACCAGTGTCTCCAGGCCGTAGACTGGCTGCCCACAAGTGCAGAGGTCCAAGTCTCCACCCACCACCAGGCAGGATGATGAACGGCCCAATACAAGTTGGACTGCCAGACCTGTGCAGGGGACACAGGCATGGGAGGCTACGGCCAGTGGGAGGGTATCAGTGGCCCAGGGGGGTGGCCCAAGGAGGGATGCTGCTGCCCAGGAGGTCATTGCTGAGGTCCTGGGAGCATACCACCATTCCCAGGACAGGATGGGCCAGATCCTCGCCATGTTGGAACACAATCAGATGCTGCAGGTAGCACACCACTAGGAGGCCAGGGAGCAATGGAAACAGCTCAATGCTACCATGGCCTCCATAGCAGGGGTGCTGCAGCACCAGACAAACATCCACCCACCTGCAGGCCCTTCCACTAGCAAGGACATTGCCCTGCCATCTACAACTGCAGCAGCTACTGGACTGGTGGCATTGCCAGACAACTCACAGGACACCAGCACCCCTTCCCCTGCACCCCAGCTTCCCCCTCGCAAACGCGACCTCAAACACAGACATCCCACTGAAACACCAGCCAAGACCAAGCCCACCACCAGGAAGTGACTCTTCCCTGAACTGTCTCCCTTGGTTGCCACTGAGCTACCTTGTTGACATGCCACTGCCATCTCACCATCTTCCAATGGCCCCATGGACTATACCCCTGTGCTACCAACAGCTGAGCAAATGTACCTGAGTATGTTGTTCACTATGTGACCACTCCCTTTCACTGTCCCATCACTCATGGATGTTTTGACTTTGAATAAATACACTTGTGCACTCAAAATATCTGTCCCTAATCAATATGAGCAATCAATTGTGAATATCAATGCATTAGCCAGTTACCATCATAATGCCGCTTTGATTGAAGGAGGGGGTCTAACAGACTGTAGTGTCTGAAGTATGTCACACTGTATATTCCATAGCATTAACTCACATCTGCCACTTCAGTCATGATTTTGCTATATCACTGGTAAGGGACACCACAGCACTTACTACATGAGTCACCCTGAAACAATGCAGTGAAGCCATCAGCATCATAGGAAATGTACCTGTGAGTCACTGCAAGTATAGCCGGATTAGCTGGGTCCTGGAGTTGGTCTTCCCCCTCTTCTTCACCATCACTCTCATCTCTCCCTTGAGGTGGCAGGGCTGGATGGACAGCATCATCCTCTTCCAGAAGTGGGATAGCTTTCCTCACAGCCAAGTTGTGCAGCATGCCGCAGGCCACCACTATTGTACACACCTTGTCAGGAACATAGCACAGGGATCGTCCAGAGAGATGCAGGGAACGTAATCTTGCCTTCATGAGTCCTATGGTCCGCTCAATGACCCTCCTAGTTTGACCATGTGCCTCATTGTAATGCCTTTCTGCATCTGTCCTGAGATTCCTTGCAGGTGTCAGGAGCCATTGCATGTGTGAGTAGCCAGAATCCACTGCAAAAGTGGGCAAAAGAGGGTTAAAACACATACTATCTACTTGCATACTGCCTGCCTGTCAGCTATGTAACTGATACAGTATCATCCACATATGAGCCAAGCTCTGTCCCCTTGTAGTTGTCCAATCATGTGTGGCACATTGCTGTTTCTCAGGACAAACGGATAATGGACTGATCCTGGGAACCTTGCATTGACATGTGAAATGTACTGATCAGCAGTACACACCAATTGGACATTCATGGTGTGATAGTTTTTACGATTCCGAAACACCTGTTCATTTACTCTTGGGGGTATGAAGGCTATGTGGGTACCATCAATGGCACCTATCACATGGGGGATATTTGCAAAGGCCTAGAATCCTGATTTGATGGCAGTGAGATCAGCCCTTTAGGGAAACTGGACATAACTTTGCGGGTGTTGAACAAATGCATTCAGGAATTTGGACAGGATGTGGCTGAGCATTGGCTGAGATACCCCTGCAGCCATGCCCGCTGTCACTTGGAATGAGCCTGTGGCCAAAAAATGAAGCACAGATAGTACCTGAACAGTTGAATGTATGGCATGGTGATTCCTATTAGCTGGCTTCAGAACAGGCTCCATTCCTGCACAGAGTTCAAGGATTGTGGCTCGATTCATGCTGTAATTTGTGATGATGTGACATTCCTCCATGGTGGCCAGATCTACCAGGGGTCCGTAAACAGATGGGGCTCTCCCTTGCCACATGGGTCTGTACCTATGGGGGAGGAATGAAGACACATTGAGTTGTGACATACACTTGCATCACATGGTGACAGAATTCATGTTTGACATGCAACACAAATGTACCGCACACAGACACAAAGAAGGAGGTAATCCTATCAGGCTAATGTGTGGTGAGGTGTCTCAGTCATAATGGCATCACAGTTGAGACATACTTCCCACCATGATTACATGTGGAGGACCAGTACTCATGTCAGTACTTGACAAAGGGGAGAGGGAATGGAGCCATGGATGAGGCCTCCGGCCAGGCTTTGAAGGCGTGGTGGGTGCAAAATGGCAGCCTCCTGCCATACAGGTAGTGTAGTGTGGAAGTGACTTCATTCCGCTGGCGTTATTCGTCATGGCGGTAGGCGGTGTTCACTGCCGTGCACCTGATCATTGGATAACATAGTTGTCAATGAGAAATTGGGGCAGGGTGGGTGTTTGTGTAACTGTGCCCTTTCCTCCCATGTGTACTAGGCTGTGGTACTTACTGTCATCATCTTCATTGTCATTCATTGTCCTGGAGAAATATGGCAAGGAGAAGCACTGGGATTATTTCCAACTCTCTCTCCATGTCGGCATCAGCATGTTCTGTGTGCCTCTGGTGAGTTTTTCCCTTTATATAGGTCGTTTCTGCCAAACTTTGCGTGGCGTCGGTTCCCGCCCCGGAACTGATGGCGGTGTGGTGTTTCATTATTTGGTGGGTGGGTAGGGCC
Source organism: Pleurodeles waltl (assembly GCF_031143425.1). Taxonomy (NCBI): domain Eukaryota; kingdom Metazoa; phylum Chordata; class Amphibia; order Caudata; family Salamandridae; genus Pleurodeles; species Pleurodeles waltl. The sequence goes on along the minus strand of NC_090436.1, from coordinate 270,737,703 downwards.
TTTCCGCCGGGCTAAGGATGGCCTCCCCCATTGTCAGTGGTACTACCAAATGGTGGTGGGTGGATGGCCCACTGGCTGTGTCTCATGTGCTTCATTATTTCATCACATGAAGTGTGGAGCTTGTGTTTGCCTGTGCCACTCTTGTGTGTTGTCTTTTGTGCATGCTCATCTGCCTGTGTGCTTGCGATGGGTTGGGGTTGAGGAGAATGGGACTGGGCAGTGGAAGTTGAAGAGGGGATGGTTGAAACAGGGACAATGGCTGCAATCAGAGAGGAGGCCAGAGCCTGAATCGATCTATGTTGGGCCGCCAATCCACTGTGAATGCTCTCTAGGAATGCATTGCATCTGGGATGCCAGCCTCTGGATGGCATTCACAATAGTTGATTGCCCTACAGAGATGGATCTCAGGAAGTCAATAGCCTTCTCACTCAGGGCAGCAGGGCTCACTGGGGCAGGGTGAGCGGGCACGGGAAACTCACTGAGGGGCTACTGGGAGGTCGGTGCTGGTACGGGGGTGGTGGCTGTACCCGGAGCTGGGGTGGTCACAGAGGTGTCTGCCACCACCAGGGAGCTCCTATTGGAGGAAGTATCAGAGTCTGTGTTGTCCCCTCCAATCTCTGCCGTGGTGCTCCCCTTTCCCCCCGTCCCATTGGTTCCCTTGGCGTCGGTAGATTCTGCCTCCAGGATCCGGTGGGATGCAGCTCCCTCTGTCGCCGGTGCCTCTGCTCCTCCACCAGATGATTCTAATGCACATAAGGACAGGATGAAAAAACAAGAAAGGGGGAGAGACACAAAGGATACACTGGGTCAATGACTGCACCAACACCACTGTTGGCGTACACAGCACCCTCACACACATGGAACAGGCCTACGCACTACGCATTGCACTACCAGTGAAATGGCTAGTCACCAAGGCATGAGGATGGGCACACACCACCAACTACAGTACACTTGGGACCCACACAGCCCTGCTTAGGAGTGAATACTGACAAGCTTGGTAACCAGTATTTTCCATTCAACCCTTAGCCTCCAGAGTACCTAGGCTACTATGTCTGTCCAGGCCTTAGGGGCACCCACTAACACAAAACCACCATCCGGATACCACTCCACCAGCCATATGTTGTAATGATAGCCACTGTACTCACCCCCTTGTGGCTGCTGTGATGCCCTCACGTGCCCATCCATCTCAGGGTAGGCTACTGCCAGTGTGCAGGCCATCAGCGGCATCAGGGTCCGAGAGGCACCCCTTCCTCATTGGGAGGCCATCTGCATCTGGGCCTCCGGGGTCTTCCGTGCCCAGCATCTCAGGTCCTGCCACTGTTTCCAACAGTGGATGCTCCGACTGCCATAGACCACCAGGGTCCGCACCTCCTTGGTGATGGCACGCCATATTCCCTTCTTTTGGTGGGCGCTGACCTGCAGAGGCAATACAGACAGGAGAACACCATTAGACAAACAGTCCAGCTTATCACACAAATGGCCCACTCTACCCGTTTCCATCATCATTGGCACACACATAGACCAGCTCACACCATGTACACCGCCAAGAGGAAATCCACCCCTTCTTACAAGATGCCTTCACACACAAATCGATGGTTTCATGCCACATGCATCGTGCCCACAGTGTAGTCACCTGTTGGTCTGAAGGCCCATACAGCTGTCCGTACTGGGGAAGGACCCTTTCCCCTGTCACACGGGCCATGGTAGGTTCCAGACACAGGTCACAGCAGCACATGCAGTGTAGGTCCTCTCCTATGGAAGGTCAGGAAACAAGTGAGGAATGTGAAATAAAATGGTGGTCACGTCTGCGGCAGTGTATACTGTCACCGCCGGCGTAGATCCCCATTGGCCACTGTACCCCATAGGGCCCAATATAAACTAATGAGGATTTGCACAGCGGTTCACAACCGCCTACCGCCACGGTTGAACAACAGTGGCAGCATTACCTCACTTCCACCTGTCCCTCCACACAGGACATGCGGTCGCCATTTCAGGAGGGGTGAACAGGCCTGTCGATAATTTCTGCGTCACAGGAGATATAGGCATGTACTTTTAATTTATACTGACCCAAAACATGATGTGGACTGCTGTTGTGGTACAGTTGTTCAAACTGTGACAGCCTACTCACTCTTGTGTCCCTTAGATACCTACCGCTGCGGATAAATAGGAGATGGAGACATACCCCCATGTATGGACCCCTGGTGGACTTGGCTACACTGGAGGACAGGCACATTATCCTCACCTATAGACTGGACAGGGCCACAATCACAGAGCTGTGTGCCCAGTTGGAACCTGACCTGATCTCAGCTATTCGTTAACCAACTGGGATCCCCCCTCTTGTGCAAGTTCTATCAATGCTCCATTTCCTGGCAACTGGTTCTTTCCAAGTGAAAGTGGCTTGGCAGCAGGGATCACACAGCCAATGTTCTAAATAGTGCTGGCAAGAGTCTTGTCTGCCCTGATAAAACACATGTGAAGCTACATTGCTTTCCCCAGGTGGAGGATTTGGCCACCGTGAAGGCCGGTTTTTATGCAATGGGACATTTCCCCAATATAATTGGGACAATTGACAGAACACATATTGCGTTTCTCCCCCCCCCCTGGCAAAATGAACAGGTGTACAGGAATCGTAAGAGTTTCCACTCCATGAATGTGCAGATGGTGTGCCTGGTGGACCAGTACCTCTCCCACGTCATTGCTAAGTATCCTGGGTTGGTGCATGATGCCTTTGTCCTAAGTAATAGCAGCATCCCAAATGTGATGTCCCAACTACAGAGGCACAGGGTGTGGCTAATAGGAGAGCCTTGGTCCCCACCCAGTGTATATTGGTGTATGCCTATGCTGTTGGCCAAATAGGATAGTGTCTGGCTAAATGTTGTCCCTCAATATTTGCAGGTGACTCCGGTTACCCAAACCTATTGTGGCTGCTGACCCCTGTGAGGAATGCCGGGACAAGGGCAGAAGAACGTTATAATGAGGCACATGGGCGAACCAGAAGGATCACTGAGATAACCATTGGCCTCCTGAAGGCCAGGTTCAGGTGCCTCCATCTGACAGGTGGATCCTTGTGCTACTCACCCGATATGATCTGCCAGATAGTAGTGGCATGCTGCATGTTGCACAACCTGGCCCTCAGACACCATGTACCTTTTCTGCAGGAAGAGGAGACTGGAGATGCCCCTGTGGCAGCAATGGACTCTGAGGACAATGAGGGTGAGGATGTGGACAACAGAACATTAGTGATCCGTCAGTACTTCCAATGACACACAGGTGAGACAGTGCAACTTCATATTTCTATGACTATTGGTGTATTCTGTGTGGCATTGGCATGCTAGCATTACCCACTTCTTTCCCCTACTTACTGTTACCTATTGATATTCATTTTACAGATGTTGGTGATATTACAACAATGTCCTGATGTGATCACAACAGCCAGCAACAGGTCATTCATTCTATGCTCACACTATGTACAGTTCATTTGAAATGGTTGTAGCTGTTTCAATCAATACAAATTTGCAATATATGAAATACTAGTAGTCGAGTTTTATCCAAGGGTGTTTATTGTTGTGCTAAAATATAGAGGGGAGAGTGCAAAGGAATGGGGTGATGATGGAGGAAAGTCCAGGGTATTGTTCCAGTCTGTTTGTAGCACAGGTGCAGTGTCCATGGGCCGTAGGAAGGGGAGCAGTGGTCGTTCAAGGTGGACAAGGTGACTGAGTGGGACACAAGGGGGACAATCAGGAGAGTCTCATTTCTTGGCGGTGGTCTTGGCAAGTGTCTCTGTCTTCTGTCTGGTTCGCAGAGAACGTTTGCAGGGTGGTTCACCTTCTTCAGCGGGAGGTATGCTGGTGGCCTGTGGGTCCTGTGGCAGGACCTCCTGGCCACAAGCAGCAACGGAAGTGGAGGGCTGTTCAGATGACTGGCTAGTGGTAGGGGCCCGCTGGTGTGCTGTTGCCTCCCTCATGATGTTGGCCATGTCTGCCAGCACCCCTGCTATGGAGATCAGGGTGTTGTTGATGGCCTGCAAGTCCTCCCTGATCCCCTGATACTGTCCCTCCTGCAGCCGCCTGTTCTCCTGCACATTGTCTAGGATCTGGCCATCGTGTCCTGGGAATGTTGGTAGGCTCCCAGGATCTCGGTGAGTGCCTCCTGGAGAGTCGGTTCCCTGCGCCAGTCCTCCCCTTGACGCACAGCAGTCCTCCCAGTTTCCCTGTTGGCTTCTGCCTCTGTCCCCTGAACGGTGTGCCCACTGCCACTGACCCCAGGTACCTGATTGTCTTGTTGGCGAGGTGTGGCCTGGGTTCCCTGTACAGTTGGGCACACTGCTGATTGACGTGTCCTGGGGACAGAGCAGTGGGTATGCTGGGTGGGTGCTGTGGTGTTGGTTCCTGATGGGGAGGCTCTGAGGTGGTCTGTGAGTGGCCTTGGGTGACCTGCTGTCCAGTGGTAATCCAGATCCAGAGGTCCGGAGTTACTGTCATCAAGGGGGATCCCCTTCTGTTGGGGGACTGGATTGTGGTGGCACCTCCACTCCAGTGACATTGGCTGGGGTACCTGTGGGGATGTAAATGATGCATTATGCCTTAACTGTATGACATTTTTACTTCCGTAGCTTCCCCTCTATGGTTGGTGTTACCCTGCCAGCTTTTGCTTGTGTATGTTGGTGTATTGTGGTTATGTTAGTTTCCCTATGCTGTGCATGCTTTAGTGATGAGTGTCCATGCAGGGCTGGGAGGGGTGTCCATTTATTGGTACAGCATGCAGGGCTTGGCAATGGGATTAGTGAGATGTGTTGGTGGAGCGTGTGGGATGTGGTGGAGTGATGGGAGTGAGGGTGAGGGTATGTGATGGCAGGCATGGATGGGGTGATAATTGTTAAATGTTGACTTATCAGTGTCCAGTCCTCCGGCAACTCCAGCGAGTCCCTCAGCATGCAGTATTGGCAGTACCTGCTCCTCCCATGCTGTGAGCTGTGAGGAAGGAGGTGGGGGTCCACCGCCAGTCCTCTGTATGGAAAGCTGGTGTCTTGCTGCTATGGAACGTACCTTCTCCCGTAGGTCATTCCACCTCTACCTGATGTTGCCCCTTGTTCTTGGGTGATGTCCCACGGCATTGACCCTGTCCACGATTCTCCGCCATAGTTCCATCTTTCTTGCTATAGATATCTGCTGTACCTGTGCTCCAAAGAGCTGTGGCTCTACCCTGACGATTTCTTCCTCCATAACCCTTAACTCCTCCTCAGTGAAACGGGGGATGCCTTTGTGGTGCCATGGGTGTTGTGTGATGTGTGTTGGTGAGGGTGTGTTGATTAACGTGGTGGGGTGTGTGATGCAGAGTGCATGAGGGGTGTATGGGTGTATGTGGTGTGCGTGTCTAGTTGTCCAACTACACCTAGTCAGGCTCCTGTGACTTCCATGTGTGCAGCAATTGGGCATAGGCCTTGTACCCCATGTCCCTGTGATTAATTAGGGAACTCAAAGTGCAAGGCGTAGTGCAGGGGGCTTCTGTGTCTGTAGTGTCCACCAACGGTAGCGGTATTGCATGCACTCAACATGTCTTTCTTCTGTCTTCCCCACCTTTTTGTGGTCTCCCTGTTCTTGTGTGCATTAGCATCATCAGGCGGAGGAGCAGTGGCACCGGAGCAGGAGGGAGCTGCATTCCATACGGAGGGCGACACAACGGAGTCAGAAGCCACCAGTGGGACGGAGCGCGAGGGGAGCTCCACGGCGGGGACATGAGCTGAAACCAGCGACACGGACTCCTCCTCTGATGGGAGCTCCCTTGCGGTGGCAGCCCCTCAGTGTGTGCCCCGTGCCCGCTCATCCAGGAGGGTGGGCATCTCCTTCGCCCCAGGCACCTCAGCCCCTGCCCCTGTCAGCCCTGCTGCCCTCAGTGAGGAGGCCATTGACCTCCTCAGGTCCCTCACTGTTGGGCAGTCTACCATTTTGAATGCCATCCAGGGTGAAGAGAGGCAGTTGCAACAGACCAATGCATACCTGGAGGGCATTCATTCTGGTCAGCCAGCCCAACAGCGAGCGTTTCAGACTCTGGCCTCAGCACTTGTTGGCAGCCATTGTTCCTGTGTCCAGCCTCCCCCCTCCAACTTCCTCCACCCAGACCCAAACACCTGTACCTCAGCCTATCCCAAGCACACCATCAGACCAGCATGCACACACCTCAACACACAAGGGAAGCTCAGGCAAACAGAAGCACCACACATCCCACAGGCACTCACGCAAGCATCATACCCATGCAGACATACCAACATCCACTGCCTCCACTGTGTCCCCTTCCACCTCGTCTCCCTCCTCCCTCCCAGTCTCGTCTCCACTCACACCTGCATGCACTACATCTTCAGTCACTACCTCCATCACCAGCACACCCACCACCACACCCGCTCACTTGCACTCACCACTCCCACTACCATTCACACATCCCCTGTGTCCTCTCCCAGTGTGTCTGTGAGCCCACCTCCCAAGGTACACAAACGCAGCCACACACCCACCCAACAGCCATCCACCTCACGACAACCTCCAGCCCATGCACCTTCACCCAAAGTCAGCAAACGTACACCTCCTACAACCACAACCTCTTCCTCCACTCCCAAACCCCCCCATCTACCCGTCCCAGTGTGTCCCAAAAACTTTTCCTGTCCAACCTTGACCTCTTCCCCTCATGTCCCCCACCCCTTCAGTCCCCTAGGGCACGCCTTTCCAGCTCCCAACCCAGCACCTCAGCCACAACATCTGCGGGAACAGTGGTGCCAGTAGTAACCGGCTTCTGGAGTGAGCCAAGCAGCAGGGCAGCCAGTGTGCCAAGGAGCCAGACCACGGACAGTCCCACACCTCAAAAGCACAAAAAGTTGGCCACTGCCCGGCGGGAGAGAGGCAAAACATCTACGACCAAAGCCTCTCCCAAGAGTACAGTTGGGAGTGGGAAGACAGCTGCGCCACCATCCAAGTTGGGGAAGGGGCACAGAAAAACAGGCAAGTCGCCGAAAACCTGCACGGCGGACAAGACCGCCACCAGCACCGCTGAACAGGACACCGCCGCCACAAGCACCGCTGAACAGGACACCGCCGCCACAAGCACCGCTGCCAAGGACACCGCCGCCACAAGCACCGCTGCCAAGGACACCGCCGCCACAAGCACCGCTGCCAAGGACACCGCTACCACAAGCACCGCTGCCACCAGCACCGCTGAACAGGACACCGTTGCCACCAGCACTGCAGGCCAATGAGCGCCAAAAGCTCTGACGCTACTGAGGCCACCACGAGCAGGATGAAGCACTCTGGGCACCAAGCCCCCTCCAGAACCAGTGGAGTATCACATCCACTACCTGAGTCCTTGGCAGGATGAAGCACTCTGGGCACCAAGCCCCCTCCAGAACCAGTGGAGAAAGGCATCCACTACCTGAGTCCTTGGCAGGATGAAGCACTCTGGGCACCAAGCCTCCTCCCTCCCAGTCTCGTCTCCTCTCACACCTGCATGCACTACATCTTCAGCCACTACCTCCATCACCAGCACACCCACCACCACACCCCGCTCACTTGCACTCACCACTCCCACTACCAGTCACACATCCCCTGTGTCCTCTCCCAGTGTGTCTGTGAGCCCACCTCCCAAGGTACACAAACTCAGCCACACACCCAACAGCCATCCACCTCACGACAGCCTCCAGCCCATGCACCTTCACCCAAAGTCAGCAAACGTACACCTCCTACAACCACTACCTCTTCCTCCACTCCCAAACCACCACCATCTACCCGTCGCAGTGTGTCCAAAAAACTTTTCCTGTCCAACCTTGACCTTTTCCCCTCACGTCCCCCCACCCCTTCAGTCCCCTAGGGCACGCCTTTCCAGGTCCCAACCCAGCACCTCAGCCACAACATCTGCGGGAACAGTGGTGCCAGTAGTAACCGGCTTCTGGAGTGCGCCAAGCAGCAGGGCAGCCAGTGTGCCAAGGAGCCAGACCACGGACAGTCCCCCACCTCAAAAGCACAAAAAGTTGGCCACTGCCTGGCGGGAGAGAGGCAAAACATCTACCACCAAAGCCTCTCCCAAGAGTACAGTTGGGAGTGGGAAGACAGCTGCGCCACCATCCAAGGTGGGGAAGGGGCACAGAAAAACAGGCAAGTCTCCAAAAACCTGCACGGCGGACAAGACCGCCACCAGCACCGCTGAACAGGACACCGCCACCTCAAGCACCGCTGCCAAGGACACCGCCGCCACAAGCACCGCTGCCAAGGACACCGCATACCTCTCTCAGAGGAAATCCTTTGTTCTGCCTTCCTGAGCCAGGGCTGCCTGGACCCCAGGAGGGCAGAAATCTGTCTGAGGGGTTGGCAGCAGCAGCTGCAGTGGAGACCCCAGAAAGGCAGTTCGGCAGTACACGGGTACTATGCTAGAGCCTGGGGGATCATGGAATTATCCCCCCAATTCCATGATCTTAGACATGTTACATGGCCATGTTCGGAGTTACCATTGTGGCGCTGTACATAGGTACAGTGCACACGTGTAATGGTGTCCCCGCACTCACAAGGTCCGGGGAATTTGCCCTGAACGATGTGGGGGCACCTTGGCCAGTGGCAGGGTGCCCACACACTAAGTAACTTTGCACCCAACCTTCACCAGGTGAAGGTTAGACATATAGGTGACTTATAAGTTACTTAAGTGCAGTGGTAAATGGCTGTGAAATAACGTGGACGTTATTTCACTCAGGCTGCAGTGGCAGGCCTGTGTAAGAATTGTCAGAGCTCCTTATGGGTGGCAAAAGAAATGCTGCAGCCCATAGGGATCTCCTGGAACCCCAATACCCTGGGTACCTCAGTACCATATACTAGGGAATTATATGGGTGTACCAGTATGCCAATGTGAATTGGTAAATTTAGTCACTAGCCTGTTAGTGACAAATTTGGAAAGCAGAGAGAGCATAACCACTGAGGTACTGGTTAGCAGAGCCTCAGTGAGACAGGCACCACACAGGGGACACATATAGGCCACAAACTTATGAACACTGGGGTCCTGGCTAGCAGGATCCCAGTGGCACATAACAAACACACTGACAACATAGGGTTTTCACTATGAGCACTGGGCCCTGGCTAGCAGGATCCCAGTGAGACAGTGAAAACACCCTGACATATACTCACAAACAGGCCAAAAGTGGGGGTAACAAGGCTAGAAAGAGGCTACTTTCCTACAGCCTCGCCCATGCATTTTGGGCCCAGTGGTCCATGGACTTTAATGGTGGAATACCTTGGAATGGTAGTCTTGGTGTATATATGTGTTTATAGTGTAAAGATATATATATATTTTTGAATACTGTATTTTAATAGCTTACAAACGTTCAACTCATTTCCTTTTGTCCTTGCATTCTTCCAAGCGGGGTTGGGGGTTGTAAATGTAATGTATCAACATGTACTTGTGTGTGTGTTGTAGTGGGTGGGGGTAGGAGTGTTGCATGTGTGTGTCACTCTTTTTTCCCTTCCCCCTCCCCTGTGTTGTAGGTGCAGTACTCACTGTGGTCTTCGCCGCCGTCTTTGATGTTCCTGGTAGAGGAGCAGGATGACAAAGGCTGGGAGTATGTGGAGCTCGGGTTCCATGGCGTCCTGGTTCCTCGTGGGGTGTGTAGAGGTGAGCGTTTTCCCTTCCAAGTCCTGTTTCCGCCGTGTTTTTGTTTGCGGTGAATCCGCCCCGGAAATGGTGGCGGATTGGACTGTTGTAATACAGTGGGCGGAACCTTGTCTTCCGCCTGTCTGTTGGCGGTTAAAGCCGCGGTGTTTGTTTGTTCCGCCGTGGCGATCGGAGTGTTAAAGTGGCTGTCTATGTTGGCGGTTTCCGCCACGGTCGTCATTCCATTTTTTCTGCCGCCAGCCTGTTGGCGGTTTTACCGCCGCTTTAACACCGACCGCCAGGGTTATAATGACCACCTATATCCGAAATCCTTGCCAGAAGAGGCAAAAGAGAGTAGAGGAGTCAGTGTAGGGGGTGGATGTTATGTCTGTATCTGAATGGTGTGTGTGTTCATGGCGGTGGTGGCATTTGTGGTGCTTATGTCTGCCCTTGCGCACCATGTCTGTTGATGTGGATTCATGTGGGTCAGAAAATGTGCCTTGAATGGGTGAGGGGAGAGGTCTGTAGGATTGGGAACAGGTAGCTGGAGGGGGAACAGAAGAATAAGGGACACTGGCTGCCATCATTGAGGAGGCCAGAGCCTGAAATTATTTCTGCAGGCCAGACAGGGCAACGTAAATGCCTTTCAGGAACTCATTGGTCTGCAGCATCTACAATGCCAGTCCCTGGATGGCATTCACGATGGTTGACTGTCTCACAGAGATGGACCTGAGGCGGTCGGTAGCCTCCTCATTGAGGGCAGCAGGGCTGACTGGGGTGGGGGCAGTTGGGCCTGCTGCGAAGGAGATGCAAATCCTTCTGGATGAGCGGGCACAGGCAACTGGGTGGGGAGCTACAGGGAGGGCGGTGCTGAAAAGTGGCTTGGTGGACAAGGATATTACAGGAGTGGGCCCAGATGGGTCTGCCAGGGAGCCACCATCAGAGGAGGAATCTGAAGATGGAGTGGTCGATCCTGTCTTCCCCGTGGCACTCCCCTCAACCTCCATCCCATTGGTCCCCTTGGCTCTGCTGGGCTCATCCTCCTGGGTCCTGTGGGCTGCAGCTTCCCCACTTGCAGATGCCCCTTCTCCTTCGCCAGATGATGCTGATGTACACAAAGACAGAGGAGGAGAGACAGGGAGGGAGGGAGGAAGGGATGGAGGGAGAGACAGGGTACAATGGGTCAACGCCAGTCACACAGAGTTACAACATCATTATCTGCTGCAATGTCATGCCACGCCCTCACCTATACATGCTACAACAGTGGGACACCATGGGGTAAACAACAGCTATGCTGATGTGAACTGCTGATAGTGTACAATTGTACCTATGTACTTGATGTCTGTCACACTAGTCACACTTGCCTAGTACTTGTCAACTCCACATGGTCTTTAGGGAAACAATTCCTGAACTCCTGTATCAACTGAATCCTGCATGGGTAGGTAGCATGCCCACTAAGCCATTGACAATTAGAACAGTGACATCTGGCCCCACTCTGCCTCACTACACATACAGTACATGGCAGCTGATTGAGAAGTCACTTATCTCCCTAGGCACAGTGGTAGGCAAATACAGATGACAATTTCCTGATACCTCAGGTGTACTGATGAGGTTGGCAGGAGCTGAGTTCCAAAACTTGGTTGAGGATGACCACTCAAATTCAATCAATCAATCAATCCATTTGTAGAGCGCGCTACTCACCCGTGAGGGTCTCAAGGTTGCTTGGGGGGGGGAGTGAGCTGCTACTGCTCGAACAGCCAGGTCTTGAGGAGTCTCCTGAAGGTCAGCAGGTCCTTGGTCTGATTTAGGTGGATGGGGAGGGTGTTCCAGGTCTTGGCAGCGAGGTAGGAGAATGATCTGCCGCCGGCTGTTGACCTGTGGATGCGTGGGACGGTGGCAAGGGTGAGGTCGGCTGAACGGAGCTGACGGTTCGGGGTGTAAAAGGTGAGACGATCATTGAGGTATGCTGGTCGGTGTTGAGTGCTTTGTGGGCGTGGGTTAGGAGTTTGAATGTGATCCTTTTGTTGATGGGGAGCCAGTGTAAGTCTTTCACCTGGATTTAGATGTTGCTGTGGCGGGGGATGTCGAGGATGAGGCGTGCGGAGGCGTTCTGTATCCATTGAACCAAATTACACATTGGGAGGACTTGCCCTCATAAGTCACTGTCTGCATGGTATGGTCACACATCTGTGATACCAATCCTGCCAGGGTGACTGATACCCATAGTGAACAGGCATCTACCTAGTACCTAAGCTACAGCTTCCCACTACTCCTCATCACATACCCACCTAAGCAACACATTAACGAGGTGTGAGTGTGTACTTACCCCCTTGTGGCTGCTCTACTGACCTCAAGCGCCCATCCTCCTCAGGGTAGGCCACCACCAAAATGAGGACCATTAGGGGGTCAGGGTCCAACGGGCACCCCTCCCTCATTTGGAGGACATCCCCAGCTGGGTCTCAGCAGTCTTCCATGCCCAGTGTCTCAGGTCCTCCCATCTCTTTCTGCAGTGGGTGCTCTGCCGGGCATAGACCCCCAGGGTCTGCACTTGCTTGGTGATGGCCCGTCAAATCCCCTTCCTCTGATGTGCGGTAACCTGCATGGTTGACACAGACAGAAGGAAAAAGTCATGTAGAGTGGCATCACAGGGACAGCAGTGGAGAACACACATCTCATGCTCACACTCACATGTCTTCACACCACTAATTCTCATGTTACTCACCCATCTCCATGTATCCACTCTATCTGCCTCATCCCAAAGCCTTACATCCACATCCACATCACTATCAGACAGTGACATTAGACTCACCTGCTGCTCTGGTGCCCTATACAACTGTCCATACAGTGGCAGGACCCCGTTCGTAAGCTTCACAAGTTCTTCCTGGGAGAAGGCTGGGGCCCTATCACCTGCAGGACGTGGCATCTAGGCTACCAGAGTCAGAACACAGCAGCACAAGCAGTGGAGGTCTTGTGTGCAGGAGTGTCAGGAGTCAAGTGAGCATTGCCCCGTGAAATGTTGTTTACTTCCGCCGTGGACATCACCGTCACTGCCGGAGGCGATCACCATTGGCTCCAGTCTCCCATAGACAGCCATGTTACCAAATGAGAAGTTGCACAGTGGTTGCGACCACCTACTGCCATGAAGTATAATGCTGGCAGTATTAGGTAACTTCCATCTGTCCTGTGCATGCAGGACAGGTGGCTGCCATTTTATGTGTATTTAGTGAATAGTAGCTGAATGTGAGGTGCGTCATAGGTGACATTATGTGACTATTCCACAGCTTTACTGTGTCCACGCAGTCAATGCAGCTTATTCTGTCTTCTCCCTCTCATATTTCCAGATACAGTGCAATGTTGAGGATAAGAAATGCTCCTGTGTACTGGCCCCTAGTCGACCTTGCCACACTGGAAGAGCAACACATCATTTAGACGTATGGTCTGAATTGTCAGACCATCATGGAGCTGGTGACCCATTTGGAGCCTGATAAGTTGCCTGCCATCCGTCATCCCAATGCCATCCCTCCCACAGTACAGGTGTTGTCAGTCCTCCACTTTTTTGCCACAGGGTAGTTCCAGATGACAGTGGGCTTGGCAACAGCGATGTCACAGCCGATGTTCAGTAATGTTTTGAGGGATGTACTGTGTGCCCTGCTAGGACATCTGCCCTGCTACTCCCCATCATGCTGATTTAGTCACTGTCAAAGCTGCCTTCTACGATTTGGCACATGTCCCTCATATGATAGGGGCATAGATGGCACATACATTGCCTTGGTGCCACCCAGATGAAATGAACCAAAATAACATTTATTCTATCAATGTGCAGGTGGTGTGTCTTGCTGACCAATGTATCTCCTGAGTGATAGTTAGGTTCCCTGGTTCTGTGCATGACGCCTTCATTCTGCAGAAGAGCAACGTCCCATACATGATGGCACAACTACAGTGGGACCGGGCCTGGCTCATCGGTATGTATACATTCGTCTTTGTGCCCCTGTACACTCAACTCTCGTCAAACTCTGCCCTAGCTCTCTCCCGGTCTTGACATGGGTCCTACCTTTGTGAAGACAGATGACTCTGGCTATCCCAACCTTTCCTGGCTACTGACACCTGTGAGACATCCGACAACAGATGCTGAAGACTGTTTCATTGAGGCCCATGGTAGGACAAGTTGTGTGATTGAGAAAACCTTTGGGCTACTGAAGGCCAGATTCCTGTGTCTACATAATCTCCGGAGGTGCCCTACTCTACAAACCACTGAAAGTGTGCCAGATTGTTGTTGCCTGCTGCATGCTACACAATCTGGCCCTGACACGTCACATACCATTGCTGGATGCAGAGAAGTTGGCAGCTGGACCAGTGGCTGATGAAGGGGACATGGGGCATGATGAGGAGGAAGATGATGAGGATGCAGCTGACTCCATAGCAGAATTGATACAACAATACTTCCACTGAGCTACAGCTATGTGACAGATGTATGTAATGTGACCTTTACTCCTGGCTGCCTTGTGACATAGATCCTCCTGGTGTCTGCTGGCACTGGTGGAATTGAGTGCAGTTATACCTGTGGGTGGGTTTGGGGGGAGGGTCACGTTTCCCCATCAGTGGAGTTGTTAGTGTGCACATTTCAGTGCTAATATTACCCTGCTTGTGTTGCTTCACATGGGACAAGTTTGTACTTTTCCATTGTTCCATGTACTGCCATATTAACTGCAATATGTGTGCTATACATTGTGGTGTCAACAGTGCCTATCCTAAGAGTCTGCATTGGGAGGCAGTGCAACATTACTGTTTTGACTGTGGAACATGCCTTAAGTTTAGCTTTGTCTACTGTGATGGAAGGACTATTAGGGATGGTTGTCTTGGGCATTTGGGTCTGACATGGGCATATAATTAGAGCTGACACTTGCCAACTCACCCTTGGGACTTAGAGTAATTGTAGTGCATGTGTGTTGAGTGGGCATATTTGACTCCTATACTGATTGTTGTCTTTGTCTTATTCTACTTGCAGAGCATTTGTGTGGTGCACTCTGGTTCCTCCATCACCTGTTGCCTCCCTTGACACATGTGTCCAGCCTCTGCCTGCTCCACTATTATCCATGCAGCATATTTCTCCCCTTTCTGTCACTCTCACAAACTTTGGCAGGACAATGGGTTGACAGTTAAACATGTTATGCCACCGTAAGTGGTACTTTTTACAATAGAGCATGTAGACAGTAGCTGTGCTCAATAGTGTTTATTTGTGACTGACAACTGCAAGGGGTGATGAGTGGGGTCATGCTGGGTGAAATCATCAGTGTAGTTAGCCCAGCTGTGGGTAGTCCGGGTCCAGTATATGGGGCCATAGGAGAACCGAGAGATGACAGTGTACAGTCAACAAGGTATCTCTATGGCACACAAGGGAGAATGTTCAGGAGAGGGTCACTTCCTGGCGGTGGTGTTGGTCTTGGCATCAGTTCCTGCAGGATGTCTGGTTGGACGTCCTTGCTTGCGTGGGGGTCCCTTAGCTACAGGGGGAGGGTTGCTGCTGTTCTGCGGGTCCTCAGGCAGAGCCGCCATTTCATTAGCTATCGCTGTAGTGGAGGGCTCTGTTGGGATGTGGTTAGGGGAAGGGGTTTGCTGGTGTGTGGAAGAGTCACGCAGGATGCTGTTCAGTTCCTTCAGCACCCCTGCAATGGTGGCTATGGTGACATTGAGGGCCTGCCACTGCTGCATGGTCTCCTGATGGTGTTCCCTCTGCTGCCTCTGGTTCTACTGCATGGTCACGAGGATGTGGCCCATCGTGTCCTGGGTTTGGTGTTATGTTATGTTATGCAGTTTGTAAAGCGCATGGCTACCAACAGGTTTCCCAGCGCTAATGGAACTCATGGACACGACAGGCCAGAAAACAGAGACTATGAGAGGGGACTAGAAAAGCCAGGTTTTGAGTGCCTTGCGGAACATCAGTTCCTGATTCATCAGACGCAACCTAACAGGAAGGGAGTTCCATAGCTTGGCTCCGAGAAAAGATAGAGTGGACCCACCCCATTTGCTTTTCTTGACTCTGGGAATTCTGGCTAGAGCAGAGGAGGACGATCTAAGGTCTCTGTTCGGCCTATAGAAAATAATCAAATTTTTAAGGAGCGGAGGACCCCTGTCATGGAGGGACCTGTGCACCAGGCATAGGGCCTTGAATTCGATCCGCCTTTCTATTGGCAGCCAATGCAACAAGATCAGGCCAGCCCGAACTGAGATCCATCTTGGAATATCAAGTATCAGGCGAGCTGCTGCGTTTTGGACTCTTTGTAGTCTTTTCTTGACATATAATGGAGATCCTAAAAAGAGTCAATTTCCGTAATCAAGCCTGGATAAGATTGTGGCCTGAACAATAAGGGGGTTATTCCAACTTTGGAGGAAGTGGTAATCCGTCCCAAAAGTGACGGTAAAGTGACGGATATACCACCAGCCGTATTACAAGTCCATTATATCCTATGGAACTCGTAATACGGCTGGTGGTAAATCCGTCACATTTGGGACGGATTACCACCTCCTCCAAAGTTGGAATAACCCCCTAAGTCTTTTGGCCAATACCGGAAGAATATGAAACACCTTTCTCAATAATCTAAGAAGACCCAAGCAGGTAGCCCATAGATGTTAAGCATGAATATCCATTGTCAGAGCTGGATCCAACCAGAACCCCAGGCTTTTAATCTGCTTCTTAGGTGGAGGGAAGTCATCCATTACTAATGGGAGAGGATGCGGGATTCCGAGTCTTGACTCCGGGCCTACAATCATCACCTCGGTTTTGTCTTCATTAAGTTTCAATTTACTATTAATCATCCAACCAGATACCGCATGAAGGCAGGAAGATAATCTAGAGCCTTCCAGTGTTTCATTGGCCGAGAAAGATACCACCAGTTGGGAGTCGTCGGCATATGATACCATGGCCAGACCAAAGGACTCAACCAATGCGGCTAGAGGGGCCATATAAATGTTAAACAACGTCGGGCTCAAAGAGGAACCCTGCGGTACCCCGCACTTACTCTGCAGTACGTCTGATAGGTGAGATCTGTCTAACACCTGGAAGGTTCTATCCTTTAGAAAGGATGTGAACCAAGCCAACGCCAGATCTTAGATGCCAACATCCCTCAACCTCCCAATTAGTACCTGGTGGTCGACAGTGTCGAAAGCTGCACTAAGATCCAGCATAATTACAACTGTGGTAAGACCCTGATCGACACTCATTCTGGCCCTTTCTAAGACTGCAATGAGTGCAGATTCCGTGCTGTGACCGACCCGAAAAACCGTCTGGGAGGGATGGAGAAGACTATTTTCTTCCAAGAACACAGAGAGTTGGGAGTTAATGTGCTTATCCAAAATCTTGGCCGGGGTGGGTAGCAGAGAGATGGGCCTGTAATTACTCAAAACAGTGGGATCAAGGGTGGATTGTTTTAAAAGAGGCTTAATTATCGCATGTTTTCAGGTCTTGTATACGTGGACTTTGGTTAAGGATGCATTAAGCAACTCTGTAAGTACAGGCATTATAACTTTAGCACCCTGTACCAGAATCTTATGGGGAGCAGGGTCGAGGGGGGAACCTGATTTAAGAGTATTTAAGAGAGCCAGAGCACTGTCTTGCGAGAAGGGGATAAATTGAGAGATGGAGGCTGTACTATCATTAGTCAGACTCTCATCTTCTACCAAGCTCTGACTATTATTGCCAAAGCTGGCATAGATGTCTAAAATCTTATCTTGGAAGAAATTAGCTAATTGATTGGAGTATTCTAAGGAGGCATCCTTAGAATTCCCTTCGGCTGGTGTATGGAGGATCTCCTTTAGAATCTGGAAAACTTATTTGGCGGAGCCCGAAGCTTCTTAAATTCTAAGTTGGTAATAAGCGCCTTGTGCTGCTTTAATTTCAACATGATACTTCCTGATGGCTCTCTAGTAGGCCTCCTTAACAGCTGTATCATGGGGTTTCCTCCATACTCGCTCTAGTTTTTTGCACTCCTTTTTAGTGATCGACAGTTCGGGTGTAAACCACATAGCGGTCGCCTTCCTACACGGCCCTCTCTTATTTTTACTGGGAAGAACTTTGTCCAAGCTATCAATGATCCACTCACTGAAAACCTCAGCTTTAAGCTCCCTGCCATCTAACAGTTGGGGTTTGAGAGTTTCCAAGGTGGCTAAAAATATACCAGCATTAAGCTTGCTCCATTGTCTCCCAACCTGAGCCCACGGTTTGAACTTATCTCTCCAAACATTCATAACTAGAACAATAGTGATCAGAGAGTGATCCGTCCAAGCCAAAGGGATAGGTAGTTTGCAAGTTAAAATGGAAAAATTACTAAAAACAAGGTCTATGGTGTGACCTTTCTCATGAGTGGGGCCCTTTACCAGTTGCGCCAAGCCTAATGCTTCCATCTCATCTAACAAACGTCTGGTATTGGGTGACTCTCGGTCCTCGGCATGAATGTTAAAATCACCTACAATAGTGAAATTAGGTATTAAGCAGATGGCATTGGCAGTGAAATCTAAAAGTGACTCTAAAAATTTGTCAGGGGAGCCCGGAGGACGGTAGAGCAAAATCCCTGATAAAGTAAAATTGGGACTGATGGCAAGGGAGAAGGACATCCCTTCCCCTTCAGCTAAATATAAGGGCTGATGAGTTAGGTTAGAACCTTCCTTATATATAATAGCAATTCCGCCCCCTTTGGAGATCCCCCTATTCACCCTGGCGATCAAATAACCCGGAGGAAGAGCTAAGTTAACATCCAAGTTAGAGCCATTGTGCAGCCAGGTTTCTGTAAGGAACAGCGCCATAGGATTCAACTCTGTTAAAAGTATATTAATGTCCAATTTATGTGCAGCCAAGGATCTGCAGTTAGTGTAGAGAAACTCTGTTGAAGGTCTAAGCCCTTGTATGGAACTTTCTGCCTTAGAGTGGAACCCCCATGGACAAGTAGAACAGAGCCATGTGTGTAGACTAAGATTTGTGCAGACCCTACAGTCCTTATCCCTATGGGGTCTGAGCGCCTGCACCTCCTCCGAGGTGTAACTGATCCTGGGGCTGATGGACTCCAAAACAAGTGAAGGGACACAGGGAGAGGCCCTATGACTTGACCTGGCGCGGACGGGTGCAGACGGGCTTGACTGTGGCACTCCAGCGGTGCGTCCGCTGCGCGCACCCGCCACATCGCGCGTTTTAAAGAAATTATGCACCCCCTACAAAGTGCTCTGGGGAAAAGCTAGACCGCTGACCCCCTTCCAAAAATGGCGGTCAAGCTCCCACCTTCAGAGAGGAAAAATGGCGGCCGCAACTCTGCCGGCTTGATCGAAAACCGACAGAGGCACCGGCCGGAGTTGTGCCGCCTCAAACAAACCGGCTTCAACCCACCCTTAAAGTGAGTAAAAGGTAGGACCCCCTCCCTCACTTTTAAAAAGTGTAAAAGCTAGCATAAAAAAATATATATATATATCAGCAACCCCCAGCAATGAACATATAAAAAAAAAAGCGTCACATTAAAATCACATAAAATCATGAAACAAAAAATCAATCTGCATTAAAAAATTTAGCAAAATAGCGTCACAGACTTTCAGAGCTCACCGCCCTGTCGGTCTGCACCCAGGACTTTGGAGAGGACCACCTGGGAAATCTGTTGTTGTGGCTGCCCCATCCCTTGGATCACAGGGCCCCTCCCACTACCCCTGGCACAGTGTTCCCAATCCCAGTAGTACCAAGACCTTCAATGAGTGTGTGCCCTTGACTCTGGCCCCTGTACTGTGGGGCACACTTCTGATTGACACGTTCCTGGGGCACTGGTTTGGGGACGTGAGGCTGGCTGCCGTGTAGTTGCCACATGGGAGGGGGAGTCCAATGTGCTCAGGGTGGGGCTGCTGGGTATGGACTGACCAGTCATCCCTGATGGGCCAGGCAAGTCATCACTGTCCAGACATCCACTGGGGCCTTATTCCTGGGGAGTGCTGTCTGAGCCTGTCATCTACTAGAGGTTGGCAGTGGCAGCTGGACCTGTGGATGGAAAGAGAGTGAGTTCCATTTTGGAGATGTATTTGTTAGCCACATCGTCTGATGCATAGTCTAGCCTGACTTGCTTCCCCGTGATGGCAATTAAAGCTGCAGTACTGCAGACATTGTTTGGGGGATGTGGATTGTGCCATTGTTTCCATATGCCATTAAGGATTGAGGATAGTGGATAACATTGCTATCACTGACATGTGTTGGAACGCAGTTGAGGTTGCCAGTTGGTGTGGGCATGCGGTATGGTTTGCCATGCAGGTGTTCCACTGTGAAGTGGGACTGTGATCCTCTGATGTGTAGGGAGTGTTGCATTGTGGGAGTTGTGGTGCTAGCCATTGTGCCTGTTAGCTGTCCATTAGGGGGTGACTGTGTGGGGATGGTGGCAGTGGGGTGGTGGGGCATGCAGGGGAGGAGCGTGGGATGCCTGGGGGGTGCAGAATTGTGGGATGGATTGGGGAGCAATGGGTGGTGGGGACGCATGCTGGGCAGGAGTGGTTGGTGCCAGGGGTGTGTTGCTGACTTACCAGAGTCGAGGCCTCCGATGATTCCAGTCAGGCCCTCAGGATGCACGATATCCAGGACCTTCTCCTCCCAGGATGTTAACTCAAGGTGTGGAGGTGGAGTCCACTGCCAGTCTTGTTCAGGGCGATCTGTTGCCTGGATGCCTTGGAAGGCACCTTCCCCATAGGTCGTTCCACCTCTTCCTGATGTCCTCCCTTGTGCGTGGATGTGTGCCCACTGAGTTGATCCTGTCAACGATCCTCTGGCGTAACTTTGTTTTCCTTGCCAACTATGTTTGCTGGACCTGGGCTCCGAAAAGGTGTGGCTCTACCCTGACAAATTCATCTATCATGACCCTCAACTCATAGTCAGTGAAACATGGGTACTTTTGCCGTGCCATGTAGTGTGTGGGGTGTAGTGCGTGTAGGGTGTAGTGTGGGGTGGTTAGTAGGATGTGGGTGTTTGGATGTGAGTGCAGGTGGGTTGTGATGTTGGTGTGTGAGTGTGGTGTGTGCCTAGTGCAAAACGTGCAGTTGTGTGCTGTGTGCTGAGTGTGCAGTGTGAAGGTGCTTGTGGTGTATGGGATCTGTGTGAATGGGTTGTCGCTATGTAAGCTGTTCTTAGGATTCACAGAGGATTGTGGGTGTGTGTGGGGGAGTGTTTAATAGTGCCATAAACATGTGTGGGATAGCCAAACTATTCAATGTGGTGTTGCCTACTATTAGCGGTACCTATTTGAACCGCGGCGATGCAAACCGCCAATCGTGTCCCACCATGCATGGAGCACTGGCCATGAAACTGACACCTAATGAGGTGGACAGAATGGTGTCAGCGTGGTGGGGCTGATGGTCAGACAGTTATTCTTTCGACATCAGTCGGACTGGCGGTGTTACATTTGTGGCTGCATTTGGGCGTTTTTCTCTTTGTGACTCGTGATACAGCACTGACGGTATGGTGGTGGTATTCTGCACGGCAGTCTTGCCCGGACACCGCCAAAGTCGTAATGAGGGCCTAAGTCATTTCCAGGGGATTGTAAATTGTGGTCTGCTAGATTAATATTTATTAAACACACAGTTTTGGAATTCCTGCGTATTGACAGTTTGTGGTAATGTATTTATACTTATGTTGTATACAAGTTTGCAAAACTGCAGGTGTGCAAGTTGCTCATTCTGGTCTATAGACAGGTATAAATAGGTATATTGGGCCCTTTGTCTCACTGGTATTTGCTTGCCTCATGCAGATTTCCCCTCTAATTAACTTCCATTCTGTTTCTAGACTCCCAATCCAGGAACTGCCAAATGCTCTATTTTGTTACTGAGGAAACATTTCATCAGATTTTTAATTCAAAATAAATTAAGCCATAAACTTGGTTAACAGATTTACCACCAAGCTTTATCGCTTATATTTTGTCTTTTGAAATTTCTTATCTTAGTCTGGCAATATTTCTTTTGTAACAGATTGGCATTGAACATCTAAATCATTTGTGTTTATGTTATTTGAGTAATTTGTGTCAACTTAACATTTTAAATGTGTACATTTACCATTGTTCACATCTCTAATTCTAGGAAAAACACAATGGCCATGTCTATTTGATATACTCATATCAATAATAATATGAGAAACCCAAGCTAGAAATTGGGTTACTGGTTGACAGGGTTATGATTCCTGGTCAAGCCGCAACCACAATCATAGTCAGGGTAAAGCACAAGCAGGTCAGGCATAACTTGGAGGCAATATGTAAAGTATTTGTGCAACATTTCAAACAGTAAAACAGTGAAAACACAACACCAAAAAAAAAGATCCCACGCCAAATTAGAAAAATAGAGCAAAATTTAATAAATGAAACAACCAAAATGCCAAAAATCAATCAGTTGATCCGGGGTAATGAATTTTTAAAGAATAAACTTTAAAATAGCACCTAAAAGCAGAAAGCCCCAACCACGGCTATCTGGGCATGCTGGACTGGGTCAAGGTAAAAAGATCAGGCCAACCACAACAGAGCCCAGTTCAGATACAGTCCCTGATTAGTCCCACTGAAGGTTTACCTTCAATCAATCAATCAATCATTTGTAAAGCGCACTACTCACCCATGAGGGTCTCAAGGTGCTGATGGGGGGGCTGCCACTGATTGAACAGCCAGGTCCTGAGGTGTCTCCTGAAGGTAAGTAGATACTGTGTCTGTCATAGGTGGGTGGGAAGAGTGTTCCACGTCTTGGCGGTGAGGTGGGAGAAAGATATGCCACCAACAGTTGTTCTGTTCTGTTGGTGGCGAGGGCAAGGTCAACAGAGCGAAGCTGTCATGTCGGGGTGTAGATGGAGAGCTGTCTGTTGAGGTATTCTGGCCCGATGTTGTGTAGTACCTTAGGAGCATGGGTGAGTAGTTTGAATGTGATTCTCTTGCTGACGTGGAGCCAGTGCAGGTCTCTCAGGTGGACTGTGATGTGGCTGTGGCGGGGGATGTCCAGGATGAGGCGTGCGGAGGCATTCTGTATGCGTTGCGCTCTTTTCTGGAGCTTGGCCGTGGTTTCTGCATAGAGGGCATTGCTGTAGTCTAGTTTGCTGCTTATGAGGGCTTGGGTGACCGTCCTTCTGGTTTCAGTGGGGATCCATTTGTCGATCTTCCGAAGCATGTGGAGGGTGTTGAAGCAGGAGAAAGAGACGGCGTTGACTTGCTGAGTCATTGATAGTGATGAGTCCAGGGTGAATCCCAGGTTGCGTGCATGGTCGGTGGGTGTTGGAGTGGCTCAGAGAGTGGAAGGCCACCAGGAGTCATCCCATGTCGAGGGGGTGGAGCCCAGGATAAAGACCTCAGTTTTGTCAGAATTCAGTTTCAGGCAGCTGTTCTTCATCCATTCGGCGATGGCCTTCATTCCTTTGTAGAGGTTGGTTTTGGTGGGGGCGGGGTCCTTGGTTAGGGAGAAGATCAGCTGAGCATCATCGGCGTATGAGACGATGTTGAGGTTGTGAGCTCGGGTGATGTTTGCACGGTGCCATGTAGACGTTAAAGAGCGTTGGGCTGAGGGACAATCCATGGGGTACACTGCAGAGGATTTTGGTTTCTTCAGAGGGGAATACAGGGAGGTGGACTCTCTGAGTTTTGCCGGTGAGGAAGGAGGAGATCCAGTCCAGGGCTCTGTCACGAGCCCTGCGTCGTTGAGGCATGTGCGTGGGCAGAGGTCTTCAAACTGTGGGGAAGGCCCCCTAGGGGGCCTCAAGTGATCCCAGGGGGGGCGCCAGACACTGGCTAAAAGAAGCATTATCGAGATAACATGGCTTTGTGTTAAGCAGAAGCTTGTTATTGCATTTTTAAAAAGGTAACAGTACTTAACTGCAATGTTTAAATAGGTCTAGACATATTTTAACATTGCCATTTTTATAAAACAATTGTGAAAAATTCTGAGGGGGGCCCAATTATTTTTATTTTTCAACTGGGGGGGCACGGCATTAAAAAGTTTAAAGACCACTGTAAGGTGTGGTGGCAGACGGTGGCAGATGATGGCAAACGCGGCCGAGAGCTCCAGGAGGATGAGGGCCGCTGTTTCGCTTTTGTCAAGTATGGTCCTGATACCTTCTTATGTTTTGTGCCAAGAGTCCAAGTTCACATTGGAGAGGGACATATTGAGCAGGGGAAGTGTTAGGGGTGGTGGTCAGCATAGTGTGAAGCGCAGGCCTGGTGTCATGCCTGGTCAGGCTGGTGCTTTGTGGTGGTGGTCCACAGGGCACTGAATTTCAGTGAGAGCAGCATGGATCCGGTGCAAACACATTCACAAAGAGCCCAAAGGCTTGATTTTAAGAGCCCATGAGCCACACCAAGGGTCCAGGACCTGAGAGGCACCTATTGGAGGTCAGGAACTTTCTGCAGAAGGGTCCAGGAGCAGGTTGGGGAGCCTTTTGTGTCTTTGAGGCTTAGATCAAGAGGCCAGAAGATTAGCCATTGGAGTCACTCTGGGTACCTGGGTTAAAGATGGATTGCAGGTCCAGTTCTTCTTCCCCAGGCAAGGGGGCAGCAGGTCAGCAGAGCAGGCCAGCAGTTCATTCAGAGCAGCAGTCAGTGGAGTGTCAGTCTTTGTGGCAGAACAGCAGTCCATCTTTCTGGCAGAGTGTCCATGGGTTGGGAAGTGTTCTGTAGTAGTGGTGTCTGAGGTTCTTGTTTAATTCACTGTTGAAGTGGGGAGAATCTTCTAGAGGTGTGATTTTGAAGTGTACAGATGCCCTGACTTCCAAACCCTGGCTCCAGACTAACTACGGGGGTACGCAGCCCTTTGTGTAGAGACAAGACACAGCCCATTCAGGTGTAAATGAGGTGGGCATCTTACATAACATTAAAAAACCTATAAGAGCAGGGAATCAATTTAGTTTGCACAAGAGAAACAAAAGATAGATCATGATTCCCAAGTGAGAATGATAACTACATATAGTGCTGACACAAAGATGTAAGAGCTATCTTGATTAAACAATGGAATCTGTTGAGAGTAGATTCCATACTTGGACCCACCATTCATAGAAGTCTTCATATTACCTTTAGGAGGACAGAGTCTATGAGAGATACTTTAGTGTCTAATAATCCAAAAGTGGGTAGACTTTCCTCTTGGTTAATTGGAGAAGGTTTCCACAAATGTCACAGGTGTAAAGCCTGCAAGCATAGGATTGGTATGGACAAAGTGGAAGCACCTTTCAGTAGGGGAACAATCAAGATAAAGGTCCCTACCACTGCAAAACAGAATTTACTGTTTATGTTCTAAAGTGTGAATGTGTTCATAAATATGTGGGCAGCACAAAATTGCAGGTGTTCAGGTAAATATTGCAGCATTTGTGCACAATAATCAACAGGGACTTTACTTATCCAGTTGCCAGGCATATTACCAAGTTCCACAATGGAGATGAAAAAGGTTTGAGATACTTTGTGATTGACTCAGTCCGGGCACATCAAAGAAAGGAAACAGAGAAATGAAGTTGAGATTGAGTGTAGATACAAAATAAAATTAGACACTAGGGGGCATATTTAAGAGCTCCAAGCTGCACTTTAGCACTACCATAGCACCATTCTTTTACGCTAAGGCGGGCTAAAGTGGCTTTTTCCATGCGCCACATTTACAAAGTGGCGCAATGCAAGCATTGAGCCACTTTGTAACCCCTTGCATCGCATTATACCTGCACCATGCATAATGTATGCAAGGGGTGGTGTTCCCCCATTAGGGGGGCCAAAAAAAATGGGGCAAAGAAATCTAACAGATTTCTTTGCACCATTTTATCAGCATTTTTAACACCTGCACAGAGCTGCCATTAAAATGAGACTCCCATTATTTTCAATGGGCCTCTAGGTGCTTTGCAGAAGCGTCACATTTTTACTATGTTAATCCTGCAAAGGGTCAAACTAGCATCAAAAGTTTTGACGCTAGTTCCCTAACTACCACCATCGTGTTCCCTATGTTAAATACGGTACACACATTATGGTGTTAAGTGATCGCTAAGGGACGCAAAGGAAGTGGTGCTGCACTGGGGTGCAGTGCCACTTTTCTTAAATATGCCCTTAAAACTCCAAAAGGTTTGAATGTTGTGGAAGAACTATGTACTTTTGTAGCCTCTCCATAATATTAGAACAAAAGTGTGATCTGCATTGAATTCTATGAACCCAATCACTTTTCATTAGGTGGGTTGTTCAGTGATCTTTGGGGGTTTTAAGAATACCTTATTTTGGAAAGCTATGTTATAAATAAAATTTTCATTGATTTGGTGTGTTATGGGAATTAAGCAGTTTAGTCCAATTACCCACTAGGGAATGACATTAGTGAGCCACTTCGAAGAAAATATACAGTTTCTTTTGCACTTTTGAGGAAGAAAAACATATTTTTTCTTTTCAGGCCCTTAAATGAAATTATATTTTTATAGGTTTTTTGGGGTAAAAACTGAAAGCAATTATCTATGGCATATTGTATATTCATTATTATGTAATCTGTAAAAAAAAAAAAGGTGCAAATGTGGAGGTGCTGTGACCAATAAAAATTTGTATGAATTGAGTGAAACAAATGCAAATATTTTTAACTCACAAACATGGTGATTGCGAAATCTCAAAGATCATGTGCACTGTGAAGTAACGATGTTCTCTGAAACGTTTCTTTTATGTTTTTACAAATTGTATTTCGGGTGGGAAATATTTTGATTATGTTTCTGCACTGAGTTGCACTTTAAAAATGGTGGTCATGATTGTGGCATGTCATGTGATCAAGGCCTTCACCTGCAGAAATGTGCAATAGCGGACATGCAATAAACATTTTGTTTTCATCATTGGAGGGTCTGTGTCTGGTTCTTTCGATTTGGATTTTTTCTGAGCAGAGGAAATAGATGCCCCTTTAATGCACTCTCTACCTTCAAATTCACACTAAGGTGCAAAGTTGGAAAGACATTTTCAACTGTACTTTGCAGCTTGCAGTTTTTAGGTTACAAAGCCTGTGTGTTTGAGAGCCACATGTTCTGGCCCTTACTTCTAGCTGGGTACACTAAAAGGTTTGGGAAATGATGACTCATTTTTGTTTTTATCTTGCTACTGATTTGTTTTGCTCTGTTCTTTAGGTTATGTTTAACATTGAGTAGATTTCTTTAATTCATAACAGATATTCTTTCTCCAGAAGAAACTATGGGGCTCATTTAGAAGGAAATGACACAGCGTGGAGCTGTAAGCAAGCTTGCTGCGCCACGCAGCATCATTTTAAAAGTGCAGGGATGCGTCGAATTTACAGAAATATGATGCATCCCTGTACTTTGCTCTGCAATGGCATACAATTGGCAGTCTTTCGCCAATGCAGGCACCCTTGGACCATGGTACAAGGATGCCTGTGTTGCAGGGGTGATTGTTTATGTGCAGGAATGGACACCTTTCTGCACATAAATAAAACAGGGAGATATAATTTATTTCTCCTGTTGCGCCACTTTAATGCCACCCCTGAGGTGGCGTAGGAATCTGACGCATTCCCAGCCTTGTAAAACTAGGAATGCATCAGATTCCATGGGTGTTGCATGGGAACACCAACAGCAACACCCATGGAGCTCCTCTTTCATACAGTGTTATGCATGAAAGAGGGCTATATTTACAAGGCCATGAAAATATGGGCAGGCACACTGAGCCACCCAAGTGTAAAAGAATATGATGCACTGGCGGTGCTGAGTCCCTATGTGTTTATCTTTGTGTTTCATTTAGTACATTTTATTATGATAAATTAAGAAATTACATTGGCATAACTCTCACAAACTCAAGACTCTCCATGGTAGGAAAATTTGCCTTTATATGAAGAGCTCAGATGAGCAAATTATTTTTCAATAACTTATTTTCATTGATTTAGTTAGCGGTTTGACACAATATTTATGATCTTATGATGAATTACATCAGTTTCTAAGCTAAAGTAAGCAAGTTAACTGTTTATATGATTAAAGCTGAAGGTCGCATTTTGATTATGCTCTGCATTCTGGTGCAGCAAAATTAAATAAGACCTTAGACTTTGGAATTGGCAAACAGTAATGCACAATGCACTCATTCAAAAAATCGACTGTAAATCATAATTAACGTCCGGTATACAAGGAACATAATAAACTAGAAGGTGCTCAATTTCAGACTGTATTGATTTTTAAGTTGTAAATATACGTTCATCCTTCTACCTTGAGAAAGTTAGAGGTTCATTTTCGTCCGGCTTGAAGCAGAATTGATTTGGGGTGTCTGAGCGTCAGACCGAGAGCTGGGAAACACTAACCTTCAGGCTTCCGATGTCATGTGTATTTATCTGATCTGCTGGAAAACTGTCGCTTAGATCCAAGCTCTGCTTATATAACAGTAATCCTGGCGCAGGTGCAAGGGCAGGCCAGAGATTTTTGAAATGTTAAGAGCACACAATAAATCGCATGTCTTTTTTTGATAATATATACTCATTGCATAACTCAAACATATTTCTTTATGAGTCATTATTAATTACTTCCTGGTGCAGGATGTTTATATTGAAATGTCAAACATGATATAGGGAATGGTTCCGCTTGCAATTCTGAGCAACATGTGTCCCATAATATTTCGGTGTCATGCAGCTCGATTGTATTTGCACATCAAAACTGCATTTGTCATATTTGAGATTTGTGGGATTGTACTTCAGAGAATGTCTTCCTGCACGATGTTGTGGGAATTGCGTATTGGCCGTATGGTTATGAAGAGAAAAATAAAACAATAGTTTACTATTGGTTTATTTTTCTGCTTCTGGCACAGCCAGTAGTGCAGGGAGGGGCGGGGCTAGGCCACGGGAGGTGGGAGGAGGGAAGTCTGCACCTAAGGGTGCATATGTGTTTGGTCGGCCTCTGAGGCCAGCCAAACACACATGCACAATTTGATTTCTCCAGCCCAGATGTGTTTAACAGTCGGGCTGGAGAAACTGCAGAGTCACTACCGCTCAGAGCAATTCTGGCGCAGCTTTCCTGCTAGGTTTTGCATGAAAGCAGCACCAGGATTGCTGGGTAGCCTGTGCTGGTGTCCCAGCAGTGAATGATGGGACACCAGGAGAAGAGGAGCCCAAGGCGGTGGCAGGTACGGAAGCAAGGTAAGTTCTTATTATTTTTTTTTTTTTTTTTTACCTTGCTCCCCGCCCCCCCCCCCCCTTGAGTTATGCAGCAATCACCACTGTATAACATGTGACTCTACCAACAAGAAATCCTGTTTTTCTCAGTTTTCCTAAGATAATTGTGGTTTATTTCTTCCCTGGTGGTAGGTTTTTAACTCTGACCTGATCTTTTATTTTTCCTTCTTAGTGAGCTCTGCTTTGTGGAGTTCAATTTCTAGTTAATGAAAGACGTTGCTGTGCAGCGTTTACCTCATTTAATATGGTCCAAGTCCTCTCCTTTGCAGAGGCAGCCTTTGTGGAGAATGGCAAGTATTTCTTATCCCCTTCCAAAGTAACTTGCAGCGCATGCTGTTGGTCTCTGCAAGGCTCATAAACCTTACTGACTTTGGGTGTGGTGGAAGCCAGACTTTTACAGTGATGTAATTTCTTTTCTTAAACTGTGACAAGATCTGTAAACATGGATTATTATGGAGCAAAGATAGTCCTCGTAACATGCACTCATACAGGTAAGTGCTAGATTTTTGTGAAATCCGCTCTCCCGCTGTAATCACGAGTGATAGAAGAAAAAGTCCCTCTCCACATCATAATGATGTGCCAAGAGGCAGCACTGGGATTCCAGAGAACATAAGGCATAATAGCCTTTGGAGATCGTAATACGGCACATTTGTGTGTGAGAAACCTCTCCACCAAACTCTAAATCAGGCCCATAGTCACTATGGATCTTACAGCTTTAAAAGCTTTGATTGAAGGGACTTTGTCTGCTGCCATTCAAAAAAATGTTTTACTTCCTTTCCTTTTCAGTTTGCTCAAACTAAGGTGGATGCTAATCAGGCAGGGATTTCTGATAGAGTCCAATCAGATTGTGATGACTGTCCACAATGGGAGACAATAAATTAAAAGGGATATTTTGAAGAGGTTGTTTTTCACTTCATTCCCTCTCTCCATTTGATGCATCTGAACCGTGTGGAAGTGGAGGTGGCAGGGGTTTGATAAAAGCCTATTCTTCAGTTGCCTGGGCTGTGGATGTTACAGACAGAGATGTACTGGACTCCATTATAAAGAATGGACATGTTGTTGTTTCATCTGACTGCCTCCTGCTTTTTTCTGGCAAACTCTTCTCTCTCAATATCTTTTGGAGCAGACATTCAAAGCTCTTAGTCAGGGAATTAAAAATATTTATTCAAAAAGGTGATATCTCTCTAGTACCTCAGCTCAGGAGAAATGGGTTTGGGGTGTTTATTCCACCCTTTTTATAGCCTTCTGGGAGATATCGACCCAAGAAAAGTGAATATGTATGTAACTTCTGTGCCTTTTGGCATGGAGACAAAAATATTATTCCTGATATAGCTCCAGGGGACCATATGATTTCTATAAATCTTCAAGACCCTTATTTTCACATTAAATCAGGGAACCTCATCATCATCGATTTTCTGTTCAAGAGAGTCATTTTCAATTCACAGTTCATCTGTTCTGCCTAAAATCTGATCCTCTGGCATTACAAGAGGTATGTGCTTTTTTAGTGGCTATTTTACACCACAAGGTTTTTCTGTCTCCCCTGCACCCTTAATCCTAACCCTGGATGCTAGTGTCTGCAGTTAGTGATTGACATTCGGTCTTTCATCTTTTCAGGGACTGTGGACTGTAGACCCAGACAGAAGCAGCTCAAACTACAAATTGGCAAGATTTATTAACACTCCTCAGGGCCCTGTTGAATTTCATTACATATCTGACAGAACATGCTATTCTGATCAGAACAAACAATCTTGTAGCAAAGTTCTGTATGAACTGACTGAGCTTTTGAGATCTCTAGCCCTCATTACGAGTTCGGCAGTCACCTGATCACCACGCAGGTGGCGCCATATTATGACCACAGTGGTGATCCAACTGCAACACAGCCAAGACACCGTCAGTACTGTCAGTGCGGTTGGACTGCTGCCGATGGTGGTAGCCATCTCCAGACTGTTGGGGACCAATTCACCGCCCATCATATTATGAGTCAGAAGACCGCCAGGATATCCGGGGCAGTGCCATCGCCACGAAAAGCCTTGCGGAATCTGGCAGTATAAAAGGAGACACTCACCTCCAGGCACACAGACACATCAGTGGCCACCATGGCAATCAAACTGCAAGCCTTCGCAGCGTTGTATCTCACCATACACCTTCAGGACCAGCGATGATGATGAAGACGACAACCTTAAGTTGCCTGATCTAGCACACACTGGAGGGAAAGGCAGCATAACACACCCACACACAACAAATTCACCCAGCACAGACAGTGAAGGTCACACACAAACACAAACAAACATACCGTACCAGCAAACACATCTACACACACATGCACACACAAAATACACAAATGCAAATGCAAAATACACACACCACGCCATGCACACAGCATAGCGCACACGAATACCACCAACACAGTCAAGCACATTCATACACAACACCCCACAATCACACAACAACAACATCACAAACATACAATCGCAGTCATAGACAGGCATGTCGAGAAACACCACACAACCACACAAACAAAAAGCTGTACATAGCAAGAACATACAATCAATATCACCGAACAGACATCCAAACAATGACACAGGTGAGATGCCACATACAACCAACATACAAAGGAATTCACAGATGCAGCACCATACACACGGACTCACACACCACTACCATACAATGCCACAAGCAAGCACACAAACACATCAAAACATGCACATGGCACAAGTCATCTACCCAGCATATGCACCAATACACACAACCCATACACAAACGACACAAACCGCAGCACATGGATATCACACCTCCATGTAGAAGGAAACCAGGACAAGTACTTCACCTTGACATCCACATTTCTGTGGGAGGATGTATTCAACTTTAACAAAAATAAATATTTACAAAATAGGCCTACTGGCCAGTCCACTGTCCAAATGTGCCCTAGGCACATTCCATAGGCCCAACTTGACTCCTGACTGAAAACAGGCCTCCGTGTGAAAGGGGCATCAATGGGGCAGGTAGGCACTGCAGGGGGGGGCTTGGGTTTGGAAGGGGGGTCCTTGGGTTTGGGAGGGGGAGGGGCTTTAGGCTCTGGTCTAGATGATGTGGCAGGGAGTTTGGGCTTTGGGGTAGGAGTAGAGATCTTAGATTTGAGTGGGGGTGGGTGTTTTGTACGGGGAGGGGCATGGGCGGACTGGGAGGTGGAAGGGCCGGGTAGAGTCAGAGGGACATGGTGATTAAGGTCAACACGTGGTGGGACAAGAGTAGGGAACAAGTCAAGGGAGGCAAGGAAGACTTTTATTAGGGACACGGGGCAGTCATATGAAAAAGGTTTAAGAGTGGAGGTAGAGAGAGTGGTTTTATGACATGTTGGTGTGCTGGACGTGGATGCTGGTGTGTGCAATGTGTGCTTGTGTGTGGTGGGTGTATGTTGGGTGGGTGAGTGAGGGTGTTTGTGTTTCTTGGGAGGAGTGGGTAAGAAATGTAGGGAGAGGGAATGGAAGATGTGTGAGTGTATGTTAGGGTCGTAGCTGCAAGTGAGGTGGATGTGCTACATGTGGTAGTGAAAGGTGTCATGGTGAGTGCAGATGTGGTGTGTGGGGTGGTTGTCTATATGTCTGCTCTTGTGGTGTCTGAGAGTATGACAGGACTGGTGGCAGGATCAGAGTGTGATGATCCAGTGAGAGGAGGTGTGAGTGGTGATGTGACTGTAAGGGAGGAGGTAGTGGGGAGACAGTGTAGGAAGTGTCTGTTGTCATGTTTGCTGATGTGTGTTGTGTGTGTGCATGCTTGTGGTGTCACTTGTGGTGCCTGTGTCTGTCTGTGTGCACCTTGTCTATTGTAGTGGGTGAATACTGGTCTGTAGGTGTGCCCTGGATGGGTGAAGGGAGAAGGATCTTGGATTGGGAATAGGTAGCTGGAGGGGGGACGGAAGATGAAGGGACACTGGCTGCCGTCAAAGAGGTGGCCAGAGCCTGAAACAATCTCTGTAGGCCATCCAAAGGCCTTCCAAGTATGCATTGCTCTACTGCATCTGGGATTCATGATTGTTGACTGCCCCATATAGATGGACCTCAGGACATCAAGAGCCTCCTTATTGAGGGCAGCAGGGCTGACTGGGGTAGGGGCAGAGGTACCTGCGGTGAAGGAGACACCCACCCTCCTGGGTGAGTGGGCACAGGGATGGCGGTGCTGGTAAGGAGGGTGGAGGACAAGGATGATGCTGGGTTGGTCCCAAATGGGTCTGCCACTGCAAGGGAGTCACCATTGGTGGAAGAATCCGAAGATGATGTTGTAGCTGTTCCAGTCTCCCCCATGGTGCTCCCCTTGTCCTCCGTCCCACTGGTCCTCTCGGTGTTGGTGGGCTCTGCCCCCTGGGTCCTACGGGATGCAGCTTCCCCATTCACTGGTGCCCCTTCTCCTTTACCAGATGATGCTAATGCACACATAGACAGAGGTGGAGAGAGAAGGAGGTTGGGAGCCCATCCTGTGCGCATACTGACAAGATATCTACTTTTTCCGGCCATGACAAATATAATACAATTGCTATAAACTTAGTTTAGGTAGCCATGACCAACTATATAACCTATTACCTCACCTCTTTACCCAAGAGACAATATTGAGCATCCTCTATGCCTGTCATCTCTCGTACTCTCATGTCTATTAATTTACTCCATGAACATACTTACCTACATGTCAAACATAACACAGTGAAACAAAAAAATACTTCAGAGGTACTGTACACACAGACAATATGACAGGTTTGCGTGGAATAAATTTTGTACATTTTGCGATGAATCATCTTTCAATGTACACTACACAGACTTGTCATAACCCAAATAAAGAGCTAACAAGATAACTGAGAAAAGCAGAATCAGGGATAGGGAATGAAGATTGTTGAATGCCTCAACACTGAAGTTTGTCTTAATTGCAGTTGACAATGTGGTACTGCACCACGAGATCAATGCTTGCATGGCTTTACAGAGCTAACGCACATCACTGCAACACAATTGGAGTGACAGCCATGACTGTACACTCCTCGAATTCCATTAGACCTCGTCAATACCTAATCCAGTAAGGGACACAGTAGAAAACAATACAAATGTCACCTAACAGTTTGCACTTACCCCCTTGTGGCTTCTATGCTGCCCTCAGGCGCCCATCCAAGTCAGGAGGAGGCCTCTGCCAGTATGCGGGCCATTAGGGGGATCAGGGTCCGACAGACACCCCTTCTTCGTTGGGAGGCCTCTGCAGTCTTCTGGGCCCACCATCTCATGTCCTCCGACAGCTTCCTGCAGTGAGTGCTCCACCAGCTATGGACCGCCAGGGTCCGCACTTGTTTGGCGATGGCTCTCCATGACCCTATCTTCTGATGGGCGCTGACCTGCATGGGAGACAGAAAAAAGGAGAACATCATGTAGATGACACAAAACATCATCAGTTTTTTCTGACATACAGCATACACAGCACATCCACATACCCAGTTCACTGTACACCACATACATGATTAGCATACTTCACCTTTCAGACATCCCATTTCAAAATGCACACACTTTCGCAGTCAAACACTACCCGAAATGTAAGTAATTAAACGTTGTACTGACCCATAGGCATCAATGTTAACCAATGAGTTGTAATGCAGTTCCGACCTCCTTCTGCCATGACTACTCCCGCAGGAGGAATGAGGTCACTTCCATCCCTCCTCTGCATGCAGGACAAGCACTGCCACTTTACAATTTCAAATGAATTATATGTGATCCCACTGCGTCATTACTTGAATATTTACACAACACGCTTAATGTAAGTTGTCAACAGATTGACACTCGCATTTGAAGTGAATGTCAGCTGGCAATACTTCAGGTGTATGTTCATATCCATGTAAGAACATTACGTACTGTGCAACATATGGGAAGCTTTTGTTTGTTCATGACTTTGGCCCTCATTAAGACATTGGCGGTAAATGCCGATGACCGCCGTGGTGACGACGGCCAACATACTGCCGTGGTAGTGAATATTCATTCACCATATTATGACAAACACACACAAAACCGACAGAATACTGCCACATACACAAATCCACCAGCCCAAAGGTCAGTGGTAAAGTGTCGGTATGAACACCCATACTGTTACGCCAACAAAACAACGCCCACCACATTATGACCCACGAATCACCACAGCGGACATTCAATGGCGGTAAACTATTGGGGGTACACATCGGCGGGCTCAAAATGTCCACCCAAATACAAAACAACACAACATTGGCCAAAATTAAAATCACACACCTGACACAGATACACACATCACACCCACTCACCTACAGCACTATAAAACACACTCCCACATTACCCACAACCCTTTACGAATACCAATAATCACCACAAGACTAACTTGAAGACAACTGAGACAACTACACACACATACCACATACACCCATCCATCTGTCACGCACCCCACATCCTACATCCCTCCACATCACTTAACACCCTCTGCACAACACACACCACACAACACCCATGTCTCCACTAAGGCACCCCCGTTTCACTGATGAGGAGTTGCGAGTCATGGTGGAGGAAATAGTCAGGGTAGAGCCACAGCTGTTTGGAGCACATGTACAGCAAATATCCATTGCCAGGAAGATGGAGCTTTAGCAGAGAATCGTGGACGGGGTGAACGCCCTGGGACACCATCCAAGAACAAGGGATGAAATCAGGAAGAGGTAGAACGACCAACGGGGGAAGGTACATTCCAGGGCAGCAATGCACCAGCTTGCCATCCAGAGAACTGACGGTGGACCCCCACCTCCTTCCCCACACCTCACAGCATGGGAGGAGCAAGTCTTGGCAATATTGCATCCTGAGGGACTCACTGGAGTAGCCAGAGGACTGGACACTGGTGAGTCAATATGTACAACTCATTACCCCCATGCCTGCATGCCATCACACCCCCTCACCCTCAATCCCATCACTCCACTCCATCCCATATACTGCACCTACACACCTGACTAACTCCAATGCCAAGCCCTGCATGCTATACCAATGCATGGACAGCCCTCCCAGCCCTGCATGTACACTCATCACCAAAGCATGCACAGCATGGAGAACTAACAATCCCACAATTCATCACCATACACAAACAAAGGTGGCAGGGCAACAGCAACAAATAGAGGGGAAGCTAGGGATGTACAATATGTCACAGACATGAAGTATAATACAGCACTTACATCTCCACAGGTGCCACAGCCAAACTCAGTGGTAAGGAGGTGCCATGACTATCCAGTCCCCCAACAGAAGATGACCCCAGTGATGACAGTAACTCTGGACTTCAGGATCTGGATGAACTACCTGGCCCATCAAGGACAACTGGTCAGTCGGCCACCTCAGCCCACTCACAGTACACTACAGAGCCTCCCTCATCAGTATCCAACACCACAGCACCCACCCAACGTCCCCACACCTCTGTCCTCAGGACACGTCAATCAACAGTATGCCCACCTGTACAGGGACCCCTGTCCACACCACACCCCCAAGACAATCTGGGACCTGTTGTCAGTGGCAGTGGGCACATTGTTCAGAGGACAAAGGCACTGGGGGACAGGGACGCTCGGAGGACTGCTGTGTGCCAGGGGGAGGCAGGGCCAGGAAACCGACTCTCCAGGAGGCACTCACTAATGTCCTGGGGGCTTACCAACAATCCCAGGACAAGATGGGCCAGATCCTTACCAACATGCAGGAGAAGAAGCAGCTGCATGAGATACACCAGCAGGAGATCAGGCAGGATTTGCAGGCCCTCAACACCACCATTGTCTCCATAGCAGGGTTGCTGGCAGATATGGCCAACATCATGAGGGAAGGGAGAACACACCAGCGGGCCCCTACCACTAGCCAGTCTACTGACCAGCACACCACTTCTGTTGCAGCTAGTGGGCAGGAGGCTCTGCCACAGGACCCAAAGGCCACCAGCACCCCTCCCCCTGCAGAAGGTGAACCACCCCACAAACATTCCCTGCGACCCAAACAGAAGCCAGAGACACTTGCCAAGACCAAGACCACTGCCAGGAAATGAGACCCTCCTGAATGTCCCCCTTGTGTCCCATCCTGTCACTTTATCCTCTTTGAACTGCCTTTGCTCCCCTTCCAATGGCCCAATGACACTGGACCTGTGCTACAAACAGAATGGAACAATACCCTAGACTTTCCTCAACCATCACCCCATTCCATTGAACTTTTCCGTCAAGTATTTGCACTAAAATAAACACCCTTGAACACAAATTGAGTGAAAGTGTTTTATGTGATGAAAATGTGCATATATGGAAACAGTCACATCACATGCAATTGAATGATCTGAACATTGTGATAGCATACATTGAATTACCTATATGTTTCTGTAGTCATCAAATCTGTACCCAGTTGTTACATCCCCAACATCTGCAAAATGAGAAGCCATAGGTGACAGTAAGTAGAGATGCAAAGGAAGTGAATGCCATCCTGCTACAGCCACACAGAAAACATTAATAATCAGAGGAACGGTCAGTTCCACTGTCTCACCTGTGTGTCATTGGAAGTATTGACGTATAACTGATGTTCTGTTGCCAGATCCTCATCCTCTGCTTCCTCATCCTCACTGTCCTCAGGGTCCACTGCTGCCACAGGGGCATTTCCAGTCTCCTCCTCGTGCAGATAAGGCACCTGTCGTCTGAGGGCAAGGTTGTGCAATATGCAGCATGCAACTACTATCTGTCAGACCTTTCCGGGTGAGTAGCACAGGGATCCACCTGTTAGGCATCTGAACCTGCCCTCCAGGAGGCCGAAGGTCCTTTCAATAATTCTCCTGGTTCGACCATTTGCATCATTATAACGATTCTCAGCACCCGTTGTGGCATTCCTCACAGGGGTCAGGAGCCATGATAGGTTTGGGTAGCCGGAGTCACCTGCAAGTATTGAGGGACAAACATTAGCCGTACACAATAGTATGGGGTTAACACCAGAAGGTATAATCTGACATACATTGGGTGGGGAGTCAGGCTCACCAATTAGCCACACACTGTGCCTCTGTAGTTGTGCCATATCATGCACTGACCCAGGATACTTGGTAGTGACGAGGGAGATGTACTGGTCAGCCAGGCACACCATTTGCACATTGAGTGAGTGGAAACTTCCAATTCCTGAACACCTGTTCATTCTGGTGGGGGGACAAATGCAACATGTGTACCATCAATCGCCCCAATAATATTGGGTATATGTCCCATTGCATGGAATCCTGCCTTCACAGTGGCCAAATCTTCCACCGGGGGAAAGCAATGTAGCTGCACATGTGTTTCAGAAGGGGCAGACAAAACCCTTGCCAGCACGATTGAGAACATTGGCTGTGACATTCCTGCTGCCAAGCCCACTGTCACTTGGAAAAAACCAGTTGCCAGGAAATTGAGCACTGATAGAACCTGCACAAGAGGGGGGATCCCAGTGGGGGGACGGATTGCTGATATCAGATCAGGCTCCAATTGAGCACACAGCTCTGTGATAGTGGTCCTGCCCAGTCTATAGGTGATTATTATGTGCCTGTCCTCCAGTGTAGCCAAGTCCACAAATGGTCTGTTCATGGGGTCTTGTCTCCTCCTCCGATTCCTCCGCAGTGATAGGTATCTAAGGGACACAAGAGTGAGTAGGGTTTGAACAATGGAACTACCACCTCAGTGTACATAGAGCAGTAATCTGATGGGACAATGTGAATGGCAATGTTTGTGCAAATTATAGAAATGATGCAGTTCTTGTTTCTCTGAATGTTGTCCAACACCATAAAATGGTGACCACCTGTCCTGTATGTAGGGACAGGTGGAAGTGAGGTAACTTCGCCGGCGTTGGGCGTCATGGCGGAAGGGGGTCTTGTACCCTGTGCTATTCTTCATTGGCTAAGATGGTGCTCTATGGAGTACAGTGGCCAATGGGGATCACTGGTGGCGATGACGGTGTGCACCGCAGCAGACGTAACCGCCATTTTCTATCTAATCCTCACTTGATTCCTGACTTTCCACAGGATAACACCTACATTGCGTGTGCTGCTGTGACCTGTGTCTGGATCCAGCCATGACCCACGTGACCGGAGAAAGGGCCCCTGCCTTCACTTCGGAGGAGTTGGAGAGCTTGGTGGATTGGGTCCTACCCCAGTATGGACAGCTGTATGGGCCTCCAGACCAACTGGTGAGTACACCTTGGGCACAATGCATGTGCCAAGGTTTCATGGAGATTTTTGTGCAAGCATCGTGTCATTTGGGGGGGTGGTATGTCTGGTGGTAGTGTACATGGTGGGCTCTGGGTGATGTGTGTGCCAATGGAGCGGGAAATTGGATTTTTGGGCCATATGTGTGACATGCTGGATTGTATGTGTAATGGTGTACTCCTGTCTGTGTTTCCTCTGCAGGTCAGTGCCCATCAGAAGAAGGGATTGTGGAGCGCCATCGCCAAGGACTTGAGGACCCTGGGGGTCTACAGCAGGCGAAGCACCCACTGTAGGAAAAGGTGGAAGGACCTGAGATGCTAGGCCAGAAGACCGTGGAGGCCCAGCTGGGCATGGCCTCCCAACAAGAACTTGGCCCGCATACTGGAGGTGGACTACCCAGAGCTGGATGGCCGCTTGAGGGCATCACAGTAGCTACAAGGGGGTGAGTACAGTGGGCCTTTCAACTATAAGTTGTAGGTGGCATGGTATCCTGGTGGAGGTGTCAGTTAGTGGGTGCCCCTTAATGCCAGGTCAGAGATCGCAGCGTGATCCAGCTCAAGGGTAATGGTTCTATTGCTAGATCTGGTAACCTAGCTAGGTTGCATTCCATGTCAGACAGGGCTTAGTGACTCCCAGGAGGGGTGCAGTTGGTGGGGGTTGGCTCACATCTTGCTGTGGTACCTAGCCAATGGAATGCCAGTGCGACGCATGGTGCCCAATCCTGATCCCTGTGTGTGACGGTAATGTGTATGCCATCTGTGGTGTTGGTTCTCCAATTGACCCAGTTCTCCCTTTCTCTCTCTCCCCCTTTTTTTCTTCTGTCATCCTGTCCATGTGTGCATTAGCATCATCTGGCGGAGGAGCATGGGCAATGGCGACAGAGGGAGCTGTATCCCACAGGACCCAGGCAGCAGAGTCCACCGACCCCGAGGGGAAGTGGGATGGAGGGCGAGGGCGAAGGTGAGCACCACGGCAGAGGCAGGAGGTTACAACACTGACTCAGATTTCTCCTCCGATAGAAGCTCCCTGGTGGTGGCGGACCCCTTTGGGACCACCCCAGCTACAGGTACAGCCGCCACCCCCGTTCCCAGCACCGCTCTCCCTGTAGCCCCTCACGGATTTGCTTGTGCCCGCTCACCCAGGAGGGTGGGCTTTTCCATCAGTCCAGGAACCTCAGACCCTGCCCCAATGAGCCCTGCTGCCCTCAGTGAGGAGGCTATTGACCTCCTGAGATCCATCTCTGTAGGGCAGCCAACCATTGTGAATGCCATCCAGGGGCTGGCATCCCAGATGCAGCAATGCAATGCATTCCTGGAGGGCATTCACAGTGGATTGGTGGCCCAACAGAGATTGTTCCAGGCTCTGGCCTTCTGATGGCAGCCTTTGTCCCTGTTTGTGAGAAAACAGGGCTGATTGCAGAGACCCCCTAACTTTTTGCCCCCATTTTCCACTTTTTGCTGGTGTTTTCCTGACTTTGATGGTGCCCTGGGTACTGCTAACCAGTCCCAGGGCCTGTGCTCTGTGTAAAATGGATATGCAAATTAGGCTAATTATAATTACTAAGTCAACCTACCTATAAGTCCCTAGTATATGGTAGGGCATGTAGGCTTAGGGACCACAGCATAGGTAGTGCACCCATAGGTGCACTGCTGAGGTGCCCAGTGTCATTTTACCCGCAGGCCTGCCTTGCTGGCTGCTTTTAAATTAAAGTTATATG
The DNA here is from genome assembly GCF_031143425.1 of Pleurodeles waltl. Classification (NCBI taxonomy): domain Eukaryota; kingdom Metazoa; phylum Chordata; class Amphibia; order Caudata; family Salamandridae; genus Pleurodeles; species Pleurodeles waltl. The sequence goes on along the minus strand of NC_090436.1, from coordinate 270,697,058 downwards.
CAAATTCGACTTTGGAATTAAAAGTAGTTCCAAAGTCTTAAACTACCTTATTTTTACCTATAAGTCACCCCTAAGGTGTGCCCTATGTGCCCCTAGGGCTGGGTGCCATGTAACTATAAGCAGGGACCTTATATAAATAGTTTTATAAGCCCTGGTGAGGTAAAAACAGCCAAATTAGTTTTTCCCTCATTGTAGTAAATGGCCTTCATAGGCTAGAATGGGGAGACTTTATTTTAATTTTTAAAGTCTCCTTAAATGATGCATACCAAGAATTTGGTATCAAATTAATTGTTGTAATAAATCCCACAACTTCCAGTTGTTAGATTTACTATAACTTGTTCAGTTAAAGAGTTTTAAACTTTACTGCCAATTTCAGCCCTGCATTGTTTTTGCTGCTGGGCTCTGATTGGCCAGCCTCTAGCAGTCTGGCCAGGCTGCCTTGATGAGGTGTGAAGTGGCCTGGCTTCACACAAAGGAATGTGCCTGTGGGAGGGAATCTCCCCTCAGCAGATGGTGAGGCAGGAAGGGGGAGGGCTGCCAAACTGGTCTTCAACGGCAGAGAAGGACATTTGGAGCAACCAGCAACACCCCCACATCCTGCAACCCCAGACAACTAGGTGCCCCACCAGTGGGTGGGCTCAGCCAGATGTAACCTCCAAAAATCAGATTCAGCCATGATGGATTTTTGGAGAATGTTGCCTCCTGGGATTGATTTTTGCCACACTTCCCAGGAAGTGGTCATCACAGAGGGAAGGAGCCTGCACCTGATTGGAGAACCAGGACCCCCCTGCTTTTCACCCAGGAGCAAGGATAAAACTGGCAGACCTGCACCCACACCTCAGATCCCCATCAGATTCCAACAAGGAAGAACCAAAGGAGAAGAAGGACTGCCCTGCTGGACCCCTGGCCTGCACCTGGAACCTGCACTCATAAGGACTGCACCACCTGCACACTTGGGCTTCACCACAAGAAGGACTTTGCCTGGCTTCAACTGGTTCAAGGAGGGACTCCCTGTTTGCTACAGGTGAAAAATTGCTATCCAGAGTCCCCTGCACCAACTCCTGAAGAAATCAACCCGCTGGCCACTGCCCAGTGGCCAAAAAGGAGTTTGTGCCAGGTGCATTCTGGGAGTTGTAGTCCGCACCCCCAAGGACCATCTCAGAACTTCTGGACCCTTGGGGTGAGCTGTGGACCTCAAAAGAACCTTAAAAGGACATCTGGGAGAAGCCCCAGAAGTTTGGAGAAGTTTGGAGAACTTTTGTAAAAAAGCTCCATAGAGGGACCGACCCGCCGCGGCAACTCTAGCCGGTTTGCCTCAACCGTGACCCGGCCTGATTTGCTGGTTCGTCCCGGTAAAGAAAATCTCTGAAAAAGAGACTAAGTCCGAAGGTAAAAAGTTGATCGGGACCTTCCAGCCAGCGTATCCGAGGAGGGCTCCAGGGACGTCGGATCAAGATCCAGGTTTACCCCGGTCGAAGGATTTTCACCTCGAAAAAGAGTCCAAAGGTAAAAATCTACACCGAGGACTCCCGCATCACGTATCCGGAGAAGGGCTCAAGGAGGTCGGATTGGCCTGGCAGGTTCGTCCCGCTGAAGAAAATCTTTGAAAAAAAGACTAAGGCCCTCATTCCTACTCTGGCGGGCGGCGGTCGCCGCCCGCCAGGCGGGAACAGCCATAAGGCCGCTCCGCGGTCGAAAGACCGCTGGGGCCATTCCGAACTTCCCGCTGGGCCGGCGGGCGCTAACATTGTTAGCGCCCGCCGGCCCAGCGGGAAGGCGGCCTGCAACACTGAAGCCTGCTCCAAATGGAGCCGGTGGTGTTGCAGGTGTGCGACGGGTGCAGTTGCACCCGTCGCGCTTTTCACTGTCTGCTAAGCAGACAGTGAAAAGCATGCAGGGGCCCTGTTAGGGGGCCCCTGCACTGCCCATGCCAGTGGCATGGGCAGTGCAGGGGCCCCCAGGGGCCCCAGGACACCCGTTCCCGCCAGCCTGTTCCTGGCGGTGAAAACCGCCAGAAACAGGCTGGCGGGAAGGGGGTCAGAATCCCCAGGGCAGCGCTGCTTGCAGCGCTGCCCTGGCGGATTCGCCCAGCCGGGGGAAATCCGGCGGGAAACCGCTGGACCCGGTTTTCTGACCGCGGCTTTACCGCCGCGGTCAGAATGGGCCAGGAAGGCGGTGCGTCCGTCATTCACGGCCCTGGCGGTTTTTACCACCAGGGTCGGAATGACCCCCTAAGTGTGAAGGTAAACTTTTAACCGAGGCCTCCCGCGGCCTGTAGCCGAGCAGTGCTCCATCGCAGTCGGCCTTAAACTTTGACTTTACCACGGTCGAGGTGCAACCAGATGACCCGATTGGCGCTTTTTGTTTCTAGGCGCAAAAAAAAAAATAATTCTTTAAAAATTCATATCTCCGGTTCCCCTTATCCGATTTTATTCGTTTTGGTGTCATTTTAAAGATAAAAATATAATCTATTTTTATAAATTGGTTTTGGATTTTTAAACTGTTTCCTGTGTTTTATTTAATTACTGTTTTGTGATATTTGAATGGTTTACACTCTGGGGGTCATTCTGACCCTGGCGGGCGGAGATAAAGCGGCGGCCAACCCGCCAACAGGCAGGCGGTCCAAAAAAAGGAATTCTGACCCTGGCGGGAACCGCCAACACAGCCCGCTACTTTAACACTCCGACCGCCACGGCGGGACAGACAAACAGCGCGGCGGTCACCGTCAACAGGCAGGCGGCAGACAATGTACCGCCCACTCTATCACAACTCACCAATCCGCCACCTTTTCCGGGGCGGGAGCCCCGCCGATAAAAACACGGCGGAAACAGACTACGAACGGGAAAACGCTCACCTATACACACTCCACGAGGAAGGAGGACAGCATGGAACCCGAATTAAACATCCTACCAGCTATTGTCTACCTGCTCATCTACCAGGAGTACGAACGCCGGCGCAGACGACAACGGTGAGTACTGCACCTACGACACAGGGGAGGGGGGAGGGGGGAGGGGGGAGGAGGAAAGCTTACGCGCACACACATGCGCCATACACCCACCCCCCCACCACAAATACCTACACCCCAATGCCGAGCAACAAGTCAGAGTGACACCCCCCAAACCCACCGGAATAATGCAAAGACACAATTAAAATGATCTATAAAATATATGTAGAAATAGCTCCATTAAAGGTATGGGAAATATGCCATATAAAAGATACAAAAATAAGGAATGAACATAGTCAACAATATATACATAGGCAATAAGTCCTGCACATTCCCTCAAAGTTCCATAGTCCGTGGGCCAATGTGCACAAACACATGGGCAAAGCCCACACAGGAGACCAGATACCATTGGAGAGAACACTCCTGGGGCATCAGATGATAAAACTACAGGCACCTCAGGGGGAAGGGAAGGGGGGCACCTCAGCCACATGAGTCCTTGACGCCAGATTCACGAGGGGCCTCCATGCCCACTGTCCCATCCTGGGGAGTGCAAAGCCACAGTCTCACAAGTCTCTACAGTGGGTGGCTTGCCCACTGTCCCATCCTGGGGAGTGCAAAGCCACAGTCTCACAAGTCTCTACAGTGGGTGGCTTGCCCACTGTCCCATCCTGGGGAGTGCAAAGCCACAGTCTCTCAAGTCTCTACAGTGGGTGGCTTGCCCACTGTTCCATCCTGGGAAGTGCAAAGCCACAGTCCATCAGATGGATTACCGACTCCACTGTTAATGGAGGAGGCATGGTGCCCAGAGTGCTTCCTGAAGCCCTGGTCGACACAGAACCAGCACTGTCAATGGGCCAGCGGTGCTTGAGATGAAGGGCCCAGCGGAGTGGTGCAGAGACGGCGGGACCCAGCGGAGCAGTGCTTGAGATGAAGGGCCCAGCGGAGCGGGGCTTGAGATGAAGGGCCCAGCGGAGCGGGGCCTGAGATGAAGGGCCCAGCGGAGCGGTGCTTGAGATGAAGGACCCAGCGGAGCGGTGCAGAGACGGCGGGACCCAGCGGAGCAGTGCTTGAGATGAAGGGCCCAGCGGAGCGGTGCAGAGACGGCGGGACCCAGCGGAGCGGTGCTTGAGATGAAGGGCCCAGCAGAGCGGGGCTTGAAATGAAGGCCCCAGCGGAGCGGTGCTTGAGATGAAGGGCCCAGCGGAGCGGTGCTTGAGATAAAGGCCCCAGCGGAGCGGTGCTTGAGATGAAGGGCCCAGCGGAGCGGTGCAGAGACGGCGGGACCCAGCAGAGCGGGGCTTGAGATGAAGGCCCCAGCGGAGCGGTGCTTGAGATGAAGGCCCCAGCGGAGCGGTGCTTGAGATGAAGGGCCCAGCGGAGCGGTGCTTGAGATGAAGGCCCCAGCGGAGCGGTGCTTGAGATGAAGGCCCCAAACGAAGCGGTGCTTGAGATGAAGGGCCCAGCGGAGCAGTGCAGAAACGGCGGGGCCCAGCGGAGCGGTGCTTGAGATGAAGGCCCCAGTGGAGCGGTGCTTGAGATGAAGGCCCCAG